>NC_136919.1:126375529-126693029 GCF_949752795.1 Hyperoodon ampullatus
ATGGTAACTGCCTTGTTCTGAAGCAGGGGAGGTTTCTCAAAAGGAGCCCTGCTTTTATGTCCCTGTACCTGGGAAAGTGCTGGTAGTAAGAAGGGCACTGCCTGGGAAGGGAGAAGACAATTAAATTCTGTGATTCTGGTAAAACTGATAATATTTTCATATCACCCCTTTCCACAGGCGTGGACCTTTCCTTGGAGTTATAGTTCTCTTGAGAAAAAAAATGCATCATTTGGACCTTCAAACATGAGTCAGGAAATACATTCCAATTCCCTTTTCTTTTTTTCAAAATGATTACCTTTTTCAAAAGAAAAGAAACCCACACTAAGAGCTCTGGGGACAATGAGGCCTTCCGCACCAGCATTCCAAGCCCGGATTTGCTTTTGGGGAGGTTCCTCCCTGCCAGGCCCTGCATTCTTTCCGACGGCCTGGCATTCAGGCTGGCGAGACGATGGGGGGCTGGGAGTCGGGGCCATTTTCAGGCTTTGCTCTAATTTCCACGCCCATGTTTACACTGCAGGGTCTGATGGGAAAGAAGGAAAATGGTTGCCAGATGTTTCCCCACATTTGTTTCAAAAGCAAAGAGGAAGCCCGACACACTCTTCACGACAACACTGCAAGCGAACGAGTGTGACAGAAGGGGGACACCCATCCCGGAGGCCCGGCTGCGGCCGCACGCTGCTCCCGGTGTGGCGTCTTCACATTAAGCTGCTCTTAGGAGAAGCCCCCCCAGGGATGGAAAATCTTCTCAAAGCAGCAGGCGGGAGAGGGCCTGCAGCCTCAATGGTGACCAGGAGCGTCTGGACACGTCCTCTCCCCTGCTGGCCGTGACCCAGCCCGCCACCCCGGACGCGTGCTCGCTGGAACCCCTGCCCGGCTCTCTGTCCCCCAGACTGTGGTCCCCATCCATCCAGGCGGCTCGGCTCTCCACACAGCAGGCTCAGGGAGCGACCGCAGAGGACACTGCCACGTGCACTGTGCCCGACAAGCCAATGTCAGTTGCCAAGCTTCACGGCAGGGATGCCGAGTGAGGCCTGGGCCCCCCGAGCAAGGCCCGTCCTGACACGTCTCCAGGGACGGGAGGTCTGGACCAGAGGGTAGGGAGTAACCCTTGTTTGGCTGGTACCGAGCCTCGGGTCCCAGGCTGAGGTTCATTTCTCTGAACCCAGGTCCCTTCTTTGTCTCCGCAATCGAAGACCAAGACGGGTTCTGTAAGGTCAGGGCTGGTGTGTGTCTCACCCAACACAGAACACCTCTCACCGCGGCTCTCCCCTCCTCTGACAGGAAGATGCTGCTTTGCCACACTCTGCTTTCCTCCTTCGAACCTCTGACCTTTTCTAGCTCCACAGTCCGCACCACTAGAGCTCCCAGAGCGGATCCGGTGGCACCGTCACCTCCCTTCTCTATTTCTCTCGGGTTTTCATGCCGCCGTTTCACACCCCGACTCTGAGCTGGACAGAAACTTCTCCCCTTAGAGCCTCCTTCACCTTCTGCGTTTCCTGTTTCTCTGCAGTTCAGTAGACATTTTTTCTTTAATTTATTTGATTGAAGTATAGTTGCTTTACAATGTTGTGTCAGTTTCTGCTGTACAGTTATACACATAACTGTGACTCAGTTATACACATACATACATGCTTTTTCATATTCTCTTCCATTATGGTTTATCCCTGGATATTGGACAGAGTTCCCTGTGCTCTACAGTAGGACCTTGTTGTGTATCCATCCTGTATGTACTACTTTGCGTCCGCTAATCCCACACTCGCAGTCCATCTCTCCCCCACCTCTCCTTCCCCATGGCAACCACAAGTCTGTTCTCTATGACTGAATCTGTTTCTGTTTTGTAAGTAAGTTCATTTGTATCATTTTTTAATTAGATTCCACATATGAGTGATATCATATGATGTTTGTCTTTCTCTGTCTGACTTACTTCACTCTGTATGATCATCTCCAGGTCCAGCCATGTTGTTGCAAATGGCATTAGTTCATTCTTTTTTTTTATTTACGGCTGAGTAATATTTCATTGTATACATGGACCACATCATCTTTATCCGTTCATCTGTCGATGGGCATTTAGGTTGCTTCCATGTCTTGGCTATTGTAAATAGTGCTGCAGTGAACACTGGGGTGTATGTATCTTTTAAAATTACAGCTTTCAGTCTTTTCCAGATATTTGCCCAGGAGTGGGATTGCTGGATCATATGGGCTCTGCTTTTGGTGTTTTGAGAGGACATACATTTTCTGAACACCCATTAGTTAGAAAAGACTTCTCCGTAGACCGATGACAGAAGAGGACCAAGGTATTTACCTTCCCCTCCAAGCAGAGGCAGCCACAACTCCACGAAACAGACACGGCTGCAACTGGCGGGAAGGGATCCGTGTGGAGCCCGCGTGGGGCTGTGGGACCCGGGGAGGTGGGGCCGGAGACCCGAGAGGCACCTGCAGCACGTGCTGGGCGGCCACGTGACTCTCCATATTCGCGGAGCCCCAGATCTGGGCACGTCTGTCTCTTTTCATTGCTCTTACTTCTGGGGGAGGGAGACAAAGCTGCTTCCTTACAAGGGTCACTGCCATGAAGGTTGCTGCCCTTTCCCAGTCGGCTCCAGCCCCCAGCTCTCTCCCCGTCTCTCACCACCTCTCTGTCCCGAGATCTCTGTCGTCTGACCTGTGGTCGCTCAGCCTTCCCGTCCTCCACCTCTGACCTGGGAGGGGAAGTGCTTCCATTCACCTGAAATACTACCCAAGCCCAACGTGTGCTCAAGACTCCACTCCTTCCAGGCTCCTCCAGGCCCACAGCCCACGGCCGTACTTTTCCTCTCCTGAACTTTCAACCCCCAAATCTCCTCCTCTCGTCAACGGGCTCCAGACAAGCGCCTTTTGTCCTCAGACCGTCTTCCAGTGACCTTCCTCCATCACTGAGGTGCCATTTTCCCCGTTTCATCACCAAATGCTGCCCAAGCTGAGCCTCCAGCCTCACCGTCTTCGTGTCCTCCTCTTCCCTTCCCTTCCCTTCCCACCCTTCCCAGTCTTGCTTCCCCCGCCCTTGCACTGTGCTCACACCAGCCTGAGGAGGCCCTTCGTGGTCACTGGAGCACCAAACCCCAGAGTCTCTTTCTAATGCTGCTCAGTGCCCAGCCCCTTGGGCCCAGCCCTGGCCTCCCCGGAGGCTGACCTCCACCACGCTGCTCTCTTCCGGGTCTCTCCCACTTCCCTGGCCACTCCTGCTTGGTTCTGTCCACTAACACCCCTCGTTCCTGCGTCTGACCCTAACCTATAGGCACTTCTCAAGTGTCTGTCTCCTCTCTCGTCTACCGGCTACCCCTGGGGTGTTTCTCACACCCCATGTGTGCAGGGGGCGACTAGAATGCATCTCTTCTCAGTTCCAGAAACTTCTTCCCAACCCCTTATTATGACACATCCACCAGCACCTGGAGCACAAGCCCCAAATGGAACTTATCCTTCCCTGGATTCCACTCCAAGTGCCCTGGTTCAGGTTTCCATCACTTGCCCTTGGCACTATTACAGTCGCTTCCTAACTTTTCCCTCCAATACCCCCTCTATGTAGCTAGTTTCCTAAAACACAAATCTTATTCTAGAACTTCTGTTTCATGTAAGAGGGCTGCCTAGGTATCTCGATCCTTCACTGAAAACAATTAAAACATGAATGATGGATTATAAAAGTCATTTTCTAACACACTGAAACACGGTCCAGAGTTAGGGATTTATAAAGGTGGGAACACAGAGTGGACAGCAGAGCTCTGGAAGCTGCTTCACCCTGAGGGAACTTTCCAGAAGCTAGAGAATGAGCTTCAGTTTTCATGGCCCCATAAGAATGAGAGACAGAAGAAGAAACCCCACGCTGGCTTAAGGTGAAGAGCTTAATAATCACAGATGCTTCCCTGGAAAGCTGAGACCCCTCCCCAAAAGGCCCCCAGTGTGGACCAGACATTAAAACCGTCCACCCATGTGTGCTGCTGGGTCCTTGCAAAGGAGGTTACCTTGGTTTCAGGAGAGCAGGGGAGAGAATCAGTCCAGAGAAGGTGAAACCACAACTGACCTTGTGAGCAGATTTACAACCCAGATTGCCATCATCAGGATGATTAAAAGAAGGAAAACAAAATAGCCCCCAGGCCTTGAATGCAGTTTAAAACAGCCCCAGAATGGTGATTTCTTTAGACACCTGGCAGAGCAGACCCTCTCTGGAAGAAGCCACCTTCATCCCAGGCCTCCAGGAATTCTCAGGAACAAATTTGCAAGGAATACCAGTGGTTTACAGTATAAAAAAAAAAAAAAGCAAGTAAATAAAATCGCAAAGGACGCATGGAAACAAGGTATCATGAGCAAGAAGCAGCAGAAATAACAGAAGAAACAGACCTATAGACCCTTCCAATACTGGACGTATTAGATACAGGGTATATAAAAATAATATCATGTTTAAAGAAATGAGACACATTTTAAAAAATTTCCTTGTTCAAAGCCCTTAGTTGCTCCCCAGTGCAAACTGTAAAGACAGGCTGAGGATTTTCAGCCTGTCTTTACAAGAAACTCATCGGGATGTGTCTCCTCTCATGCACCTACTCAACTTTCAACACCTGGCTCAAAATGACACCACCTCCATGAAGCCCACTCAGATCTGCCCAGAAGGAATTGATGTATTTTCTCCTACGTTCTCACGGACGTTCCGCAGTACAATGTGCGCATGTCACATTACAGAATGTTCTCTTTTCCTCAATGGACTGTAAGCTCTTGAGAATCTAAAGCTTCTCTTAGAAAAAAAATCTCTGAATGTGTCACACACCTGGCCCAGTACTTTCTATACGATCGAAACCAAGGAGTGTTTGCTGAATCTGGTTCAATCGAAAAATCACTCCCCAGGCTGAACTGAACGGTCTCTGTGGCCCTCAGATTCTGGCAGCGCAAAGTAACATTTGGTATTCAAGCTTTTTACTGGCCCCCAAATCGCACTACGAAGCCTTCAGTCTCCTCACTGCCCCTTGTAAAGTCCTTGCTGACTTTTTAACATCTGACTCTGGTTCATTTGTTTTCCCCTCTTTGAAGCGCCTTCCCTCCCTCTGCTCCTGGAAACGTTGCCTTTTCCTCATTTTGTTTCTGGATCTGCGTTAAATTTTTGCTCTGTTAGGAGCAGACAGTGATCAGTGACTAGCAGCCCGATTCTGCCTGTAAAAATGATAGGTGACTGGATCTCTCTCTAAGGATACACAGCTCATGTCAGTGAGCACCTATGACGCTGTGCTGGTCGCTGGGCCAGACGCAAGAGCTGCAAATACAATCAAGGAGACCAAATTCCCCGACTCCCAAGATCTCACATTCCAACAGGGAATCAGAGATAAACGAGGACCTGTAATCATAAGGCACTAACGGCAGTGACTTCCCAGGAGCTAAAGCAAGTGAGGCCACAGGGAGGATGTGTGACCGGGTGGCAGGGGGCAGCTTCCCGGGTCACAAGGCCCCTTTCGAGCTGCCCCGAGGATGAGTCAGGGGTGTGTGGGTGGCTGGCGCGAGCATCCCAGCGTGTGGGAAGACTGTGCCCAGAGGCGTGAGGTTGTGCAAGACCCCTGCACACTCAGAGCCGGGAACGAGCTCGCGCGGGAGCCCGAGGGGACGTGGGCAAGTCCCGGCGCTGCGCTGAGGCTTGGGGCCCAGAACGCGAGATGAAAATTCCCTAAATATTTCCACTTCTCCCGCTCTCAGCCTCGCTTCCTTTCAGAGCGTTCCCGCGCTCAGGCCTCTGCGCCTGGGGCTCCGAGCTCTCCTGCATCTCCTCCCCGCTGGAGGGCAGGGTGCCAGGGCCTGACACACCGGGGCTGCGGGCGGCCCCAGGGCCGACCCTGCGCGCACAGCACAGCGGGCTCAGCCCCGCCTCGAGCTTTTGGCTGATGCTTCCACCTGGGAAACTCTTCAGACAAAGTGAGAAGAAGTCCTGGTGGTTTTCCTTCACAGAGAAAATACACACCTGCCTCTCTTCACCCTGCATACAGGACTCTGGCCACGAAAAGAGCCGCTCCTTTTAGGACACACACAAGTCTGATGCTGTGGACCATAAAATATAATATTTACCGGATAACAGCCTAAGGCAAACTAAGCAATACGCTTCTTCAGTAAGAGGGCGGCTGCGGAGACAGGGACTGTGACTGTTTAACCACGGCTGCCCCATGACTTAAAGTGAGGACCCCGGTTATGTGACTCCGAGTCCACATTTGTCTTCACTGTGAACCAGAAGTACCCACACGACCAGAGCCATGGAATCTCACAAAAGGGTCTTCACTACCGCAGAAGGTTTTAACCTTACTCTAAACTGAGACACAATGGTCTTCAAATTCTGAATACGGTTCTGAAGAACATGTATTTGTGGGCCCTCCGCTTGTGTCTAGACAGTACCAGACCGAGGTAAACCAGCTAGTTTCTGTGTTACACCAACTTCTGGACAAATACAAGGGGAAATGTCCCAGGAATTTCACCTCTGGGCTGTGAAGTATGGCGCGTTATTTCTGAGTTAATGTTATTTCCAATCTGCTTTAGAAGTGACATACTTCCTTCCTGACTTTCATCAGAAAAATCAAATCTGCATGGATGACTTTTCTCCCCGGTGCTGTCTGCGGCACTCTTCTCAAGAGCCATACATGTGTCGCTAACACACATGGTCCCATACACGGTGAGTCATCATTAAGAAGCCAAGCCCGTTCATGACGGTAACAGCTCGATACTGTAAATGGAAAAGATGTAAATGGATTCTAGGTCATAGGGTGTGTGTAACATCAGGCCTATCAAATGATGCAAAGGTCTTTACCATGTGGTTTTTTACAATTTCTACTCCCACCAGCAGAGTATGAAATACCCTGTCACGTCAATCCTTGCCAGAACTTGTATTCGTGGGACTTTTTCATTTTTCGCCAATCAGGTGGGAAGGGAATGGTATCTCTCTGTTGTTTTAATTCATATTTTCCTCATTACCAATGAGGCTGAGTAACTTTTCTAGTTTATTGGCAACTTGAATTCCTTCTTTGGTGAAGTGGCTGTTCAGGTCTTTCACCGTTTTTTTTTTTTCTTTCTTTCTTATTTGCCTGACTGCCTTCTTCGTACTGATTTGTGAGTTCTTTATTTCTTTGCAGGAATTGTTTATTTTGTAACTTGTGTATTCAGGTAGTGGTCCAGCGCTGTCCATATGAGTTGAAAATATTCTCCACTCTGTGGCTTGTCTTTTTACTATCTTCATGGTGTCTTTTGATGATCAGGAGTTTTTTATTTTAATGAGCTTAAATGTATCAAACTTTTCCTTTTATGTCCTGCTTAACCCATGTGGAATTAATTTTTGTATATGGTGCGAGGAAGAAATTCGTTTAAAAACTGGAAGCACACAAGTTAACGAGTATTATATATAAAAAGAGGAACCTTCAGAGGGAAGGTTTTATACTGTCCTCTTTTACTGCAGATGCACAGCCTGCCTCTGATAAGAGGCAAACAGAGTACCTTGTTCAGGGACAGCAGAGTGTGGATCTGTAATTCCCTTGGGAAGTAAGAATACATATGTCAGAGGCTCCATGTCGGGAAATGTTCTCAAGGGTGCATATGTGTATGAATCACACTCATGCACGGGCTACACAAATGCTTGAAAATTCATGGACAGCTTTTGGAAAGATGCACAGGAAGCAGTTACAGTAGCTACCTGTGGGGAATGTATTTTTAAAATTGTGTGCCTTGGGGGAAAATAATAGAATGTTTTAAGATTAAATTACTAAATCGTTTAATAGGAAAATAGCATCAGATATACCAAAATTTATTTACATATGTTCTTTCAGGAATTCATCAAACAGACATGCGGGTTTTCAATGATTTCACATGCGCTTTTTGCACAGACCCAAAATACTGGCTACTTAAGCAGCACAGGGAACTGCACTGAATTACAGCGTGCCCCACCTTCCTTGAATTCCAAACACTACTGCCAAATCCATCCTCTGAATAAAAGATGGGGGAGCCCAAGAGATGAGCAATTTGCCTATAGGTTCACGGTGAGTATGTAGCGTGATTTATAGATTTGTGTTAGACATTTTTTTGATGTTAAGAGGCTCTGGTTATCTTTCAATCAACTACCCTGGTTTAAGCAAGGAGTAAGGGTTCTCTCTTTTTCTTCCTTCTGCATTTTTTGCTGAACAATTTAGTTGCACAAGGAACCAACTGTGATTTCCCTCACCCTTTAACAAATGGGCCAGTTTACTTCAAGTCTGAACAATGAACAGCAAGGAGTTATTTAAGTATTATAGTCACAGCAAATACATCAGAATATATACACTTTTAAAAACTTTAAAACATTTCAGCAGGTATTTGCTATATGTGATTGAGCAGGATACAATCACTATATATACTATGGTCCTATCCTTACAATATGTGTATTTATGCAGTTAAAAAGTTAACAGCGATCACCTCTAGAGACGTTAGGATATTTATAATTTCCTCTTCGTGCTTTTCAGTTTCTGCAAATCTAAGGAAGATATTGTAGTAGAAGCAACACGGAAATTTTAACATGTGCCTTAGTTCTAAGCTAAGAAGCTTTTGCTTCTAGTATTCTTATAAGAAATGAACGAATCTTACTGTCTGTCTTACTTCAGAAAATGGCACTGCAAATTTTTAAGTTCGAAACCAACTTTCTAAAAAAGAAAACCTTCATTTTTAAGCTTTTATTCCTCTAAGTATAATTTAGATTTCTTCTAATGGCATCTTGATTCAGAGGAGTTTAGCAATTAGCCGCCTTACCTTTTACACGGGGCAGTGTTTAGATAAATAAAGGTTCCCTGTCAGGGGAAGAACACGTTTAGAAGTCTACTATCAAAATCTATTAATAATAGAGATTATTCTGGAACATGGCCCACACATCACCTTGACCTCAGCTCTACTAGGGTTGTGACAAAGCTCTACAGGCAGCCTTTTCATGAAGATATAGTGGACTTGTCTGCGTATGACTCTGAACTTGCACCCTTAACCAAAGTGTCTTTGCTTCTGATTTTATAACATTGAACTCAAGAAAAATAGCCAGATTGGGATCAGAGGGAAAGTTCCTTGTCTAACTCAACATGTTGCAAAATTCCACGAGGGATTTACTGACTGTGGGATTAACATGTAGGGGCTGTGCTCTGTGGTTGGGGGGCGGGAAGCGTGTGGAATACAGCTGTCAAACCACAGCAACGAGACACAAATCTGATGGCAGCTACATCTGGAATTTGGCTGTGTGTTCGACTGTGAACTCGGTCTGACTGTGAGCTAACATGAGGAGTGGTTCGCCTCACCATGGAAACCGGCCAGTCTGCCTGTATCTGCCGCGTCTTCCTAGCTCTCTCTTCAGGGTAAAGCTGAGACAACAATCCAGTTCTCACACCTCTGGTTTCTTTTCCTTAAGGCACCTGCTCTTTTCCAAGGCGAAAATGCCTAAAATTTCCTTGGTCACGAAGTTATCTCCAAGTAACATAATTCGGGGTGATCTGATAAACTATATTAGGAATTAAACAATTTCCTGCAAAGGAGGAGGATGAACGGACAGACCAGTAGCTCTGTTTACCCCGTCTGGTTGTCTGGTGGTCTAAAGGTATCAAGTTTTTGGATGAGTCGCAAATTCTGCTCCCTAGTATTTGGTAAAGAAGGTGAGAATCAAAGTCAGGATCAGTGTGGTGTAGATACAGGGATTTCTAAACGAGCACGCGTTCCTTCAAAAATATCCCAAAGTCATTTGATTCGTTCTTTTTCTTTGCTAATCCAACTATGTCTTCTTCAAGCCAAGCAATTTTTCGGAGAGATAAAAATGTTAAAAATCTTCACAGATTTGACCAGATCAAAACCACAGGCAAGCTGACTGTGTACAATACCTACTGTCCTGAGTTATGTTTTTGTAAGCAAAGTAAAGATAACCCCAACTTATCTTAGTGAGTTCCTTGGGAAGTAAAGTTTTCTCCTTGAAGTGATGCCCTGGCTTTTAGAGAACAGGCCAGGTGCCCACAATCATGTCCGCTAGAAAACAATCCTGCAGAACAAGCGGACTTTGCCCCTTGGGTTCTACAACAGGGAAAGTAAACCACGGTTTTCGTCACAAATTTACTGTCACCACCGAAAGGTGAGAGGAGGTCCCCTTGACTTGGTCAAACTGCGTTGTTATGAGAAACTCTGTGATCTCAGCCCCAGCATGTGACTGTTCTGAAACTTCTCTTCAAATATCAGATTGCTACTTTACAGCACAGGGAACTCTGGTCAATATTATATGACCACCTAAATGGAAAAGAATCTGAAGAAGATACATGCATATGTATAACTGAATCACTTTGCTGTACACCTGAAACTAACACAACACTGCTAATCAACTACACTCCCATATAAAATAAAAAGTTCAAAAAATAAAATAAAGCGAAGTGCAATAAAAAACAATAGACAGGAGATAAGCCATTTGAAACCCCGTCCGCCACCAGTAATTTTCACCTTGCGGATGTAACCCCCACTCACTGCAGAGACACTTATGAGCAGAGGGTACGGCTCAGACCCCGGGTGGATGGAATCCTGTCTGGCCTGGCGTGTGTCTTGATTATCACGTGCTAACGCAGCGACATCAGTTAACTCCTTCCAAAGCCCTCACAGGACAAACAAAGCAGCCACCCTGACGGCAGCCGTGAGCCATCACCCGGCGACACCTCCCCTGCTAGCCCACGAGGAACCCTCGGCCACGCAGGACTTGGGCCCTGTTCCTCACACGCCTGGGCCCACAACGCTCATTCTTGAGAATCACTTAGGGGAAGGCAGGGAACAACGCAGTCAGTGTCTGGAGATTTCCTGAATCCCCCGCAGAGAGCAGGGGAACGGTGCTGTGCGCCCCTAGGATTCACCGCACGCACACTTGTTTCGCTGAGTCCACATCCACTCACTTGTGAATTATCAAGGAGGGAAACCTCAGACGCTGCACTGTAGCCTGGCCGCTTCCAGCTTTTTTGACTGTAACCAGTAACAAATACTTTGTTTTTTTTTTTGGCCACTCCGCGCGGCTTACAGGATCTTAGTTCCCTGAGCAGAGTACAATGGAAGCGTGGAGTCCTAACCACTGGACTGTTAGGGAAGTCCCAATAAACACATTTTTAATCTCAACATACACGCACACACACACACACACACACACCATGTTTACTTATTAATTTTAAAGCAAAAATTTCACAAAACAATACCCATTTAGAGACACGCATTCTTGATTTTCCTGTGCTTTGATTTAAAAATTGCCATTTCAGGACCTTGACGTTGATTTCCCAGTAACTAGTGGTTCTAAAGACACTCCTGCGGAGTCTACGTCTCAACGGATGAGAACACTCTGTAGAGGCCTTAGGAGCCCCTAAGAAAAACTGACTTCTGCTACTGATGGGAAGGACGGCCGAGTTCACTGAGCACTTACTATATGCTGAACACGGGGTCACGTGCCTTCACGGTTGTTAATGGCAAACCCTTCCGTTTTGACTGAGGCCTCTCTGGCTCTGGACAATAAAATCAATGCCAGGGATGCCGCACACCTGCAGGAAAGTGCTGACCCGCCAGGCCAGAGGCCAGCACAGGACACAGAAACCACCTCTGTCTCCCTTGCCTGGATTACCCCCCTCCAGCTGGGGAAGGAGTAAGGCCTAAGGCCACTGAGGGGTGAGGGGTGAGGGGTGAGGGGTGGGGGGTGGGGGTGAGGGGTGGGGGGTGGGGGTGGGGGGTGGGGGGTGGGGGGTGGGGTGAGGGGTGGGGGGTGAGGGGTGGGGGGTGGGGGTGGGGGGTGAGGGGTGAGGGGTGGGGGGTGGGGGGTGGGGGGTGGGGGGTGAGGGGTGAGGGGTGAGGGGTGGGGGGTGGGGGTGGGGGGTGGGGGTGAGGGGTGGGGGTGGGGGGTGAGGGGTGGGGGGTGGGGGTGAGGGGTGGGGGGTGGGGTGAGGGGTGGGGGGTGAGGGGTGGGGGGTGGGGGGTGGGGGGTGAGGGGTGGGGGGTGAGGGGTGAGGGGTGGGGGGTGGGGGTGAGGGGTGGGGGGTGGGGTGAGGGGTGGGGGGTGGGGGGTGAGGGGTGGGGGGTGGGGTGAGGGGTGGGGGGTGAGGGGTGAGGGGTGGGGGGTGGGGGGTGGGGGGTGGGGGGTGAGGGGTGGGGGTGGGGGGTGGGGGGTGGGGGTGGGGGGTGGGGGTGAGGGGTGGGGGTGGGGGGTGAGGGGTGGGGGGTGGGGGTGGGGGGTGAGGGGTGAGGGGTGAGGGGTGAGGGGTGGGGTGGGGGGTGGGGGTGGGGGTGGGGGTGAGGGGTGGGGGGTGGGGGTGAGGGGTGGGGGGTGGGGGGTGGGGGTGGGGGGTGGGGGGTGGGGGTGAGGGGTGAGGGGTGGGGGGTGGGGGTGGGGGGTGGGGGGTGGGGGTGAGGGGTGAGGGGTGAGGGGTGAGGGGTGGGGGGTGGGGGGTGGGGTGAGGGGTGAGGGGTGAGGGGTGGGGTGGGGGGTGGGGGGTGAGGGGTGGGGGGTGGGGGGTGGGGGTGGGGGGTGCCCAGGCAGGACGGCCTTGCTTGGGACAGGCTGTAAGAGACAGGATCCACTCTGGAGAGTAACGAGAGGAGAAAACCACCCAAAAGCTACTAGAAAGCTCTGGGGTCCTCTGGAATTTGGCCCAGAGCCGGGGAAGAACAGAACAGCAGAGCAAGGCCTGCCGATGGTGGGCGGGGGGGGAGAAGGTTACTGCATCCTCGCGGGACTGAACGCATCTCGGTGTCAACCCTTCGACGACCCCATGACACAAGTGCTTTGCTACTTGCTTTTTACGGACAGGGACCCTGATCTTCAGGGAACGGTTCACTAATCTCTCGCCAAAGTTCCACGCAGGGGACTGGGGGTGGGGCGTGTGGCCTGGGCGGCCTCCCAGCACACCCCTGCCCTTCTGGCCCCACAGGACGGGGTGGATGAGAGCGGGCAGCAAGGTGGAGTCAAGTCACTGAGCCTGCGTGTCGTGAAAGCACTGGTCTCCGTTCGGTATACTTATTTACCTGTAAATTATGCGCCCATATTCCAGAACTGATATGTGCATTTAAAACAGCGCCGCCAGGATCGATTTTAGAAGAATAAGATGAAATACATTTTTTTTTTCCGCTGAGAACACACTCGAACACAGACACATTTTGGAAGAGAAGCCCTCGACTGTGATAGCGCTGTAAACTCTGTGCCCAGAGGCCAGGGATACAAGGGTTTACCGTCCTCTTCTGTTTGGGTTACCTTTGTGGGAAAGCTGATGACCGGGAGGTTTGAGCTGACGGGCAAGGAAACTTCCTGGTGCAGAGACGACTCAGGTGGGCCTGGAGGAGACCCAGATTTTGGGCCAGTGACGGGAAGCAGAAGTGCCGCTCGGAAGAGAGACTCAGAAACGGGGGCGGGGGGCGGGGAAGCTGCTGAGTGCGGACAACTTCCCTCCACTTGGCAATATTCCTCGGTCAGTTCCAACAGTTCTCCTCAACTCCTTGGGTGCCATGTACAATTACTCTTATTTTATTTGTGTATTGTTTTCAGCAACCCTGTTGGTGAAGAAATTTTTATCAGGAGTGTGGTGACTTTGGGGTCAGGTCCCACACAGAGGCCTTTGCTCTGTGAGGTGACATGAGCTGTGACAAGGAAGCTAAAAGCACCTCAACCCGCCAGCTAGGCGGAGACCCCGATCTCTGCTGCAGCGCACTGTATCATGTGCGTGTGTGCATTTTCAGGGGAAAGGATCCACAGCTGTCATCAAATTTCTGAAGATTCCCTAATCCCAAAAGATAAGCATCGCTGAACTAGGCACTCATTTGATTAGCTCCTCCTTTAAAACAGATTGCATCTTGGGAGGGTGAAGGTGCTAGGAAAAGACCTCACGTTAAAAAAGCAACAACTATTTGGAGGAAAATGAAACAAAACAGCAGGGAAACATATAAAGTATCCCGATCCTACTGTCCAGAGGCATCTATGTTGACAGTTTGGTGTCTAGGAGCTTAGAACAATCTCCAGAGGAATTATTTCAATCAGACAATCTACACTTAGCTTAAAACCTACAAGGGTCCCAAAGGGAAAACTGGAGTCTGACATACGGTGGTGCTGGGAGAGTCAAAGGGGGTCATTTTGAGAAAGGACTGTCCTGGAGAGGCACCCCTGGGTAGGACGTCCCGTGGGGTCTTGGAGGGGGGGCGGTCACAGCGTGCTGGAGGAAGTGGAGGTTAGGTCGGCTGTAAAGACAGCTGCTCTGAGCCCCAGTGCTGGTGGGCGCCAGTGCTTGGGGTCGTTCCTGTGGCTTGGATGCCAGTAGTTGATGGAAATGACAGGTCTGGTGGTCGCAGGAACATGAAATAAAGACGCAAGGTCTACATGATGACGATGAGGAGACGTTACTGAGGGGAGTCAGGAAAAGGAGTGGCGAGACAGTCATCTTTGTGATGGGAAGATTCAGTGACCTAACGCTGTCCATGCTCCACAAGAGCAATGTTTAATTTGAAATCAATATCTCAAAATCGCAATGGAATTCTTTTCTGAAATTGACACCTGTATGCAAAAGTTTGTCTGAGAACAAACAGTGGAGAAGAAGGAACGCATGTGTGTTGTGACATCTATACTCACGGACTCAAACAGATTTCAAAGGTACAATAATCGAAACAGTGTGATACCGGCTCAAGTGTGGACACAGAGGTCCAAGGAAGAGAAGAGAAACTCAGAAACATCCCCAAGCACGTCCTTCAGGGAATGAGAAATGTGCCATTTCAAATCAGTGAGTACGGATTATTCAATAAACCGCAGGAAAACACAAATGCCACTCCATACCTCACACTATATTACAACATAAACACCAGATGGTCTAAACTCTTAAATTAATTCTTAAACTCTTAAATTAAAAAATTAAACTACAAAAATTTCAGTTTAGAGCTGTAATAGGATTTTGAGGTTCCCACATTCCTGGTCCTCACAAAACCGGAAAGAGCCAGGCCCACGGTTATTTTACAAAATTCCATTTTTGCCCTTAGCCACCCATCAATAATAAGATATTTATATATCAGTTAAACTCATCACTGAAATATCATTTAAATTTACTTATTTCAAAAATCATGCTTCCTCAAGGACAGACAGGAGAAGGTAGCCCATTAATTTTACATAACAATTTAAAGTGGTACAAGTTTTAAAACCCTCAAAAGGAGAATTAAAACCACCAGCTCTCAGCACCAGTTGCCTCCTGATCTGCCTGCCTCACCACACCTGCATAATAACACCGCTTGAATTTCAAAAAAAAAAGCACATGGGGCTGCCCTGGTGGCGCAGCGGTTAAGAGTCTGCCTGCCAATGCAGGGGACACGGGTTCGAGCCCTGGTCCGGGAAGATCCCACATGCCGCGGAGCAACTAAGCCTGTGCACCACAGCTACTGAGCCTGCGCTCTAGAGCCCCGTGAGCCACAACTACTGAACATGTGCTCTAGAGCCCGCGTGCCACAACTACTGAAGCCCGCGTGCCACAACTACTGAAGCCCACGCACCTAGAGCCCGTGCTCCGCAACAAGAGAAGCCACCGCAATGAGAAACCCGAGCACCACGACGAAGAGCAGCCTCTGCTCGCCACAACTAGAGAAAGCCCGTGCACAGCAATGAAGACCCAATGCAGTCAAAAATAAATAAATTAAAAAAAAAGAAAAAAGCACCTGGGTCTTCACTTTATAATTATCTATTAAACTGAACATTACTCAAATGAAAGGTGGGAAGAAGGTCATTTCACCGCCTGTCTGCTGTTGAAAGTCACTGGGATCTGGAGGGATTGTTTGCTACTCAGCAAAACCCAGCGAAAGCCGCTCCTGTGAAGGAGGCCAGATTCACTACAACTTAACAGTTTAACACAACTGAGCATGGTTTCAACAAACTTTTCTGGGTTTGTTTTTGCAAACCTCAAACCTCATTTACAATCCTTTCAAATCAACATTTAACCGAATGTACCTACACACACGAGTGTGTAAATGGGCTGATTTGGCCCTTTGATGCCTGCCCTTTGCAGCACGTGCTAACGTATATTGAAATTATCAAAAGCTTATTGCTTAGCTTACAGCAATAAAAAAAGGCAGTTAACTACCAAGAAGCACCTGAATTTTTCATAAATGAAGAGAAACAGTGTGAAAAGAGCCTCCTTGCTCACAAGCATTCTCAGCAATTCTGTTCAGACCCCACCATCCAGGAGACCTTTTCGTGATGGGGTCACTGCTCTATCCACAATGTCCACCATGGTGGCCACTGGCCACAGGTGACTACTGAGCCCCTGAAATGTGGCTGGAGTGCCAGAGGAACTGAATTTCTAATTTAATTTAATTTAGTTTAAATAGCCACACACGGTGAGTGCTTCTATATAGAATAGCATAAGTTTAGACAGTGTCACCAATTTTGAAACATCACCCTTCTGGTCTTGAAAAAACACTACATTTTAAGATGACCTCTCTGGCACTTCTGGAGAAACTGCAAACATTACCAATCACGACTGCAGGTGATCTCTCTTGACGTCTCCCATTCTAGATGAACATACAGAGGATGATCTGAAACAGAAAATGAGCAGCGAAAACCATTCTAGCAATTTAATCTTGGGATTCCTACCACACAGTATAATATCTGGCTCATAGGGGGTTCTTAATAAATATTTGTGAAAAAAGGAACAAATCAGTTCACGAATGAATTGGCAGGCAACTTATTTGACTCCCTGACTGGGGGGAAAAATCTTACAGCAGAGAATAAACACTTCTTTGCAATTTACAGCCCTTATCTCTCATCATTTGACAAAGGGGTTTAATCGGACACACGTAATAGAGTTAGATGGATGGAAAGAAAGTCAGCTAGATTGACAGAGTGACAGGTAATTCATTTGATATGTGGACATTGGGAAAAGATGTTCCAGTGAAAACACACAACCAGCTCAAACTGGCCCCATCCTGTTTCTAACAAGATACTGAGTCATTTTCCAGAGACAACAGAACAAAACCGCAAGTCAGACAGGGGAGAAGATTCTGACCTCAAAGAGCGCCCGGAACCAAAGGTCCAGGGCAGGACCGGAATCCGTACCAGGGGCCCTTTCAGAAGCGAAGAGTCCTGTCCAGGAAGATGGTGCTGAAGGCCCCTGACCACGTCTCCCCATAAGCGGCCAAGATCCAAAGCCCTGCGAGGAAACCAGCTGGTGTTCCCACGCCAACCCTCCTCCCTAACTAGTGAAAGGCCTGACCAAACCCCAGATGGGGACAGGAACCCTCGCTTCCTGACTCCCCGCTGGCTGGGCCCCCAATCAAGCGTTTTATTTGGTCAAAGCCGGTGCCTTGGAACTGGCTCCTGTTCATCTCCTGGGGGCCCTCCATCCATCTCGCTTTGGGACCCTCTAAAAGGCTGCAGCCGAGACTCTCCTCGTCCTAACACCTATGTTGTTTCTTCCTGCTTCAGGAGAAGACAGTGCATTTTATGGAACAATTTTAAAATTATACACGTTAGTTTTTAAAACCCTCAAAATGAAAATAAAAACCGCCTGCAATATCACTGCCTGAGGGAATCGTGGTCGGGGTTTTGTGGTCTATTCTATCCAGCCAGCCTTCTTTCTATTTTGCTGACTATACACATATGTGCATGTATTATTCTAAAATACTCTAAAATTAAAATTGGATTGTACTTAACAGTATATTCAATCTGCTTTTCAAATGTTCCAATACTGGTGCGCATATTTCTAGGCCAGTCAGTATGCCCGCACCATATCCTATTTTGATCGTTTTTATTGGCCTCACAGTACCCCAAAGGGTAATCCAATCCCATTACTAAATACTAATACTAATCCCCAACGCTAATGCGGCTCACCCCGCTGGCTCTCCTAGTCTACGGCAGTTTGCCTGTGGCTTTCTGATGCAACTTTATCTATTCACACGCGTTTTAAAACGCTCCATAAACCTCCACGATTTATTAGAACTGACTCTACCCATCCCCCGTTATTTCAGAACCCACAGGGCAAACACATCTGATCTCGATTTGGTCACCACCGTTCTTCGAGACGGTGGGACCTCAGCTTTGAGAGTGAGATTGCTCATTGCAGGGCAGGGTGCAGGACCTGGGGCCCAGCTGCAGATCTCCCGGCCTGCAGGTGGGGTTTGGGAATTAGCAGGGAGACAGTTTCATCGCTGAAGCAAATACGGGGACTTCTAGAAGACTCCTGCAGAATTTCCAAGTAGTTACTGCTTCCCAGGGTACGGGGAACCTCCGCACGGAAGAGTAGATGTCCAAACTCCCCACCACCGTTCAGGAACCCCTGTTTCGTCTAACTCTGATCATCAGTACGAGAAATGAATTCCCACTGGATTAATTCGGTAATCCAGACACATTTGCAGAGGAGACAGGGGTCCGAGGACGCACAGTTTGTTCCAGCCGAAGCACCAGCTTGGCACCCAAGGCAGGAGAGGACCGTGAATCACCCCATCTTCTGGACAAACAGCCAGTTCCTCATCCTGCATATTCCCACGCCGGCAATGAAAGCACACAGTACCCCCCGACCCCAGTTAACACGGAGCCCCCCGCCAGCTAGCCAACTGATTCACAAGGCTGCTAACTAATTCCAGGCTAACAGCTTAAATTAAAAGTTAATGAAACACAGCCAGTCCCCATTATGCTTCACTTGTAACAACCTTTCTTAAAAAAAAAAACAAAAACTGAGAGGGAGAAAAGAGCCGGGCCTTCGTCAGGAGGAACCGGCTGGCACTTCACCCTGGGCTGGCCCGCGCCTCTAGCCGGCAGCACCCCTCAGCCGCCCCCTGCCACGTCCTGGAAACTGCTCCTCCAAGGCGGGAAGGAGCCCACACGGTGCTGTGACCGCACGGACCACGTGGCAGCAACGCTCGTGGCTCTGCAGGTCTGCTCTGGACCGCAGCGCCGGACCGCGTGGCCCTCTGTGCCCCGACAACTCCACAGCCCTCCTGCGTTTACAGGGCCGGGGGAGGGCACGCCTGCTCCTGTCTCCCCTCCAAATGCACACCGATCAGTGGACGTGAGTGAGTCGAGACCCAGCGCCCTGGCGTCCTCCTGCCTACTTCCCTGTCTCGGCACTCAGGGTCACCTCTGCGCTGGCGGGTCGCGAGTCTCTGTCTCCAGCCCCCCCTCACGCAGCCGCGGCCTCCAGGCTCCCCCATGGTGCTCCCACCGGCGCTTCCAACAACAGCTGCGACATCCTTGCTCACTTCATCGCACGAAACAGCTCTCCTGCTGGCTTTCTTCCACGTCAGGGCCCCGGACGCTGGAACCTGCGAGCTGCCTTTTACGCTCCTCCCTTACTCATCTCCCCCTTAGGGCCAGGGACCGTCACAAAGGCCCAGGGCAGGAGTTTCCCAGCGTCCTAAAAGCAGTGGACACAGCAGGTTCTCAGCTCTGTAACTACGTGGCCAAAGTGTTTTTGGAAAATTACTCTGCCGCCATCAAACTCCATCTTCACGGTAATTTATTAAGTAATCGTTTCCTCTACCGCCAGCGTTTAGTTATCTGACAAATACTTGGACACTTCCCAGGTGCCAGGAACAGCTGCAGGTGTTTCAGCAACATTACCCTTTTCTGTCCTCACGACAGCCCTGTAAGGAGCCCATGGACACCGTCCCATCAAGGGATGAAGGCTCCGAGGTGCAGCCAGCACGACCCCTTCTCGGGCTGCCTGGTTACCCAGCCTCACTTCTAACACCCGTCACTTTTTCTGGACGTGTCACCTGTTCACGCTCCTCCCATCGTGCCCCCCTGCCCCACTCGCTGCCCCCAGGCTCACTCAGGGCTCCCCCCTCCCCGCACGCTCTGCAGGGTGCTTGCTACTTGACTGGCTCGTCGCCCCAGCTAGATTGTCAGCTCCTAGACGTCAGAGGTCACCAAGAGACTCGTTTATCTTTCTCTAGTGCTGAGTAAAAATAGAGCCGGTACTCAGGAACCACTATTTAATGAAAGCAAAATGATACCTATTGCCATTAGCCAAGAAAAAAGAAGAAAATTACCTAGAGGTACCTTTTGCTTTTTTATAGCTATCCTGAGTACGTATTTTTCTCCCTTCACTGGGAACAGCACACCACATATATCTGTGGGTAGAAATCCTGTTTTCTGGTTCCTCAGACGAGGGGTCGTGGTCCACATCCTCCCCGCCGCTGGCTTTCGTAGAGGAAGCTGCACTGGCACGCCACGCCGCTTATTTATGTCCTGTCTGGGGCTGCACCCTCACTCCAAGGGAAAGCTGACGGTTTGTCACAGAGCCCACGTGACATGCAAACGCCAAAGGATTGACTCTCCGTCCCTTTATGAGCAAAGTTGCTGACCCTTGTTACAGACAAAGAGCTTACAAGCATCTGGATAGGAAACACCACTGCTCACTGTTTTCATTCTTTTTTTTTTTTTTTTTTTTTTTTTTTTTTTTTTTTTTTTGCTGTACGCGGGCCTCTCACTGCTGTGGCCTCTCCCGTCGCGGAGCACAGGCTCCGGACACACAGGCTCCGCGGCCATGGCTCGCGGGCCCAGCCGCTCCGCGGCATGTGGGATCCTCCGGGATCGGGGCACGAACCCGTGTCCCCCGCATCGGCAGGCGGACTCTCAACCACTGCGCCACCAGGGAAGCCCTGTTTTCATTCTTAATTTGAATTGCCTTTTCTCTATTAATTTTCTTGACACTCTTTGTGTACTTTTAAAATTAACCATCTACCTGTGCTTTGGGATCAGAACCCAAGAACACATAATTTACTCTGCATCCCAACACAGGTGCAAGGGTACCCGGGAAGAGGGGACAAAGGTGGTGAGCACTGACAACTTCCTTTCCTCTTCGGAAAGCTTCTCCTGCATCCCAGTCTCCCACTGTCATCCACGTCCCTGAACGACTCACAACGTCGTACAAAACCTTAAGTCCCAGTGACTGGTAGCGCTCTGGCCGAGTGTGCTTGTTGTTACCTAGATTTTCCAGGTCGAGGGAGGTGAGAAGAGGCTTGGTGATGACAGCAGGTCATCCCCGAGCACTGTCCCCGGCTTCCGAAGGCACAGGCAGCGTTTAGCTCCAGTGGCTGCTCTGAGGCAATGACAGGACGGAGGGCCTTTGCATCACTCACGATCCACCATGCAGAGCCGTCAGGTGATGAATTAGAATCAAACACTTTCAGCGGGAAGGTGTGGTGACGTCCAGGTGGTGACTTAAGATCACACACTTTCAGCGTCAAGGTGGGGTGACGTCCAGGTGATGACTTAAGATCATACACTTTCAGCGGGAAGGTGGGGTGACGTCCAGGTAATGACTTAAGATCACACACTTTCAGCGTCAAGGTGGGGTGACATCCAGGTGATGACTTAAGATCATACACTTTCAGCGTGGAGGTGGGGTGACGTCCAGGTGATGACTTAAGATCACACACTTTCAGCGTCAAGGTGGGGTGACGTCCAGGTGATGACTTAAGATCACACACTTTCAGCGTGGAGGTGGGGTGACGTCCAGGTGATGACTTAAGATCACACACTTTCAGCGTGGAGGTGGGGTGACGTCCAGCTTTCACTTGAACTTGTCTGGGTCCAGCTTCATTCTTGGCTTCTGGGAACCACAGCTGTCTGTCCTGGCCCTCACTTCTGATTCCGCTGCCCGGAACCTGCTTGACTCCCGGCCCTCCCAGGACGTGACCCCAACAGCCCTCGGGAGCTCTGACTCTGACACCAGAGGAGGGTCTCCGCCGTCTGCCCACCGCCGGCTCGGCTCCCTCTGAGGTCCAGCAGCACATGCCCTGGGCCTACCGTGCTGGGCATCTACGCCCCCGGCTCTGGGGTCCTCCTGCCCAGGGTGGCAGCCACAGCGAGACCTGCACGCGTCTCTGCTGGAGCCCAGGTGTCTCTCCGCCCGCCCCGGCTCTGCCCCACTGCATCGATCTGCTCCCAGGAGGCGGGACACAACTACAGGGTGGAGGAGAGTTCAAACCCTCACCCACCTTCTCGAATCTCACACTGCTCCCTCCACGAGCACAAGCTGGGTGCACGATGAACCACCGCCCAGAACCGTCTAACTTTTATTCCACGCTGGCGTTAGGAAAGGCCGGGGACCAGCGGCCTCACCTCCTGGAACCCACATCCAGCAACTTGATCCTCACGAACGCTAAAAACAAGCCAGCAAAGTATCGGTGGCTCTTTCTTCCGGGTAAGTTTCATTAGGTTGACACTAAAATTTTTGAATGTTTTCAAACGCACACTCTTGTCAATGGCTCTTTTTGAAGCAACATATATGCACGTATGCATACCCATGTGCACACATGGGCGTGTGCGGATCACGGGTGTCATCTCTGGCACTGGCCTGTGGATGATCCCCACGGCTGACCACCCGGGGTGTCCATGGCCAGTGCTGTCATAGCAACTCATTACAGAGGGAAAAGGCCCACATGTGTGAGGGAACATCCCCGAACAATAAAGCCGATGATGGTATGACAGTAATGTAAGTCTTAACAAGAAACAGGAAGATATTTACCTCGCCGCTAGTATTCCATAAGGTAAGAGAAGAGTGGGGAAGCTGGGTTAAGGTCTTCAGAGGGGAAGCCAGCGCCAGCCAGGACCGCGGCTTCCAGCCAGCGTCCACCCGCGGCAGGAGAAGGAAGGCCGTGCTCCGGGCAGGATGGGGAGAGGACACCTGGACCGGCAGACGCGCAAAACCACGCTCAGAATTCACAGGACGTCAGAAGTGAGGAAAAGGGGACAGGGCAGTATTCACGCCAAATTAAAGAAGAAACCGGAAGGGAAAGTGATAAAGGCAGGAAAAGAGGAGACGAAACTACTGAGTCAAGTCATGACACTGACAGCATTACGGGAAGTATTTGGAGTCTGGTACTTGACTAAGGATGTTCCCATAATGGGAGGCTCTGATAAGCGGGTAGGAAATAGAATATACGACAGAGCGGCAGGAGTTTCACCGTGTGGTGCATTCGACTCCAAAGGAATCACAGACTCTCATAATACGTGTTCAGGGTTATCCCAGAATCCGTAAGGTTATGAGAGGGGTGTGTGGGTATCAGACGCTGAAATTGAGTGTGTACTTCTCAACCGTAGAACTAGGCAATATTCCACCATTGAGATGAAAGAATGTTTCCTTCCCAACATTCTTACATTGGAGAGTTTCAAATGAACGGTTCCTCAAGAAGTGATCTCAGGTTTGTAATGCAGTAAAACAAAAACTGAAAACTGAAAGGGCAATAGGGTTCTTTTATTTCCATATAGAAAGAAGAGCAACAATGCTCTTTTAACCCAAAGGGTAATTCGGGGTAAGGGCTACACTGCAGTAAAAATACGACTCCTTATGGATCCACTAAAATGGGACCATCATCAGCAGGTAATTTAGGAAGAGGAGATATGGTCTGACGTCGGGTGCTTAACTCATTTAGATCAATGAAACCGTTGAAGGACCCCCATTTTTCTTGCTGAATCAAATCATGACCTCATAAGTGTTGATAACATTAAAAATTTAGTATCAGTATATTCTTAGCAAGTGTCAGGAGCCAGTCTGCCTGGGTCCAGTGCCGGCTCCTGCCTTTAACAACTCAGACAAGTTGTTCAGTCTCTCTGGGTGCAGTTTTCTCACCTGTAAAATGAAAATAATAGTGGCATCTTCCTTCCAGTGAGTGAGGAACAAATGAGCTGATATTTTTGGGGTATTTAGGATGGTGTCAGCACTATGTAAAGGTTTATGGTGTAAACATCGATTGAGTATCTACTGCCCTGAAAGGATTCAACGACAGCTCAATCACATTTATGACCAAGTGTGCAAAGATAAAAGCTTAAGCCTCTAGACTGATTCTTTAAATTTACATTCGAGTCCCATAATGGGCCAAGCACACTGGATGCAGTGATTACGCGAGGCGCTTCATCTGTCTACCATGAACACAGCATACTGACAACTGGATCGCTTCTGTAGAGATTAGGACGTCCTTTCAGAGATGGCTGGGTGATGATTACATCTGCTAAAAGCTGTCCAACCTCCCATGGTCTCCCAGGGCTCACACTCTGGGAGTTACAAACAAGAGATCTTACTTTTCCGGAGAAAAAACACAGAAGAGATCAGAGGAAGGACGAGGTCTCTGGACTGGCGTCCCACGCCCTCCCCCAGGCACCCCAAGTTCATCCACGAGGGAGAAAAGAGGACACGGAAGGATGGTCTGAGGTTGGGTGAGCCTGGGACCCCCTCTGGGTTCTTCGAGCTGATTGTAAATACCTTCAGCAGAGGTATTTCCTTTCCCCCAAGCCAGCTGGCTCCCTGAGTTTAGTGCAGGATGGAGATTCCAGGAGCGGGCGGGGCCCCCAGAAGTAAGTGCTAGTTAGACCACCGTGTAGAGTGAGAAGGTGATGAACACCCCAGGCGTGCAGAGGGCACCGTGAGCACCACTGAGACCTGTTCTCCCAGGAAGAAATCACGGCCAAACTGGGGTGGGGGGGCTTGGGGAGAGAAAGGAAAGTCTGTTCTTGGATTAACAACTGAACTGTCTAGTCTTGGTTTTCTCATCTGTGAGCTGGGTGGGTCTCCAGGGGCTGACGGTCTCCAAGCCCCTGCCACCACTGGTATTATCTGAGTCGAGCACACAAAGCCCTGGAAACCACTGGGTTTCTCTCCTTCCTGAGCCCTCCAACTTCTGCTGTCACGAGGGTGTCCTGTCCTCACTCACCCCTTCAGACTGAAAATCTACCAGCCTGGAGGCCACGTCTGCTAGTCTGAGTCTGAGGGATGTGAAATACACTGCTTTTTGTTGATGTGCTAATGAAGATGGCCAGAGGGCAGCCCTCTCCTTCAAGGTGGCATTTGTACATTTTCCTAAACCCTGTCTCCCCCGTCACATGTATCTTGGGGCAGAGACGCTGCCTCGGGCCCAGGCAGCCGGAGAGCTTCTGTCAAGGCTGGCCTACGGAGCAATACAAGGGACAGCGCAGGATTACATTGCTCCCCCAACACATGGTGGCTGTGCCTTCGGCTCCTCCTCTGTATCTGTCTTCCCCAGGCCGCACTGAGTCTTACTGAGCCGTCTTAGTCTTATATTAACACTACTCGGAAGGTTGAAAAGCTCCTTGGCCTGTCTCCTCTCTCTCCCACTATTTTCCTGATAAACCTCCATCAGGACCAATCTCTATATGAGATGATAGACTGTGTGTCTGTGTGTGTGTGGTTGTGTGTGTGTGTGTGTGTGTGTGTGTGTGTGTGTCCCTCCTTGATTTTTCAATGATCGTCGGCCAAAGTCATATGGATATTTAAAATGGAGGAAAGAACTGTTACTTCTCGTCATCAAGTAAGCTGTGGCTACTTAACTGGAATTTAGTGCACAGAGATTAAAACTAACAGATTGGGAATCCAAATGATCAGTGTACTAGGAATATTTAAAATGTAAAGAAGCTAAGCACAATTTTAGCAAATCAAATCCAACTGTGTATATAAAGGATAAAGCATCATGATGAAGTGGGGTCAGTTAACACTTGAAAATCAGTCAACATAATTCACCATATTTTAGAAAACTATATGATCATCTCAACAGGGGCAGAAAAAGGCATTTTACAAAATCTAACATTCTGATAAAAGTTCACAGTAAACTAGAAATAGGACGGGACTTCCTCAACCTGATAAAGGGTATCTATGAAAAACCACAGCTAACATCATACTTAATTATGAAAGACAATGCTTTCTCCTTAAGATCAGGAACAAGCCAGGGATGTCTGCTCTCACCACTTCGATTCAATGTCTTATTGAAAGCTTGGCCACTGTAATATGGCACGAAAAAGAAATAACAGGCATCTAGTTTGGAAAGGAGAAGTAAAACTGTCCATTTGCAAACAACACTATAGCCTGTGTAGAAAATCTGATAGAGTTTATTTTTAAAAAGCTACTAGAATTAAGAAGCAAGTTTAGCAAGGTTGCATATTATAGGATCAATATACAAAAATCAATTGTATTTCTATATACCAGGAATGAACAATCAGAAACTGAAATTAAAATACCCATTTATGATAGCATAGAAATACAAACCACTTAGGAATAAATCTAACAAAAGATGTGCAAGATCTGTACACTGACAACTACACACATAGCTCAGAGAAATTAAAGAAGACCTAGTAAATGGAGATGCTTACTTTGCTCATGAGTCAGAAGACTCAATGTTTGAAAGATGTTGATTCTCCTCAAATTGATCTATAGATGCAACACAATCAACCCCAGCAGGCTTCTTGATAGAAATTGACAAGCTCATTCTAAAATTCATATCGAAATGCAAAGGACCTAGAATAGCCAAAACAGCTGTGAAAAAGAAGAAAGGTGAAGGATGGATGTGATCTGTTGCAGGATGTGCTCTAAAGTGTCAGCAGTTGAACCAGTGTAGGATTGGCAAAAAGACAGACAGACTAATGGGACAGAAGAGAGTCCAGAAACAGACCCACACATCTATGGACAACCAACTCTTGACAGTTACAAAGGCAATAGAGCAGAGAAAGATAACCTTGTCAACAAATGGTGCTGGATATCCATATGGAGGAGAAGGAGGAAGAGGAGGAGAAGAAGCGGAGGACGGGAAGGGGAAGCATTTCAGTTTATACCTCACACTGCACACAAGAAGTAACTCAAAATAGATTGTAGGTCTAAACCGATAACATAAAACTATAATCTGTATGCCTGGAAGAAAACATAGGAGAAAATCTTTGTGAGTGGATTAGGCAAGATTTTCTTAGACAGAACATCAAAAGTGTGATCCATGGAAGAAATGGACAGATCTGACTTCATCAGACTTAAAACTTCAGCTGTCATTGTTGGGAGAATTAAAAGGTAATCCACACACAAGGAGAAAAAAATGTTCAAAGCACAAATCTGATAAAAAACTTGTATCTAGAATATATAAATGATAAGAAACTCAACAATAAGAAAAGAACGAGAAAGCGAACAATCCAGTTAAAAATAGGCAAAAAGATTTAAACAGATACTTTACTAAGAAAGATATACAGGTGGCAAATACATGCATGAAAAGATGCTCTAATCATGAGTCATTAGGGAGATGCAAATTAAAATCACAGTGAAACACCACTACATACCTATTAAAATGGTTAAAATTAAGAAAAATTGATGATACCAAATACTGGCAAGGATGTGGAAGAGCTGGAACTCACACACGGATTGCGGGAACGTAAAGTGATATATACCAGTTTGGAAAACAATTTGGTAGTTTTATAAAAAGTTAAAAAACATTCACCTGTTATACAACTTAGCTGTTTCACTCCTACGTTTTTTTTTGTTTTTTTTTTTTGCGGTACGCGGGCCTCTCACTGTTGTGGCCCCTCCCATTGTGGAGCACAGGCTCCGGATGCACAGGCTCAGCGGCCATGGTGCACGGGCCCAGCCGCTCCGCGGCATGTGGGATCTTCCCAGACCGGGGCACGAACCCGTATCCCCTGCATCGGCAGGCGGACTCTCAACCACTGCGCCACCAGGGAAGCCCCTCACTCCTAGGTTTTTATCCAAGAGAACAGCATAAGTCCATCTAAAGACTTGCAGACAGCAGGTTTCTTTTAATAATAAAAAATTGGAAACAATTTAAGTTATCTATCAACTGCATGCATAAACAAATTGTGATATATACATATATCACGTGTAGAGACGTATCACATATATTATATATACGTGTGTGTGTGCGGAGATATATATTCCATTACATCTATATTCCATGATATATATATGGAATCCAATTCATCAATAAAAAGAAATAAACTATTATACATGCAATATGGATGAAGTTTAAAATAATTATGCTGAGTGAAAGAAGGCAGACAAAACACGAGTACATATGGTATTACTGCATTTATATAAAACTCTAGAAAATGGAGGTGAATGTGTAGTGACAGAAAGCAGACCAGTGGTTTTCTGGGAGGAGTGGGGGCCAGAGGAGGGGTCCCCCAGGGGTGGGAAGACACTTTTCAGAATGGTGGGTGTATCTGCTACCTTGATTGTGGTGATGATTCCAAGGGTAAATACACATGTCAAAACTTATCTAACAGTACCCACTAGACATATGCTATATTTATTGTTTGTCGATTAAATCTAAAAAAATGTTAAAAATTACCTGAAATGAAAACAATCCACCAGGATGTGAATACTATAAGTTAGAGCGATGTGATCACTTTTCAGGGTGGCAGGGAAGTGGGGTGAGCACATGGCAAGAGCTTTCTTGACCTGAGGGGTGATACCAGGGTGCTTGTGTTATAGGCATTCACAGTCTCTGAATTCAGTGTATATTCAAAGTAGACAATGACTTTTTTATAATTATTAAGCCCTATATTTGTTTTGCGTGGTTTTCTGTATCTGTGTTTTATTTAACAATAAAAAGATTTTTTAATCTTAAAAAAAAACCAGCAAGTTAAGAAAATAGTGGCTTGAGAGGAAGAGACGCATAAAACATTGACCAAGCTGATGATAGGCACATTTCCAGCTTTTATTCCCAAGGCTGCGCAGGACTGAGGAAAGGAAACTGAAATGATGTGTGGTCCAATTGAAACGGAGTTAAATAGACGTGTTCCAGGGCTGAGCATTTAATGACCATTTCCTCAGTGTGAGGGGAGCTCAGTAAACGCTATCTGAAGCGGGTGTGTCCCTGTGACCTCTCCGACCTGAGTGGGGACAGGCAGGGGGTGGGGTCTGCAGGGACCTTAGCAGGGCCTAAGGCTGAGGGCAAAGAGAAATGCAGATCAAAACTACAGGGAGGTACCACCTCACACCGGTCAGAACGCCCATCATTAAAATGTTTACAAATGACAAATGCTGGAGAGGGTGTGGAGAAAAGGGAACCCTCCTACACTGTTGTGGGAATGTAAATTGGTGCAGCCTCTATAGAGAACAGTACGGCAGTTCCTCAGAAAACTAAAAATAGAGCTACCACATGATCCAGCAATCCCACTCCTGGGCATATACCTGGAAAAGACAAGAGCTCTAATTTTAAAAGATACTTGCACCCCAATGTTCATGGCAGCACTATTCACAATAGCCAAGACATGGAAGCAACCGAAATGTCCATCGACAGAGGAATGGATAAAGAAGATGTGGTGCATATATACAATGGAATATTACTCCGCCATAAAAAAGAACAAAAAATGCCATTTGCAGCAACATGGATGGACCTAGAGATTATCCTACTAAGTGAAGTAAGTCAGACAAATATATGACATCACTTATATGTGGAATCTAAAGAAATGATACAAACGAACTTATTTACAAAACAGAAACAGACTCACGGACATAGAAAACAAACTTATGGTTACCAAAGGGGAAAGGTGGTGGCAGGGAGGGATAAACTGGGAATTTGGGAATAACCTATACACACTACTATATATAAAACAGATATGCAGCTCAAAATTAAAAAAACAAACAACCCAATCCAAAAATGGACAGAAGACCTAAATAGACATTTCTCTAAAGAAGATATACAGATTGCCAACAAACACGTGAAGGGATGCTCAACATCACTAATCATTAGAGAAATGCAAATCAAAACTACAGTGAGGTATCACCTCACACCAGTTAGAATGGGCATCATCAGGAAATCTACAAACAACAAATGCTGGAGAGGGTGTGGAGAAAAGGGAACTCTCTTGCACTGTTGGTGAGAATGTAAACTGATACAGCTACTATGGAGAACAGTATGGAGGTTCCTTAAAAAACTAAAAATAGAATAACCATATGACCCAGCAATCCCACTACTGGGCATATACCCAGAGAAAACCATAATTCAAAAAGACACATGCACCCCAACGTTCACTGCAGCCCTATTTACAATAGCCAGGTCATGGAAGCAACCTAAATGCCCACCGACAGATGAATGGATAAAGAAGATGTGGTACATATATATAATGGAATATTACTCAGCCATAAAAAGGAACAAAATTGGGTCATTTGTAGAGACGTCGATGGATCTAGAGACTGTCATACAGAGTGAAGTAAATCAGAAAGAGAAAAACAAATATCGTATATTAACACATATATGTGGAACCTAGAAAATGGTACAGATGAACCAGTTTGCAGGGCAGAAATTGAGACACAGATGTAGAGAACAAACATATGGACACCAAGGGGGGAAAGCCACTGGGGGGGGGGGGTGGTGGTGGTGGGCTGAATTGGGAGATTGGGATTGACATGTATACACTGATGTGTATAAAATGGATGACTGATAAGAAAATAAACAAACATTAAAAAAACAAAAACAAACAACCAAACAAAAATAAAACAGATAAACACTAAGGGCCTACTGTATAGCACAGGGAGCCCTACTCAGTATCTTGTGATAACCTATACGGGAAAATAATCTGAAAAAGAACATATATGTGTGTATACACACACACACACACACACACACATATATATAACTGAATCACTTTGCTGTATGCCAGAAACTAACACAACATTGTAAATCAACTATACTTCAATAAAAAAAAAAAATCTGAAAAAAAGAGGGGAGCAGGAACCCTGCACTGGCGGTGTGTGACCAGCTGGGGTCACAGTCTGATTCCACCCCCCGGAAGAGCCCTTGTCTGCCATCTGCCTCTCTTTCCTCATTCTTCATGCGGTGACCCCATATGAAATTTTGTGAGAATTAAGTGAGAAACGTCTATCCAGCACTAAGAGATGATGTCTGACATGCAGAAAGCAGGTGACTAGTATCATAAATGAATTTTAAACTCACAAACTTCACATCTTTGTAGCTAAATCAATGAACGTGGTTTAAAAAGACCTCACTGTATCCCAGTCTATTTCTAGGGCCGTGATAGGAACCTGCCAGAAGCTCCTGCCAGGAAATCCACTTAGAGCGTATTTCCACTGCGGCTGCTCCAGACACAAGGCCTTTGGCAGACAGGGCAGCCTGGGCTGAAGTTCACGGCGCAGTTACACTCCTCACGCAGCAACTTCTGGGATCCAATCCTAAATATGGGTCTGAAGTTCAGGCAAAGAGAGGGTAGTATCTTTAAGTTCTAATTCTGCCTATAAAATCTGCCATAACATTGAGGGTCATGCTCTGAATATCAGGTTTGAAAAGCTCTACAGTAGGAGGTACTAACAAACATTTGTTTTTACTGTATTTTGCATACTTATGTCTAGGGATTCACGCGAACACATGTCAAAGTAATGCGTTAACCATCTCTTCCAGTGGAATAAGACAGGTACTGCTGAGATGAGAATTCTGAGGATTAGCTATTTGCATTTTGGTTTCAGAGGCTGTTCTGGTTCTTAGGAACTTGTTCATTGGTCCCTGAAGCTCTGGCTTTATCTAAGTGTATAGAAAATGGGGCTTCGGGAGAACTTTGGAGATGTTCATGGAAAGTCATGGAGAATCACTTGACTGAGGGCTGGTTTGTTGAAGAGCAGAAAGGTCTGCTTCAGTGGAAAGAGAAAAGCACGGGAAAGACTCAGCGCTCTGTGAAAACCAGAGCCGCTTCCTTCTCCAGGAAGGTAGAAGCGAAGGTGAGTCCTCCACCATTCTGGGATCGGCTCTGAGGGTCCCCCTGCTGAACAAGGGGGCCGCGCCGGAGAGCTCTGGGCCTGCACCTCCCTGACTGCTGGTCGCCCACCTCCCGTGGCCCAGTACCGCACTCAGACCTGGGGAGGGCCCCGCCCAAAGACACACAGACATCTCTGTCCTGAACATCCGACCAAGGACCAAATCCCCAAACTAAGAAGCTTGTGGGCAATCAAGTTGGAAAGTTCCCAGCAAGGGCCTGACTCTGCACACCGGGTTCGGGAGTCCAGGCCGCTAGGGACGGGGCAGGGGCGCCGGGGGGTGGAGCCACGGTGACTGGTTCTCCCTCGCCCCTTTTCTCTGACCCTGCGCCCCCCACAGACCCTGGAAGAGCGGGAACAGACGGGGGGGGACCTGCCTGCCCCGTGGGAGCCCTGCACGTGCAAGGAGGCGTGTGCGGGCCGCGACTGGGAGATGACAGGCGTGGACGGCGGGGTGTACGTTCTCAATCTGGGATACGTCAAGGCTGCAGGATTTCACACCAGGCTGTGCCACGAAGCACATCACCCACTCAATGGAAGCGCACGTCTCCTCCCGAGCCCTGTGGCTCCCTCAGTGCCCTCGGCCTCTTCTGGTCTCCTGCTCCGCTGGAAATCTGTCCCCTGGGAGGGAGCCCCAGCGCCACATCGCGCCATGCACGGCAGACGTGAAGGGCTTCCTTCCGTCCCCAGGCCCCGCAGCGTCCGGAGCGGAGGCCGCCTCGGGCCGCGAGAGGCTCAGGCCCGGAGCAGGCGGGGTGCGCGGAGGGGCCCAGCGGCCTGCCCCCCAGACCCAGGGCCGCCCCAGCCTCCACGCTCAGCCTTCACCTAGCGGCTCTGCCCTCTCCCAGAGCTCACACGGACAAAGCACATCGTCCGGCGTCACTATGAGGACAGCTTGAACCAACGTCTCTGGACGGTGCTCGCTCGCAGGCAGACGTGCACATCCACATGCGTCCAAGACTGAGCGAGCTTGAAAATCTGATTCATACGAGCAAGGAGAACAGCTTGTCTTTAATGATGGACTGGGGTAAAATAGATGTTCTTTACTGGAAAAGTCACCAACAGACACACAAAACACACGCCATTCAAATTAGCTGCCTTGGCCGCACTTATTTTTATATTAACGTAGTCTGTGCGCTCCAAAAATAAATCGTGTCTGTTACACATTCCTAAGGAAAACAATTTTAATAAACAGAACGTATGCCTGTGAATCATGAACAGACAAGTGTATAAACGTTTGTAAGAAACTTTGTTCAAACCCATTGTCTTGAGTCTATTAAAGACTCTTCCTTGTACTGTTAACCTTGACCTTTATTCCAACAGCCCATCTGCCCTGTCTTAGAGCAAAGCGTCCCAGGTACAGGGTGATTAATCTGAGCATCAGAGATAAGCCACCGCCAGTACAGCGGCTAACTTAGCTCAGCCTTTTTTGACCAGGATTTCAGATGCTACAGTTTGGCCAACTAGACTTTGCCCGTCGATGTTTGGCTGCTGGGGTGGGAATCCCCCTCGGTTAGCACAGCCAGCTCTGTACTCTCACACGTTGTAAATGATCTGTGTCCAAGAGCAGCAAAAATACAGCGAAGGGAACGGTGAGTTCTGATGGAAGGGGGATGGGAGAGGAAGTCAGGCAGGCTTCACGGAGGAGGCAATGTTTGAGATGTGTATTGAAGGGTAAATAGGAGTTTTTAGGGAACAGGATGGGTAACAGCTGGGCAGTGGTCAGAGACAAGGCTGGAAAGCTTGGCCGTTGTAGGATGAAAACCAGCCCTCGACTGAGGTCTGCTGTGGGTACAAGGATGTTCGGAAGGGAAGCGACCTCAGATACAGGGAGTGTCGTCAACACCAGCATGTGGAAGACCATATGTGTTGACATTTTTGTAAAAACTATTTTGTGTGAAGCGACAGGAGAAAAGTTACCTGTCCTCTCTGGGTACTGGTACTCTGGAAGCTATTTTTTCAGTTTTTTACATTACCAGGAGTACACATTGTCTGTATTCTGAAAGGGAAAAGTCATTAAACGTGCATGTATGGAACAGGGGAGAAGTGAGTGAACAGTAGTTGGCATGGATGGAACCCAGTGGCATCAGCTGACCACCAACACGCTCTGTGGTCTGTGCCACAGGGTAGCCGTGGCGGCTGAGACACTCACCTAAAGGAAGCACAGGGTCCAGAAGACAGGCCCAACTCTTCTCATGTTCCCAAGCATCCCACCCAGTTCTTGGGACCACAATTTAAAGAGCTGAAGCTGTTTGTCCGGAAAAGGACCATCAGGATGAGGAGGCTGCCGGAAAGCCAAGTCATAAAAGGAAGATTTGTGACGGCCTGAGACGCTTACCCTGAAGCAGGGACGGCTCCTGGGGTTCACGGCCACGTTCAGATACTTGATGAGCTGCCACGGCAAGAGATAAGCCTCGGCCTCTATCAGAACTGAGGCCGAAGCTGGAACGTAGAGGGAGCACAATTCTGGCCGGACGTGGGAAACACATGGTAACTCACAGTGTTACAGTGGGGGAGACGGAGGTCATACCCAACAGCCTCACTGAGGACAAAAGGGACTCCTCTGGAGGCCCAGTGGCTTGTCCCCAAGACCCTTCAGCTGGTCAGTAGGAGAACCAAGGCCAAACCAATCCCCAGGCCTCCAAGGCCACCGCTCTTCTCCCCCTCACCTAGCCATGCGGCCTGCTAGCCCCTGCAGACACGCGAGAAACGGCTTGGCTTTCCCAGGAAGTGGCTCCCGGACTCCAGGGGTGTCCAAGCACAGGCTGGACGGCCACTTGCCAAGACAGCCCCCAGGTTATGTCTGTGATGGCGGAACGGATCTTCCCTAAGAGTGCTTTCAAGTCCAGCTGCTACTGCGTGACTTCTGGAAATAACCTGACGATCAGGGTTGTGTTTAATAGAGCTTTCGTGTTCATTAAGGAGCAGCCTGGTTGGTTTACAATGTTGTGTTCATTTCTGCTGTACGGCAAACTGACTCAGTTATACACATACATACATCCTTTTTCATATTCTTTTCCATGATGGTTTATCCCAGGATACCGAATACAGTTCCCCGTGCTGTACAGTAGGACCTTGTTGTTTGTCCATCCTCTGTATAATAGTTTGCATCTGCTTTTCCCAAACTCCCATCCTTCCCTCTCCCTCTCCCAGCCCCCTCCCCCTTGGCAACCACCAGTCTGTTCTACTACGTCCCTGATTCTATTTCTGTTTCATAGACAGGTTCACCTGTGTCATATTTTAGATTCCCCATAAGTGATATCGTATTTGTAATTCAAATATACTTCAATAAAAAATAAATTAAAAAATAAAAAGGGAAGTCTAGGAACTTAGGAATAGTGGTTGGCGTACAAAGGAGGTGGATGAAAGGTCTTAGTAGTCGCCGGTTTCTCACCGGGACCCAACACGGTTAGGTTCTCATCAGTAGGATTATGTGGGTGCTGCACCCCCATGCCTCACATTTGCCAGGAGCCAGGGGCGTGCTGAGTGCGAAGCAAACTGCCTTTCTGCTTTGCTCCGCGCCCCGCCAACTAGAAGGCATGATGTCCCTATGGAGAGGGACGGGGTGCAGACGGGTGTGCCCCGAGCGGCGGCAGAGGGCCACCTGGAAATCACAGGGCAGGTTGTAAAACACCCCCAGCGGCTCCATTCACTTCGGCCCCTGCTGTCCTCCCCGCTCCACCGCAGCCCCACGCCCACTAGTAACTCAGCCGTTTGCCTGGCTCACAATCCTAGGAAAAGGGCCGAAGTGCTGACCTCACCAGCTGCCTAGCCAGACCCTGAATCTACCCTGAAAGAAGGTCCAGCCCAGGATTTCCCTCCTAACCAGTGAACTGCGGACGGCAGGCTCATTCACTGAAGCTCTTTCCTGGCTCCCAGTATGTCTGTTCTCCAGGAAAGAGATGACGATCTTGGTGTGAAGCGAGCTGGCCCGCAAACCGGAACCGCTTCCGGAGCGTCAGCTGGCCCCGAACTTAATGCCCGAGAGCACGTGACGAAGTTCATCTCAGGCAGATGGCTCCAGAGATGCTTTCAGAGACGCCGGCACCTTCACTCCAGGTCCCTCTGTGTCCCGAGCCACCAGGCTCACCTCAACTGCCCTGAGCACCTCTAGATGAAACTCCCAGAGCTTTCCCGCCCCTGCCTTCCCTGTCCCTGTCACTGTGCAGCTGGCCCTCATCTCGTGTCCTGGGGCCATGATCAGGCAGCCTAGGAGGGGGCAGCTCTGGTTACGGAAACCCACTTTCTCCTCCTCTTCATCCTGTGCCATCACTTCCACACATTGAAGAAGCTGCTTGTCGGATACTGTGCTGCCTCTTTTACACACAGTCTCCCACAGGTTCACCACCACTTCTACTCTCATCGTCCAGGTGATTAAAATCACTCGCCCAAGTCACGGCTACCAACTGCTGGGGATGGAACCCAAACAAGCTATTTTGACTCCTATGCCTGTTGCTGCAATAGACTGCCTGCCGGGAAGGACAGTCTTCCTTCTGTTTACACTGGACATTGTATTGAGGACAGTGTATAAAGCCCTGCTTCAAACGAGGAAGAGTTGTCAGGCAGGAAAGCGAGTCTGGATGTGACGGAAACTCCACCCGAGAGGAGGGTGGTGGGGAGACGGGGCGGGATATGTGAGGACCCAAAGGCAGGGTGGAGAGAAAGGGCCACACGGGGGTCAGAGGGGCTGGAAGGGAGCTTTCGGCCCGACACATGGATGGCAGCTGCAAAGGGTTTAGGGTAAACGTTCCGAGGGGGATTTTTTGATCCAGAAAAAGAAATATACAATGTTCCTAAGGGCCAAGGTATACAGGGAGGCTTGTGGCCCAGAGGTGATATATTTACAAAATATATTTATATTAAATATCATGTGTAACATAGATAAAGTAGCTACAGGAAAAAGAAAGAAAGAAAGAACTGGTCCTACATTAAATCATGCTGCTCTAGGTCCACTGATGAGAGGCCGCCCCTCACCGCTCCCTTAATTCACTCATCTGTTTATTCTTCAGCCCATCTCCCAGCATCGTTCCTGTAAGCCTGGGACTGGATTAAAAAGTCTGCCTTCGTTTCTGACATAGGCAGTATGCATGGATTAAAAAAGTAAATCAAAAATCACAACAAAAGTGGGACTTGACTGGTGGTCAGTGGTTAAGACTCTGTCCTTCCAGTGCAGGGGGCCCGGGTTTGACTCCCAGTCAGGGAACTAGATCTCACATGCATGCCACAACTAAGGAGCCTGCGTGCCGCAAATAAGAAGCCCACGAGCCGTAACTAAGGAGGCCATGAACCGTAACTAAGGAGTCAGCCTGCCACAACTAAGACCTGGTGCAACCAAATAAAAATTAATTAACTAAAAAATTACAAAAAAAGTGATTCCCAAACAAAAGTGATTATGTCTTTAAGTGTATATAGGAAGGGTCAGATGCAACATATATCCTTGAAATAGAACCAGAAGCAATAAAGTCAGTTGATAACGCAAGCTTTTCAGGAATTAGAAGCATGTGAATAAAATAGGCAAAGATAAACTGTTTTGTTAAAACTCTATTGTCTTAAAGGGAAGTGAAAAGCAGTATGATTTTTTTATTGCTCATTTAAACTGTTTGTTTGTTTATTTATTTATTTTTTGGTCTGCGTTGGGTATTTGTTGTGGTGCGTGGGCTTCTCACTGCGGTGGCTTCTCTTGTTGCAGAGCATGGGCTCTAGGCACGCGGGATTCAGTAACAGTGGCACACAGCCTCAGTAGTTGTGGCTCTCGGGCTCTAGAGCACAGGCTCAGTACTTGTGGCACACGGGCTTAGTTGCTCCGCAGCATGCGGGATCTTCCTGGAACAGGGCTCGAACCCGTGTCCCCTGCACTGGCAGACAGATTCTTAACCACTGCGCCACCAGGGAAGCCCCAATTTTTAAAAGTTTTAAGCTCAAAATGTGTAAATGCTCAATGAATCTTAGCGTTGATATGATGGAGCAATTTAAAGAATCAGAACGAGTGAACATACGTGTTTGAGCTTTAAGTTATCTCACGCTGCTTACAATTATTATGAAACAAATTTCTGCCGCCTCCTCAAAAATAGACTTGTCCTTCCTTCTTTCCCTGAAAACAAAAATCATAGGGAAATAAGACTTTTAGAGAATGGAATGGAGAGCATTACACAGTAATAAGGTCTAAACACGGTTCATTAGGAAAGAATGCCTAGAATTATAACCCTCGGGAATCCAAGACAACAGGAGAAATAAAGAGAAAACCACGGCCCCTGCAGACACGAGAGCAAAGTGTTTCCTCAGGCCGTTTCCCAGGCATCTCCCAAGAAAGGAGCCACATGCCATACTGTCATTCATGAGGAACAGTGAATGTGACCTTAACTGGAAAGAAAGGAGGTCAGAGTTTTAAATGCGGACAAAGCGGGGACTCGAGTGCGTCCCTGCAGAGGTGCACAGGCCCCGGGGCTCAGCGGGGAACCTTCCAGTGGGAGGAAGGCTGCTGCCTGAGAGCCAACAGCAAAGTCCTTGGAAAACATGGTGGGAAAAACCCAGTCCACGGAAATGTGTGCCCTAAAGCTTTTCCATATGAAAAAGCAGAGACATTGCTTCTCCCCACAGGTCTCTAAGGCCGAAGATGCTCAAGAACAAGAACCACTGAGAGATCCGAGGTTCAGGTTCAGGTAAACCTCTGTGACACCTGCACATCCAAGCAGCTTCTCTGGTTGAAAGAATGACTGAGAATAAGAAATGCATCACATAAGGTTCTACATGTCACACCGCCTGCTTTCCTCCTGGTAATTCCCATTGCCCTACTGAGGCTGAGCCATTCACACGTCCCGGGAGCTCAGAACTCAGAGGGTAGCAAGGAAACCATTTAAAGTTATAAGAAAAGCAACAGGCACGCGTGTGTTCTGGGTTTCAATGTCAAGAGCCAGGCACCCAAGGGAGGAAACAGAAAAGCCTCCTCCCAGCCTCCCGCAGCTGGGCAGTGGGTGTCCAGCCCTAGTCATGGGGCATCAGAGAATTTCCCAACATGCTCGTGGGTGGGGCATCCTCCCTGCTGCAGCCCCTCGTTCCAGGCCTTCCTTTCCTCACAGGTCCCTCTGCCTGCCAGGAGACAGACCCCAGGGAGGCAGGGTCTTTCAAGACTGAGCATCTACCCCAGAGACAGGAGTAACCTGGAAAAGCCGACGTGTGCATGGACCTAGAGATTATCCTACTAAGTGAAGTAAGCCAGACAGAGAAAGACAAATATCATATGATATCATTTATATGTGGACTCTAAAACATGAACTTATTTACAAAACAAAAATTGACCCACAGACGTAGAAAACAACCTATGATTACCAAACGGGATAGGAGGGGAGGGGGATAAATTAGGTGTTTGGGATTAACATATACACACACTACTATACATAAAAGAGATAAACAACAAGGACCTGCTGTCTAGCACAGGGAACTCTACTCAGTACTCTGTAATGGCCTATATGGGAAAAGAATCTTAAAAGAAAAAAAACAGTGAACATATGTGTATATATATATAACAGATTCACTTTGCTGTACACCTGAAACTACCACAACATTGTAAATCAATTATACTTCAATTAAAAAACAAAAAAAAACCTGGAGGAACCAAGATGGCAGATTAGAAGGACATGCTCTCACGCCCTCTTGCGAGAACACCAGAACCTAGGGACACATACAGACTGAAAGTGAGGGGATAGAAAAAGATATTCCATGCAAAAGGAAAGCAAAAGAAAGCTGGAGTAGCTATACTCATATCAGATAAGATAGACTTTAAAATAAAGAATGTTACAAAAGACAAGGAAGGACACTACATAATGATCAAAGGATCAATCCCAAAAGAAGATATAACAATTATAAATATATAGGCACCCAACACAGGAGCACCTCAATACATAAGGCAACTGCTAACAGCTATAAAAGAGGAAATCGACAGTAACACAATAATGGTGGGGGACATTAACACCTCACTTACAACAATAGACAGATCATCCAGACAGAAAATTAATAAAGAAACACAAGCGTTAAATGACACAATAGACCAGATGAATTTAATTGCTATTTATAGGACATTCCATCCAAAAACAGCAGATTACACTTTCTTCTCAAGTGCACACGGAATATTCTCCAGGATAGATCACATCTTGGGTCACAAATCAAGCTTCAGTAATTTTAAGAAAATTGAAATCATATCAAGCATCTTTTCTGACCACAACACTATGAGATTAGAAATGAATTACAGGGAAGAAAACATAAAAAACACAAACACATGGAGGCTAAACAATATGTTACTAAATAACCAAGAGATCACTGAAGAAATCAAAAACTACCTAGAGACAAATGACAATGAAAACACAACGATCCAAAACCTATGGGATGCAGCAAAAGCAGTTCTAAGAGGGAAGTTTATAGCTATACAAGCCTACCTCAAGAAAGAAAAATCTCAAGTAAACAATCTAACCTTACACCTAAAGGAACTAGAGAAACAAGAACAAAACCCAAATAGCAGAAGGAAAGAAATCATAAAGACAAGAGCAGAAATAAATGAAATAGAAACAAAGAAAACAACAGCAAAGATCAATAAAACTAAAAGCTGGTTCTTTGACAAGATAAACAGAATTGATAAACCATTAGCCAGACTCATCAAGAAAAAGAGGGGGAGGACTCAAATCAATAAAATTAGAAATGAAAAAGGAGAAGTTACAACATACACCATAGAAATACAAAGCATCCTAAGAGACTACTACAAGCAACTCTATGCCAATAAAATGGACAACCTGGAAGAAATGGACAAATTCTTAGAAAGGTATAACCTTCCAAGACTGAACCAGGAAGAAACAGAAAATATGAACAGACCAATAACAAGTAATGAAATTGAAACTGTGATTAAAAATCTTCCAACAAACAAAAGTCCAGGACCAGATGGCTTCACAGGTGAATTCTATCAAACATTTAGAGAAGAGCTAACACCCATCTTCTCAAACTCTTCCAGAAAATTGCAGAGGAAGGAACACTCCCAAACTCATTCTACGAGGCCACCATCACCGTGATACAAAAACCAGACAAAGACACTACAAAAAAGGAATATTACACACCAATATCACTGATGAATATAGATGCAAAAATCCTCAACAAAATACTAGCAAACAGAATCCAGCAACACATTAAAAGGATCCTACACCATGATCAAGTGGGATTAATCCCAGAGATGCAAGGATTCTTCAATATACAGAAATCAATCAATGTGATACAACATATTAACAAATTGAAGAAGAAAAACCATACGATCATCTCAATAGACGCAGAAAAAGCTTTTGACAAAATTCAACACCCATTTATGATAAAAACTCTCCAGACAGTGGGCATAGAGGGAACCCACCTCAACATAATAAGGCCATATATGACAAAGCCACAGCAAACATCATTCTCAATGGTGAAAAACTGAAAGCATTTCCTCTAAGATCAGGAACAAGACAAGGAGGTCCACTCTCACCACTATGATTCAACATAGTTTTGGAAGTCCTATACACAGCAATCAAAGAAAAAAAAGAAATAAAAGGAATACAAATTGGAAAAGAAGAAGTAAAACTGTCACTGTTAGCTGATGACATGATACTATACATAGATTATCCTAAAAATGCCACCAGAAAATTACTAGAGCTAATCAATGAATCTGGTAAAGTTGCAGGATACAAAATCAATGCACAGAAATCTTTTGCATTCCTATACACTAATGATGAAAAATCTGAAAGAGAAATTATGGAAACACTCCCATTTACCATTGCAACAAAAAGAATAAAATACCTAGGAATAAACCTACCTAGGGAGACAAAAGACCTGTATGCAGAAAACTATAAGACACTGATGAAAGAAATTAAAGATCATACGAACAGATGGAGAGATATACCATGTTCTTGGATGGGAAGAATCAATAATGTGAAAATGACTATACTACCCAAAGCAATCGACAGGTTCAATGCAATCCCTATCAAATTACCATAGGCATTTTTTATGGAACTAGAACAAATCATCTTAAAATTTGTATGGAGACACAAAAGACCCCGAATAGCCAAAGCTGTCTTGAGGGATAAAAAACAGAGCTGGAGGAATCAGACTCCCTGACTTTAGACTATACTACAAAGCTACAGTAATCAAGACAATATGGCACTGGCACAAAAACAGAAACACAAATCAATGGAACAAGATAGAAAGCCCAGAGATAAACCCACACACCTATGGTCAACTAATCTATGACAAATGAGGCAAAGATATATAATGGAGAAAAGACAGTCTCTTCAATAAGTGGTGCTGGGAAAACAGAACAACTACATGTAAAAGAATGAAATCAGAACGCTCCCTAACCCCATACACAAAAATAAACTCAAGATGGATTAGAGACCTAAATGTAAGACTGGACACTATAAAACTCTCAGAGGAAAACATAGGAAGAACACTCTTTTGACATAAATCACAGCAAGATCTTTTTTGATCCACCTCCTAGAGTAATGGAAATAAAAACAGAAATAAACAAATGGGACCTAATGAAACGTAAAAGCTTTTGCACAGCAAAGGAAACCATAAACAAGACGAAAAGACAACCCTCAGAATGGGAGAAAATATTTGCAAACGAATCAACGGACAAAGGATTAATCCCCAAAATATATAAACAGCTCATGCAGCTCAATATTAAAGAAACAAACAACCCAATCCAAAAATGGGCAGAAGACCTAAATAGACATTTCTCCAAAGAAGACATACTGATGGCCAAGAAGCATATGAAAAGCTGCTCAACATCACTAATTATTAGAGAAATGCAAATCAAAACTACAATGAGGTATCACCTCACACCAGTCAGAATGGGCATCATCTGAAAATCTACGAACGACAAATGCTGGAGAGGGTGTGGAGAAAAGGGAACCCTCCTGCACTGTTGGTGGGAATGTAAATTGATATAGCCACTATGGAGAACAGTATGGAGGTTCCTTAAAAAACTAAAAATAGAATTACCATGTGATCCAGCAATCCCACTACTGGGCATATACCCAGAGAAAACCATAATTCAAAAAGACACATGCACCCCAATGTTCATTGCAGCACTATTTACAATAGCCAGGTCATGGAAGCAACCTAAATGCCCATTGACAGACAAATGGATAAAGAAGATGTGGTACATAAATACAATGGAATATTACTCAGCCATAAAAAGGAACGAAACTGAGTCATTTGTTGAGACGTGGATGGATCTAGAGACTGTCATACAGAGTGAAGTAACTCAGAAAGAGAAAAACAAATATCGTATATTAACACATATATGTGGAACCTAGAAAAATGGTACAGATGAACTGGTTTGCAGGGCAGAAGTTGAGACACAGACGTAGAGAACAAACGTATGGACACCAAGGGGGGAAACCCGCGGGGTGTGGGGATGGTGGTGTGCTGAATTGGGCGATTGAGATTGACATGTATACACTGATGTGTATAAAATTGATGACTAATAGAACCTGCAGTATAAAAAAGCAAACAAACAATAAAAAACAACTAATACTAAACTTTCTTCGGGTTATTTGTATGGAAATATCTTAATATAAATGTTTCAGACATTACATGAAATTTATAAAAATCTTATATGTTCTAGTATAATGTTATAAATCATAATTCTAGTTATTACTTTAAAATGTATATCTCAGAAATAACTAAATTTCCCTGTCAATTGCATTATTATGAACTTTCATCAAATCTTTAACCATGGTCATTTTTAAGTCTTTTGTCATTTACAGACAGTTCTGGGTGTTCTTTGATGCTTTTGCAAAATTGTTCCTATAAAACGGTTTCATCTTCAAGGAATTCATGGAAAGGACTCTGACAAGCACAGGTTTCTGTTAACTGACTATACTGCTAAACTGAATGAGTAAGCATTTTCAGAACTCTAATGGAAACCTGATGAATTCATAAAAGTGCTAACAAAAGATCAAGATAAAAAAATTAATTACATGGGACTGAGTGAACTGATGCGGATGATTATAATTTTTGTGACTTTCTGTTTGAATAAAAAAAATAGAAAGAAAAAAGCCTACATCTGGAACAGGAAGGGACTCAGTTACCTGCAACAGGTGAGCTGAGGTCTTCCTTCCCAACAAGTAGAGCACACTGAGTTCACATGCTGTAAATAAAGGTGCTTTTCTGCACATGAATGGTGGTGTATTTTTAAAAAATATTTTATTTTTTTAATTTTATTTTTATTTTATGTTGGGGTATAGCTGATTTATGTGGTGGTGTGTTTTAAAATCTTCCAAACGTGAATACACAGTGGAATGTTGAACTGTCGGTGGAGACAGGATAAAGCTGGTGGGTCAGCATCACTGAGCACATGGTGTTTTTACACGTTGCACCTAAGAATGCATTTGCACAGGTAGATCAATGGATCTGCAGTCTAGCATTTATTTTTTGATGAGAGAAATGATGGATTGAAACGACGCACAAGCAGTGGATGTGGGAGGGAAAAAAACATTTGAAACCTTTTAAATTTACTGTTAGTGGTTACAAGTTTCCTTAGGAGATATAATATCTTTTTTCCTCTCTTCTAAAAGAATAATTTGGACTAACCTCAGAAATCTGGGTTTAATGTTTCTCATACTTTTCCAAGCTGACTAAAATAGGAACAAGTCCATACCCACAGGGAGAGAGAGGTTCGTGGTTCCAAGTTTGCATGATTCATGCTAATGACCGTCCATGTATGAGAAGCACGACGTGCCTTCTGAACACAGGAGGGAAGGGGGTGCTCACCAGACAAGGCTGCCTAACCTGGGGCCGCCTTCAAGACAGAGGAGTAGCCAGGAGGAAGACCAGAGTGAGGGGACGGCCGTGTCCCCATTCACTTCTTTTCTTTTGAATCTAAAATACATTATTTTAATTCAATTAATTAATTAATTAATTAAACATCTTTATTGGAGTATAATTGCTTTACAATGGTGTGTTTCTGCCGTATAACAAAGTGAATCAGCTATACATCCCCATATCTCCTCCCTCTCGCGTCTCCCTCCCACCTCCCCCAACCCACCCCTCCAGGTGGTCACAAAGCACTGAGCTGATCTCCCTGTGCTGTGTGGCTGCTTCCCACTAGCTATCTATTTTACATTTGGTAGTGTATATATGTCCATGCCACTCTCTCACTTCATCCCAGCTTACCCTTCCCCCTCCCCGTGTCCTCAAGTCCATTCTCTGCCTCTGCGTCTTTATTCCTGTCCTGCCCCTAGGTTCTTCAGAACCTTTTTTTTTTTTTTAGATTCCATATATATGTGTTAGCATATGGTATTTGTTTTTCCCTTTCTGACTTACTTCACTCTGTATGACAGACTCTAGGTCCATCCACATCACTACAAATAACTCAATTTCATTTCTTTTTATGGCTGAGTAATATTCCACTGTATATATGTGCCACATCTTCTTTATCCATTCATCTGTTGATGGGCACTTAGGTTGCTTCCGTGTCCTGGCTATTGTAAATAGTGCTGCAATGAACATTGTGGTACATGACTATTTTTGGATTATGGTTTTCTCAGGGTATATGCCCAGTAATGGGAATGCTGGGTCATATGGCAGTTCTATTTGTAGTTTTTTAAGGAACCTCCTTACTGTTCTCCATAGTGGCTGTATCAATTTACATTCCCACTAACAGTGCAAGAGGGTTCCCTTTTCTCCACACCCTCTCCAGCATTTATTGTTTGTAGATTTTTTGATGATGGCCATTCTGACTGGTGTGAGGTGATACCTCATTGTAGTTTTGAGTTGCATTTCTCTAATGATTGATGATGTTGAGCATCCTTTCATGTGTTTGTTGGCAATCTGTATATCTTCTTCGGAGAAATGTCTATTTAGGTTTTCTGCCCATTTTTGGATTGGGTTGTTTGTTTTTTTGATATAGAGCTGCATGAGCTGCTTGTATATTTTGCAGATTAATCCTTTGTCAGTTGCATCATTTGCAAATATTTTCTCCCATTCTCAGGGTTATCTTTTCATCTTGTTTATGGTTTCCTTTGCTGTGCAAAAGCTTTTGAGTTTCATTGGGTCCCATTTGTTTATTTTTGTTTTTATTTCCATTCCTCTAGGAGGTGGGTCAAAAAGGATCTTGCTGTGAATTACGTCATAGAGAGTTCTTCCTATGTTTTCCTCTAAGAGTTTTATAGTGTCTGGCCTTACATTTAGGTCTCTAATCCATCTTGAGTTTATGTTTGTGTATGGTGTTAGGAAGTGTTCTAATTTCATTCCTTTACATGTAGCTGTCCAGTTTTCCCAGCACCACTTATTGAAGAGGCTGGCTTTTCTCCATTGTATATCCTTGCCTCCTTTGTCATAGATTAGTTGACCATATGTGCGTGGGTTTACCTCTGGGCTTTCTATCCTGTTCCACTGATCTATATTTCTGTTTTTGTGTCAGTACCATACTGTCTTTGATTACTGTAGCTTTGTAGTATTGTCTGAAGTCTGGGCGCCTGATTCCTCCAGCTCCATTTTTCTTTCTCAAGATTGCTTTGGTTATTTGGGGTCTTTTGTGTTTCCATACAAATTGTGAACTTTTTTGTTCTAGTTCTGTGAAAAGTGCCATTGGTAGTTTCATAAGGATGGCACTGAATCTGTAGATTGCTTTGGGTAGTATAGTCATTTTCACAATCTTGATTCTTTCAATCCAAGAACATCTGTTTGTATCATCTTTAATTTCTTTCAGCAGTATCTTATAGTTCTCTGCATACAGGTCTTTTGTCTCCCTTAGTAGGTTTATTCCTAAGTATTTTATTCTTTTTGTTTCAGTGGTAAATGGGAGTGTTTCCTTAACTTCTCTTTCAAATTTTTCATCATTAGTGTATAGGAATGCAAGAGATTTCTGTGCACTAATTTTGTATCCTGCTACTTTACCAAATTCATTGATTAGCTCTAGTAGTTTTCTGGTACCATCTTTAGGATTCTCTATGTATAGTATCATGTCATCTGCAAACAGTGACAGTTTTACTTCTTCTTTTCCAATTTGTATTCCTTTTATTTCCTTTTCTTCTCTGATTGCTGTGGCTAAAACTTCCAAAGCTATGTCGAATAATAGTGGTGAGAGTGGGAATCCTTGTTTTGTTCCTGATCTTACTGGAAATAGTTCCAGTTTTTCACCATTGAGAACAATGTTGGCTGTGGGTTTGTCATATATGCCTTTATTATGTTGAGGTAAGTTCCCTCTATGCCTACTTTCTGGAGAGTTTTATCATAAATGGGTGTTGAATTTTGTCAAAAGCTTTTTCTGCATCTATTGAGATGATCATATGGTTTTTCTCCTTCAATTTGTTAATATGGTATATCACATTTGATTGATTTGCATATACTGAAGAATCCCTGCATTCCTGGGATAAACCCCACTTGCTCATGGTGTATGATCCTCTTAATGTGCTGTTGGATTCTGTTTGCTAGTATTCTGTTGAGGATTTTTGCATCTATGTTCATCAGTGTTACTGGCCTGTAGTTTTCTTTTTTTCTGACATCTTTGTTTGGTTTTGGTATCAGGGTGATGGTGACCTCATAGAATGAGTTTGGAGTGTTCCTTCTTCTGTTACATTTTGGAAGAGTTTGTGAAGGATAGGTGTTAGCTCATCTCTAAATGTTTGATAGAATTCACCTGTGGAGCCATCTGCCTGGGCTTTTGTTTGTTGGAAGATTTTTAATCACAGTTTAAATTTCAGTGCTTGTGATTGGTCTGTTTATATTTTCTATTTCTTCCTGGTTTAGTGTCAAAAGGTGGTGCCTTTCTATGAATTTGTCCATTTCTTCCATGTTGTCCATTTTAGTGGCATAGAGTTGCTTATAGCAATCTCTCATGATCCTTTGTATTTCTTCAGTGTCACTTGTTACTTCTGCTTTTTCATTTCTAATTCTACTGATTTGAGTCCTCTCCCTCTTTTTCTTGATGAGTCTGGCTAATGGTTTATCAATTTTGTTTATCTTCTGAAATAACCGCCTTTTAGTTTTATTGATCTTTACTATCGTTTCCTTCATTTCTTTTTCATTTATTTCTGATCTTATCTTTATGATTTCTTTCCTTCTGCTAACTTTGGGTTGTTTTTTGTTCTTCTTTCTCTAATTGCTTTAGGTGTAAGGTTAGATTGTTTATTTGAGATGTTTCTTGTTTCTTGAGGTAGGATTGTATTGCTATAAACTACCCTCTTAGAACTGCTTTTGTTGCATCACATACGTTTTGGATCGTCCTGTTTTCATTGTCGTTTGTCTCTAGGTATTTTTTGATTTCCTCTTTGATTTCTTCAGTGATCTCTTGGTTATTTAGTAGTGTGCTGTTTAGCCTCCATGTGTGTGTATTTTTTACAGATTTTTTCCTGTAATTGATATCTAGTCTCACAGTGTTGTGGTCGGAAAAGATACTTGATATGATTTCAATTTTCTTAAATTTACCAAGGCTTGATTTGTGACCCAAGGTATTGTCTATACTGGAGAATGTTCCATGAGCACTTGAGAAGAAAGTGTATTCTGTTGGTTTTGGATGGAATTCCTTTAAATATTAGGTCCATCTTGTTTAATGTATCACTTAAAGCTTGTGTTTCCTTTTTCATTTTGGATGATCTGTCCTTTGGTGAAAATGGGGTGTTAAAGTCCCCTACTATGATTGTGATACTGTCGATTTCCCCTTTTAGAGCTGTTAGCATTTGCCTTATGTATTGAGGTGCTCCTATGTTGGCAGCATAAATATTTACAATTGTTATATCTTTTTTTTGGAATGATCCCTTGATCATTATGTAGTGTCCTTCTTTGTCTCTTGTAATAGTCTTTATTTTAAAGTCTATTTTATCGGATGTGAGAATTGCTACTCCAGCTTTCTTTTGATTTCCATTTGCATGGAATATCTTTTTCTATCCCCTCAGTTTCAGTCTGTATGTGTCCCTAGGTCTGAAGTGGGTCTCTTGTAGACAGCATATATATATGGGTCTTGTTTTTGTATCCATTCAGCCAGTCTATGTCTTTTGGTTGGAGCACTTAATCCATTTACATTTAAGGTAATTATCAATATGTATGTTCGTATTACCATTTTCTTAATTGTTTTGGGTTTGTTATTTTAGATCTTTTCCTTGTCTTGTGTTTCCTGCCTGGAGAAGTTCCTTTAGCATTTGTTATATAACTGGTTTGGTGGTGCTGAATTCTCTTAGCTTTTGCTTGTCTGTAAAGCTTTTAATTTCTCCATCAAATCTGACTGAGATCCTTGCTAGGTAGAGTAATCTTGGTAGTAGGTTTTTTCCCTTTCATCACTTTAAATATGTCCTGCCACTCCCTTCTGGCTTGCAGAGTTTCTGTGAAAGTTCAGCTGTTAACCTTATGGGGATTCCCTTGTACGTTATTTGGTGTTTTTCCCTTGCTGCTTTTCATAATTTTTCTTTGTATTTAATTTTTGATAGTTTGATTAATATCTGTCTTGGTGTGTTTCTCCTTGGATTTATCCTGTATGGGACTCTCTGTGCCTCCTGGACTTGATTAACTATTTCCTTTCCCATATTTGGGAAGTTTTCAACTATAATCTCTTCAAATATTTTCTCAGTCCCTTTCTTTTTCTCTTCTTCTTCTGGAACCCCTATAATTCGAATGTTGGTGCATTTAATGTTGTCCCAGAGGTCTCTCAGAGTGTCCTCAATTCTTTTCATTCTTTTTTCTTTATTGTGCTCTGCGGTAGTTATTTCCACTATTTTATCTTCCAGGTCACTTAGTCGTTCTTCTGCTTCAGTTATTCTGCTACTGATTCCTTCTAGAGAATTTTAAATTTCATTTATTGTGTTGTTCATCATTGTTTGTTTGCTCTTCAGTTCTTGTAGGTCCTTGTTAAATGTTTCTTGTATTTTCTCCATTCTATTTCCAAGATTTTGGATCATCTTTACTATCATTACTCTGAATTCTTTTTCAGGTAGACTGCCTATTTCCTCTTCATTTGCTTGGTCCGGTGGGTTTTTACTTTGCTCCTTCATCTGCTGTGTATTTCTCTGTCTTCTCATTTTGCTTAACTTACTGTGTTTGGGGTCTCCTTTTCACAGGCTGCAGGTTCGTAGTTCCCGTTTTTTTGGTGTCTGTCTCCCAGTGGGTAAGGTTGGTTCAATGGGTTGTGTAGGCTTCCTGGTGGAGGGTGCCTGTGTTCTGGTGGATGAAGCTGGATCTCGTCTTTGTGATGGGCAGGACCACATCCGGTGGTGTGTTTTGGGGTGTCTGTGGCCTTATTATGATTTTAGGCAGCCTCTGTGCTCATGGGTGGAGTTGTGTTCCTGTCTTGCTAGCTGTTTCACATAGGGTGTCCAGCAGTGTAGATTGCTGGTCGTTGAGTGGAGCTGGGTGTTGGTGTTGAGATGGAGATCTCTGGGAGATTTTTGCCGTTTGATACTATGTGGTGCCGGGAGGTCTCTGGTGGGCCAGTATCCTGAACTCGGCAACCTGCAACCCAGCCAGAGCATCAAGACCCTGTCAGCCACACAGCATGAAACTAATATGAAATCATGGTACTGTGAAACTGGCAGATGTTCTTTCCTGCTCTTGACTGAAAGACTCTCCACTGAGGATCCTGGGTATCTTTTCTTTTATACTTCACTGGATTCATCCACAGTAAATAATAATAACCATGATGATGATGATGATGATGATGATGTAATGTGTGGTATCTCTTGAAAATCCAAAGATTTTCTCATATCAAATCCCTGTACTTCTTCCCAATTCTCAGTTTTCCCTCCAATGGTGCTAACTGGTAGAAGCATCTCTGCACCAGCATCTCTGAGGGCTGCTGCCCGCCTTGGCCCCAGCCCAGCAGCCCCTTGGCACCCAGGAAGTAGATCACAAAGTGCCAGTGGCGGCCCAGATATGCTCCAGCCGCTCGTGGGCACCTCAGAGGCCCCCATTCACTTCTGAGCTGCACAGGGACGCATTCTGGGAGCAGATGCAGAAACACGAGTTAGGCCAACATTTCAGACATTCATTCACATCCTCTCCAAAGCGACAGTTCTTGAGCTTGAAGATTTGAATTGCAAACACTTTTTAAAATAAGATGAAGGCAGGAAGGCATCACCAGGATCGCTGAGCTGTGATCAAAACGAATAGCTAACTGGATGTATTTGAAAGAGCATTTTCAATGGTCCATATGACTACATTTTTGTGAAGAGGCTTTGTAAATTCTCAAGCGGCACCATAAGGCCAGGCACTCTTGCTGTTGTTCTCACAGTCCCTTCTGGTCAACGTACCTGGGGGTCCAGGTACAGACACACAGGATCTGTCCTGAGACTTCTTTCCATCAGAAAATGATCACGACGACTGTCTGAATCACAAACACGGCTATAAGTAATGAGTGTAAGTCGTTCTCATAATCAAATATTCAAAGAATTTCTTGAAGTTTTATTATTATTCCGAATCATCACACAGGCATCTGATGCAAACGATGCTGATGTGGCCCCTGGGCAGGAAAGATGGGTCACGGCCGGGTCACCAGCACTGGGGCAGCCCTTCTCTGTCAGGTTGTCTCTTCAGGCTTTTACTCCAAGGTATTTCTTTGACTTGGAAACATAGGACCTCTGCCACCTCTCTCTCACCTTGCAGATAAGAAATCTGAGGAAATGGCATTTCTAGCTGGGTTTTACGTTGCTTTTCTGTTTGTCTTCAAAACAGACCCCTTGTAACATGTGTTTATATTCCCACCATCCATTTCCCTTCCTGGCACGTTCACTCGAGTTTTTGTCTCCACAATTCCTCTTGCTAGAGTCAACAGGGCCACCTTTTGCCAAATCCAGTCCCCATTTCTCAGTAGCTCTGATGGGACCGTCTCTCATTTCTTCCTGAAACGCCTTCCTCCTTTTTCACTGTTCTCTGGGGTATCCTGTCTCACAGGGGATACTTCTCACCCCTCCCTCCCAAGGTCTGTGAGGAACTTTTGGAGGAAGGATGGACGCTGGGAGCCACGGGCTGAGCAGAGGGATGGGGGTGAGTCCGGTGATGTCATGACATTTTGGTTGAATCCTGATTTTTGATTCTATCTAAAATCACACAACTGTTTTTCTTCAGACCGTGTCCCATATAAAAATCATCACTATGTCATAAGCTTAAGAAGCCCCAGAATGGAAAATAATAGTCACCGTAACTTAACAGCACGCGGAAAGCGATATTTGGAAAACCACAATTATGACCTTACCTCAGATTTGTTCTGGAAGACATTCATAGTAATTTTACTGCAAAACACGAAGGAATCTGCATTCAGAGCAACTCGTTTGAATGAACATAAACCCAGTCATTACTCTGGGCCTAGGAAATAAACCATATGACGTGAGAGTACACTAAAAGGTGTGGTCCTATATACAGTCTTAACTGAGAAAGGATGACGAATACTTTAAAAACACAGGGTGGAACAGGGTTGATCATTTGCCCAGAAACGTTAGCCATGGATGAGGTTCTCAAAAGTAGATTAGCAGTGGCTTCTTATGAGTTCTGGTCTACTTCACAGCTTCTTCTCACAACCAAGGAGAAAACCACTGGTGCATCCTTCTTAAATGTATACAGGGGCAATGAGGAGAGGGTGCAAGCACTCAGGGGAAGTAAAATTCTTATTAAACAAAAAAAGCTTTGGACTTTTTAATCCCTAACTTTCTGAATTTTTTTCTTTTAAGGTACATGTATTACCGTTTCCAGGTGTACACATATTGTACAGTATGTATTTGTTGTATATTTCCCCAAAACTTATTGGCGTAAAGCAACCACAAACATTCATGATCTCATCGTTTCTGCAGGGCCAGAACCCAGCAGTGGTCCGGCTGGTCCAGCCGCAGCATCTCATGAGGCTGAGTCACAAAGCCGGCGGGGCTGTGGTCATCCGGGCTGGACTGCGGCTGGAGGCTGCTCTTCCGAGGTGGGCAGATTGGGCCAGGCTTCTGGTGGGAGGCAAGTCCCCATCCACGTGGCCTCTGCACAGGGCTGGTGAGTGTCCTCACAAGACGGAGCCTGGCACCGAGGGGCCGGGTGGGAAGCCACAACACCTTTTCTAGGTCAGCCTCAGAAGTGATGCACCGTCACCTCCGCTAGACTACTGGTGACACAGGCCAACACGGAGAGGATGTGGTAGGTGACAGGGCAGCACGGACACCAGGAGGCAGGGCTCACGGGGGTCCATCCTGAATGCTCAGATAAAGTCATTCCCCTCAAATCCTTCCCGACTGGAAAGGAAGGAAACAACATGGGAACAGAGAGAGGGAGCAAAAGCAGCAGAAGAGGGAGAAAGAAAACAAGAAGAAGGAGAAGAAGAAGGAAGAGACGGAGTGAAGGAGGGAGGGAGGGAAGAGGTTACTGGTAGAAACGTCGAGGCATCGGAATTTGGGGCCAAGTGGACTTTCAGACGCGACGAGGATTAACCAGATGCACACGCCATACTTCCTTCTTCCGCATGAAGGGAGCCACAAGCTGGGCTTAGGTGACTGATACTAAGAGGAGACGGCTGCAGAGCCGTTAGCTGTTCTTACTCAAGAGGGGGCTTCACGTCCTCCAGGGATCCGTGATGAGAACAGTCTCAGCTTCGACTATTTGTCAAAACTCTCGCTCGCTTGTCCCCCCCACCTCGCTGCTGCAGGACCACACTGTTAGCGTATTTCAGGGTTTTTAGCCCCAACAAAAGCTTCGCTCATGATTGAGGCTGGTTCCTCTTTCTCCTTCTCCATTTTCGTCTCCTCTGCTTACTCTCCTCCTTCTAAATTCCGCCTCTACGTTATTTTGTAATTATTTACACTTTCCATCTTAAAAGAGTTCAGATACTGAAAGCAGTAACAACCAAAATACATTGGGAATTTAAAGAAGTTTTGTGGTCACTAAAATCTAGCTGTGAGTTATGGAGGTCGCCAGGAGACATAAATGGCCAAAAAAAAAAAAAAAAAAAATTACCATAATCTCAAAGCATCCCAGTGCTGATGCTAACACAGTCACTGACAGTTATCAGGGATGTTTACAAGATTCTCAGAAGCCTATCGTGTGAAAACAGGAGGAAAGCAAGGGCAGCACAATCTCACCCAATCTCAGAGCACACAACTGGGTAACAGACGCTTAAAGATACAAATTCATAACCATCTGAGCACCCCAAGCCCTTGGAAGTCAATTCCTCCCTTCCAGAGAAAAGCGCCGATAATGCTTGCCTTTTTATTTAGAAACTGATTAGATTACCACGAGGAATGCAGTAACTCCGGTGTGGCGCTCAAGCCATTGACGTTTAAGTCTGAGGCTGACGTTGTAAATTCCTGCACTTGGCGGGGCTGGGGGCCGACGCAGAGGGTGGTGGTCCACCTGCAAACACTGCGGCCCTGAAACCCCGTGAGCAGCTCCTGTGTCCTCGCTGGTCTCAGAGCATCAACATTGCCCTCGGTTCTGAGAACGCGACCAGCCCCCCTGCCGGCTGCCGACTAAAGCAGGGTCCCCGGGTCCAGTCCCCCCACCCTCTCCTCTAGTCTTCTAACCAGCAAAGAGGGAGAGCGTCTGTAGACACTGCAGTCTGTGTTTGCCAGGCCACCTCCTCTCAAGCCAGGCCGCCCTCCTTCCAGGGCTGAGCTGGGACTTGCGTCCTTGCCCTTGTGTGAGCTGTGCTGCTACTATCAGGAGATGTCACTGCTTCCACCCCGATATTAATAATGGCTTCATACTTATTAAGTAATGGCTATATTAAGGAAAGCGAGGTTTAGAGACATTAAGCGTGGTGCCCAAGGCCACACACCTCTGGGCTGGGAATGGAGAAGTCAGGGGCTAAGGCTGACCCCAAGGCTGCTGTCACAGGACTTCATCCTCACGTGGAAACTTACACAGCACAGGTTTCAGTAAGTCAACACCTATGATTAGCTAATGGCTTTCATAGCTATTAGCTAATAGCTTTCATAACTCAACAGTCCTTAATATTAGTGTATATTATGCTGCCTGAGTGGCTCCAAAGATATAAAATTCAATCTCATGGATGTAACATCTATTGAGTATTCCTTATGTCCAGTTACTGAGTGAGGCTTTAATGATATAGAGAAGAATGGCACAGGTCTGTCTGCAAGAGAAAAATCATTTACCCAAGTATCTGTAAAGTAACCCAGGGGAGGAGAACAATACTGGGGTTTAGGATGAAGGAGGGCTCTAGTTAGAAGCATCAGGACAGGCCTCGTGGGGAGACTTTTAGTGGAACCCAGAAGAATGGCCAGGAGATGGTCTGGGAGGCCGGGGAAGAATGTTTATGTCAAAGCAGCTAAGGACAATAACTTGTCTTAACCTCACTGAATTTTTCTTGTACCTGGAAGAAAAAAATCCATCTTTGGGACTTCCCTGGTGGTGCAGTGGTTAAGAATCTGCCTGCCAATACAGGGGACACGGGTTCGAACCCTGGTCCGGGAAGATCCCACATGCCGCGGAGCAACTAAGCCCGTGCGCCACAACTACTGAGCCTGCACTCTAGAGCCCGCGAGCCACAACTACTGAGCCTGCGTGCCACAACTACGGAGCCTGCACACCTAGAGCTCGTGAGCCACAAGCCCACGTGCCACAACTACTGAGCCTGCGTGCCACAACTACTGAGCCCATGTGTCACAACTACTGAAGCCCATGCGCCTAGAGCCCGTGCTCCACAACAAGGGAAGCCACCACAATGAGAAGCCCGCGCACTGCAACGAAGAGTAGCCCCTGCTCGCCCCAACTAGAGAAAGCCCGCGCACAGCAAGGAAGATCCAATGCAGCCAAAAATAAATAAATGTAACAATTAAAAAAAATCCATCTTTGACCTCAACTTGCTAAGATTTCAGTGATTTACAAGATTACGTTTTCTTGAAGAAGATACACTTTCCCAAATGTGCTTCATTTTACTTTTATTTTCAAAAATTTTTTCTAATTAAAAAATTTTTTTAATTTATTTATTTTCTGGCCATGCAGCCTATGGGATCTTAGTTCCCCTACCAGAAATTGAACCCACGCCCCCTGCAATGTAAGCACGGAGTCTTAACCACTGGACCACCAGGGAAGTCCCAAATGTGCTTGCTTCATTTTAAAAGAAAAAGTACAATAAGCAAGTTGTGGTCAATTTTGTAAAACAAATGATAATTTCTGCATGTGGGGAACATGCCCTGCAGGGACTGCAGGTCACACTCAGCCCCTGAGTGCAGGCGGGGCTGTCACTTGCTTCCAACCCTCAGTGGGCGGGGCAGGTTAAAGGACACACCCACCTGACTGGCAAAGGTGGCAGGATATTGTCCCCACGACTGTGTTACCCGATGTGTGATGCCAAGCAGACTACAGGGAGACCATCCCCTGGCCTGGAGAGCTTTGAAGAAGCAAACTGGCCCCTGTGACTGGCTCCGGGGATGGCCACATGGCAGGAGTTCTAGGGACAAGGCAGCCTCCACCAACGGCGAGTCAGAAAGGGGCCCTCAGTCCTGCTCTAGAAGGAAGTGAACTCGGGCAACGGCCCGAAGGAGCCGGGAAGCAAATCCTCCCCGGTTGAGCCGCTGATGAGACGCTGCTGGGCTGACACCTCGACTGCAGCCTCGTGAGACCCTGAGCAGAGGACCTGGCCGACCTACGCTTGGACCCCTGACCCATGGAAACTGTGATATAACCAACAGGTGCTGTCTTAAGCCAGTGAATTTGTGGTGATTTGTTGCATAACAATAGGAAACTAACACACTGCAGAAATCAACAAAGCTTTCTTTTTTTTAAAAAAAAGGATTTGATGGGGGCTTCCCTGGTGTCGCAGTGGTTGAGAGTCCACCTGCCGATGCAGGGGACACGGGTTCGTGCCCCAGTCCGGGAAGATCCCACATGCCGCGGAGCGGCTGGGCCCGTGAGCCATGGCCGCTGAGCCTGCACGTCCGGAGCCTGTGCTCCGCGAAGGGAGAGGCCACGGCAGTGAGAGGCCCACGTATGGCAAAAAAAAAAAAACAACAACAAAAAAGACTGAAATTCTACTAAAATATTTTAGGCTCAGTATCTAGGGCAAAAATAATTATTCTCTTTCTAGCAGTTGGAGTCTTTCAAAACGTTGGAATTCCTCTGATGATATTTATAGTATCTTAACCACAAGATGTTAATATTCTCTAAAAAGCTAAAATTTGGCTTGGGCAAGCTGCACGGCCCCCCTGAAACTAGGGGACAGACAAAATGACCAGCCGCCCTGCCACTCCGTCCCACAGCTTTACACAATGGGGACTGCGGTCTTTTTCTCTACACATGGTTCAACTTCCCTGTCTTCTCTACAGATGGGGACCACACACCCCGAATCTCCTCACACAGCTGTAGACTCAGATCTGCTGTCTCATGGTCAAGTGCACGTGTCTGAATTTCCAACTTGAAACTGTGGCTGTCCCATTTACATCTTTCCCTGGTAAGAATAGCACCGACTGTTGGAAGTAGGCTACGCATCCTTTGCCTTTATTGTGTCCTGTCGATTTCTATGCCTTTGCTGAGAGCCGGACATGCTTTTACGCAGAACTGAAAAACTGACACTCCTCAAACTGAAGGTGAAACGTCCTCCCACACCTCCCCCCAGGGCAGGGTCCCGGACAGGACATCCTCTCTGGGGGATGACTCGTCTGCCTGTCCACACGGCTGGTGTGAGCAGGACACCAACACGCCTGCACGGTAGCCGGGAAACCTTGACATACGAGCAATAAGTAAGTAGTAACAACAGTAGCTACCTGCTGTGAAGCACCTACTGTGTGCCTCTCTCTACCTATACATAGAGGCAATCTGTAGCAAATGGACTCCAGCTGGACCTGCAATCGGCTTCATTTCAGATATCAGCTCCAAAGTTTCCACTTATCAGCACTGGTTCTTGACAGCAGGCGTCCAGGTTTCAACGCTTTCTCTGGACACCTCGCCAGCCTGGAATCCTGCAGATTCCTTTCTCAGACAAACACCAAGTCCCTTTTCTGAGACCCTTCCCCACGTCACCTTCACGGATGGCTCTCAGCCGTGAGCTACTCTCTCCACCTCCTTTGACTGTTTCTTCTTCCAGGCAGGGTCTTTTTAACTGTAATATTTTCAAGTTGTTAACATTCACGTTTTTGACCTCTTGATATACTAACTTATTTCCTCCTTATTTTAACAGACTATTTTTAAGAGCAGCTTTAGTTTCACAGCGAGATTGAGCAGAAGGTACAGAGATTTCCCATATGTCCCCCGCCCCCCACCCCAAAACACGCGCAGCCTTTCCCCCGCCATCAACATCCCCACCAGATGGGACGTTTGTTACAACTGATGAACCTACACTCACACATCACTGCCACCCAGAGTCCAGAGTTTACATGAGGCTTCAGTCTTGGGGTTGTACATTCTATGGGTCTGGACAACTATCCACCACTATGGTATCATCCAGAGTAGTTTCCCTGCCCTAAAAATCCTCTGTGCTCTGCCTGTTCATCCCTCCCTCTCCCAACCCCTGGCAATCCCTGATCTCTTTACTGTCTTCATAGTTTTGTCTTTTCCAGAATGTCACAGAGTTGGAATCACACAGTGCGTAGTCTGGCTTCCTTCACTTAGTGATATGTGCATGTAAGGTTCCTGCATGTCTTTTCATAGCTTAATAGCTCATTTCTTTTTACCAGTGAATTATATTCCATCATCTGGATAGATCACAGCTTATTAATTCTGGGAGTAATGTCTAAGCCACTGAAATAATAACTTCCACAAGATTCATAGGTTCACAATATTCTTGTGCCCTGGGAAAAGAATTGCTGCAAAACCCATAAACTGATTGGAGATGGAGAGAAGTTTGTTATTCATTCAAATATCTACTGAGAGGATCTCCACGCTAAGCACCGCTAATGCTGGAAACACGTGATAGTAAAACACGGCCTCTGCCCTCAAGGCTTCATCTCTTGTGTCACTGGTTTTCCTTCTCAGGCTTAATTGCAAATGCTGGAGTTCCAAGTCCCTCCTCCTGATGAAGGGAATGGTCTGATTAGGGTAATCCAATAATCCAAGCAGGCTTTTTAGAATTTGCATATGCATACTGTGTGCTTAAAGGGGGAAGAGAGAAAATAAAGAAACCGTGTCAGATTAAAAGACTAGGAAACCATAAACAAGACCAAAAGACAACCCTCAGAATGGGAGAAAATATTTGCAAATGAAGCAACTGACAAAGGATTAATCTCCAAAATTTACAAGCAGCTCATGCAGCTCAATAACAAATAAATAAACAACCCAATCCAAAAATGGGCAGAAGACCTAAATAGACATTTCTCCAAAGAAGATATACAGATTGCCATCAAACACATTAAATAATGCTCAACAACAGTAATCATTAGAGAAATGCAAATCAAAACTACAATGAGATATCATCTCACACCAGTCAGAGTGGCCATCATCAAAAAATCTAGAAACAACAAATGCTGGAGAGGGTGTGGAAAAAAGGGAACCCTCTTGCACTGTTGGTGGGAATGTGAATTGGTACAGCCACTATGGAGAACAGTATGGAGGTTCCTTAAAAAACTAAAAATAGAACTACCATATGACCCAGCAATCCCACTACTGGGCATATACCCTGAGAAAACCATAATTCAAAAAGAGTCATGTACCAAAATATTCATTGCAGCTCTATTTACAATAGCCTGGAGATGGAAACAACCTAAGTGTCCATCATCGGATGAATGGATAAAGAAGATGTGGCACATATATACAGTGGAGTATTACTCAGCCGTAAAAAGAAACGAAATTGAGCTATTTGTAATGAGGTGGATAGACCTAGAGTCTGTCATACAGAGTAAGTCAGAAAGAGAAAGACAAATACTGTACACTGGCACATATATATGGAATTTAAGGAAAAAAAATGTCATGAAGAACCTAGGGGTAAAATGGGAATAAAGACACAGACCTACTTGAGAATGGACTTGAGGATATGGGGAGGGGGAAGGGTAAGCTGTGACAAAGCGAGAGAGAGGCATGGACATATATACACTACCAAACGTAAGGTAGATAGATAGTGGGAAGCAGCCGCAGGACACAGGGAGATCAGCTCGGTGCTTTGTGACCGCCTGGAGGGGTGGGATAGGGAGGGTGGGAGGGAGACGCAAGAGGGAAGGGATATGGGAACAGATGTATATGTATGACTGATTCACTTTGTTATAAAGCAGAAACTAACACACCATTGTAAAGCTATTATAATCCAATAAAGTTGTAAAAAAAAAAAAAAAAGAAAAGAATGGTGTTTAGAAACCAAAACAGAAAAAAAGACTAGATCCAAGCTGGTGAAAGAGGAGAGAAAAGCAATGAAAATCAGGAACGTTTTATTGACTAGAAGGAGGTGGGGTGCAAACCTGATTTTATTTTGGACCCGTGACTTCCTGGCCTCTGTGTGGTCAGGATAAGATAAAACTTAATGAATGGATCTGACTGATGGCTCCACATTCCTGAGCACATACAGCAGGAAAAAAATATTCATCTGGAAGCTTCCTTCAGCCCTCATCTTCTGCACACAGGACTCAGCATCTCCCAAAGGTAAACTGTTCCTCTGGATTGTTTAGATCACATGCAAAACGGCTCCGGTAGTTCTTACATCAACAATGCTTTTAGGACCAACCGAAACAATCACTTGGAATCTTGTAAGTGGAATGTATTCAATTTTAAAAGCTGACTCTGACAACACTGGAATGAAGACGGAATGAAAACAGTAGGAGAGGACTCCTTCTAATACACACTTCGTGATACATTAGAATATGTGCTTTTACAGGGAAACATTATGAAAATATAAATATGGGAATGTAACCATGTAGAAACACATAATCCAAAATAAAATTTCAGCCATTATATTATCTCAATTCTCTTTCTAAGTGTTACCTTTTTTTTTTTTTAAAGAATGCATCATTATTTGCCCAGCATCTGTCTCTAAACTGATGACACTGCCTCTGTTTGTACCTTAACATACCCCGTAGAGTGGGGCACCCCCAAACAGTATTCATTATATACAAAGATGAGTCAAAAGAATGAAGTAAAAGAAATATTGAACCAGGAAACTTGGGTCCTGGGTCCTGGCTTTGATAGTGAAGATGTTGATAAAAATGATGACGGTGATGATCATAATGGTGATGTTACTGATTTTTTAGTCACTCACCGAGGGCCAGGCGTTACGCTAAGAGCTTTACGTGAGTGTTCTCTCATGTAATCATCTCAAGAGTCCTGCAAGTGCCATTATTTTGCCATTTTCTAGATGATAAAACTGAAGCTCAGAGAGGGTGAGGGACCTATTCAAGGTCACGGCCAGAATAATGAGGTGGTGAAGATTCACGCTGAGGCCTGACCCCAGAGCCTGTACTGTCCTCTTCATCCTAAGACCTCCCCTGCCAAGTCCCTTATGATCAGCCAGCCGTCTCATCTTGTGTCCTAGAAAAACGGAGGCGTTGGAACAACTGACCTCGGAGGTTCCCTCTGGCTTTAAATCGTCTGAATCCTTCGGTCCATTACTGGGAGACCGTGAGATTGGAGTCCTGGTTTTCCCAGGGCTTGATCTTGGCCGTGTTTGGCTCTGTTCTACACCCTTGAGAAATTCGGGAAGTCTGTCTGTAATCCCGAGATGGTGGCAGCTCTGCAGGTGCCCTGCGGACCGACCACGGTGCAGAGAATGGAGAACTGCTGTGAGGGGGCCTGGTTTGTGTCCCTAAACAGGCAGACCCAGCAAAGCAAAGGGAAGCAGAAAGGAGAGGCCCCTGGGGGCCGCCCTGCAGCTCAGCCTTTCCCCAGACCTGCAGGGCTCTCGAACTTTTGTCAGACACCACTGTCTCCCCCGAGGGTGGTCTCCCCTGGGTCATCTGGGGAGGGTCATAGGGAAACACTGGAACCAAGGCCATTGCCCCTGAGGGTCCTCTGGGCCGAGGGCTTTCCCGGGCTGGGGGTTGGTGGGTTCTGACATCAGGCTGCTCCCCCAACCCTGCTTTGCCAGGGAGGCCAAGGGCGGAGAACCCCGCGGAGCTTCCAGACTAGTTTCCCTCTGGGGTCCACTCTATCTGAAGCAAACACTTCCCAGACCAAGGAAGCAGCTGCCCGTCTGCTACATTTGTAAACTGCCAAATTCCCCTGTTTATGCTGTGTTTGTTTTGGGAAATCCAGGAGATGTCCACAGATACACAGAGGGCTCCTGAGGGTGTTTTGAGGATTGCAAAACTGAACCACAATGAAAGTCAAACTGAAGCGAGCTTTTAGTTTTGGGCTCCCTGCCAGGCCCGAACAAACAAAACAGGCAGAAAACAAGCAAGGTTAGAGGTCCCATCAGCGACCTCATTCAAACTTTTTCTGTGCAGCAGAAACAGGGGATCTGTTCCAACCAAAGATCTCTTTGACCTGAAGCTGCTTACAGATCTCAGATCACATACTGCTCACTTACTAGGAATTGAATACAACCGGATCTTTCATGACAAGGTGAGAGGAATTTTGAGCAAAGGAGAGACTTTTCACAGGACTGCCTGAGGACAGGACAAGAAGCATCATCGTTACAGCCTTTATCAAAATCTGTAGTGTCCCCATGTAAAAAACCTCAAGTGTAACTGAACTAAATTAAATTTCTGTCCTAGACACGGTGCTACCTGAGATGGCTGATGCCTCCATGGATAAGCTCCCCCTCCAGAACAGGAAGGCCTAGCGATGTAAGGAGGCGTCAAATGGATAAATGCCACTCAGTGTGACAATAAATATAACCCGTCCATTAAGCCCACTCATATTTACTGAGCGCCGATTGTGTGCTAAGGCTTGGGTAGGGCTGGGGCAAAGCTTACAGGACGGACACAGCCTGGTGTCCGAGAACCCCTCGTCTCGTGGGGAGACCACCCTCAGAGAGTAAAGACATGAGGGTCCCCAGGGCGGAAGCCCTCAGTCCAGCGGGGGCAGACGGCGACCTAAGGCAGCCTGTGCCTCTGGACGGTGGGGTATGGGCTGCTCACGGGAGGGGCTGGCCAGGCAGCTGGAGGAGCACAGGTGAAAAGGCTGGGGGTCCAGGGGCAGCACCTGAGTCACTGAGAACAGGGAGGGAGACTGTCAAGGCGTCCTTGGTTGTTTAAAGGAAATCCAACTACATGCAATGAACGGCTTGCTTGTTTTCTCATTTGGTACTAACAGGGGTGACAGCTCACTATCCTCCAGAGCTTCTGGTCAGCGTGGGGAGGGCTGAGTAGCGAACGAAGAGGGCTGTAGCCAAAGGCCAATAAACCCGGCGTCCTAGCAGACCAGTCAACCTGCGAGATCTTTCCAAATACTAAACTCTATTCACAAACTCCTATTACTGATTTTCCTACACCCTCATTTGGGAAACACTCTCCTAGTGGGTTGGTGTCCGAAGCATCGGAACGGCGCAAGAAAGAACTCCTGGGTCAGGTTTGTTCCCAGAGCAGAAACTGCCTTTGTCCCCAAGACGCCGTGCGTGTGGTCATCCAGCCAAATGAAGCATTTATAACGTACAACATCTCGATGCCGCCCTAATACTTTTTTTTTTTTTTTTTTTTTTGCGGTACGCGGGCCTCTCACTGTTGTGGCCTCTCCCGTTGCGGAGCACAGGCTCCGGACGCACAGGCTCAGCGGCCATGGTTCATGGGCCCAGCCGCTCCGCGGCATGTGGGATCCTCCCGGACCGGGGCACGAACCCGCGTCCCCTGCATCGGCAGGCAGGCAGACTCTCAACCACTGCGCCACCAGGGAAGCCCTCCCTAACACTTTAAACACACACAGTCTTCTCCTCCGTGTGACTTTTTCCTTCTCCAGGACAAATATGGCCTCGATATTGAGCCAGAGGTCAGAGAGCTAAGGGCATCTCCTTTGTGGGAAAGCAGAGCCTGCCTGGGCCAGATAAAGGCGAAGGATGTGCACAAGAGCCACTGGGTACAGAACTCAAGGAGGACTTGGAACCAGTGACAACTACCGGGCTGACGCACAGAAGCCGTGAACTATGTGTAATTAAAACCCACTAATTTCCCTGCAGAGAACAGTCAGGTGGGCACAATGCACACTGCTGTCCAGACTCCCCTCAGGAAAGCCAAGGGGACCTGTGGGAACCCAGCAGGCCTCACTGGGGGCCAGCGCATGGTGACTGCGCCGTCCCCGCGGCGTCCTGATCTGGAGGCCCACCCGTGGGGCATTCTGGCGAAGAGAAGAATCGAGTCAGCTGTGGATTAAGTGCGTTCTCTCCCCTCTGCTGCTGACACAGTGCTCCTGGCTGCCCTCCAGGAGTTGTCCAATATGATCTTCCTGGGACCACTGGACCTCAGCAAAGAGGCACCCGTGTTCCAAGTTTTTACAGGGTGTATCGCTCGCTCCCACCCCTCGGGCCAATTATTCTTATCAAAGAGATCACACATCCAACACAAAGGCAAGGAAGGAAACTCTTCCAGAACTTGACTTCCTCACTAGCTCAGAAGCCAGCAACCTCTGTAACAGACGTGAAGGCATATAAAAACAGTTTCTGGAAGTGTCACTGTTCCCTTTAACGTTTCTCCCATTTGTGATATCTCAGAAATATGACCGTGGCACCAACTGGCCACTGAGAGCTCCCACCACCCGGAGTTTGATTTGTACAGACCTGAGCCGAGGGACCCTGAAGCCAATGGGAAACAGTTACAACGTGGGATGACGTTAATCAAGCCCATGTGACACTTAACATTCTTCTCTATTAAATAAAGGTCACTTCTTCCAAGAGACTATTTCGAGCAAATAAGATTTCTGCAGTTGTGCAAGACTGAAGCTAATTAAACAGCAGAGCAAAATGGAAAACAGATGTCACAGAACATTTTAAAACATTTTAATGACATCCTGCCTGTTTTCTTAAACTCATTTGTAGTTGCTATCACCGTCTGCCCTGCAGTTCATGAGCGCTTGGGAGGGCAGGATTTGCATCAGTTTCATGTCACTGGGGCAGGAAAGCCATTCCAAGGGAAGTGTGGCCGGGGAGTCTTGCAGAGTCTTTTTCTACACAACCTGGCCAGCTCTCCTGGCTTCAACTCTTGAACTCTTTTAAATTAACGCTTTCTGTCTTTCAAAAGAACCTTCCATCCCAGCTTCTCCAACTCTAGCTTTTTTTTTTAACCGTCTTTTCCAGTCGTCTTGTGCTCAGTTATCCTGAAAACACCTGCTACATTGACTAAGAAACTTAGTATCTGTCCGTTTCAGGTCAGAAAAAAATCACAGCATGATGACATTTTCTGGAGATGAAAGTCATAATGAACAAGCAGACACATCAACAGTTAGACTTGTAATGTCTTTCTCCCATATTATATTCACAATTCAAAATGGCCAAATCTTCCTGAAACAATCAAAATTTCGAATTAGACCGAGGGACGAAGCAGGTTTCCTCTCTTCAAAAGCGCATTCACAGAAGGAAAACGCAGATGTGTACGAGGGACCAGATAGGGAGCCCAGGGCCTCGCCACCATTTTTCTTCTTCTATAATTTGTCTTTTCAAAAATCTTTTAGGATGTTTCCCAGTGTTTGAGACCCTCTGATGAGTGTGGACGTGCGTCCTTGAGTGGCTTACAACACTCACAAATGCTTGATATACAGGGAGCTCAACCATCCATTGAGAACGGCCTGGACCATTTTCTCAAATCTTCCTGACACGGTAATTAACGAAGAGGAAGCAAGGGATACTGCGGCTGCCTGCTGTGTATAGAAGACCCCTGAGTTGTTTTCCATGGCCAAACAATGATGTCTGCTAATCAGGGGAGAGAGGACACAGGTAAATGCTGCAGGAGAACCAGAGAGGGGTTCCCGTTACAGCGGTGAGGACGCAGCCCCGAGACAAGCTCCCCAGGGGGGACGGGACATGCGTCCTGGGCGGCGGTGGCCCCCGCCAATGCTGCTCACGTGTGCAGAGGGCAGCCAGCGGCTCCTGGGTTAGCTGTCATCAAAGTGGGCCATTTTCCCTGCCCGGACGTTAGGCTCGAAGGCCTTCTTTTCATTTTCTAAGAAACCTTTACAACTGAAACTGTCCAGTAAGTATTTTACTTATTCATTTTGCCATCTGCAACATGTGACAGTCTCGGTATTATATACGAAAGCAAAGAAGTAGGACAATGGAAACGAGAGCGACTGACTTGCTGTCAGCTGGGGTTGGTGTGAACGCGGGGTGTGGGGGGGTGTTACAAGGATTAACGAGGGGAGAGGCAGGAGACGAAGGAGCCAGACGTCCAGGCCTGCGTCGTCGGGTGGGGCGGCGGGAACGGCCTGGGGGTGTTGGGGTGGGAGGCGGGTGCGGATTAGAGAAACAAAGCTAAGATTACCGATGGCTGAGGGCTGCCTGTGACGCCTCACATTCCGGCCTCCCGTAAGTGCCCCCTGCCATGCCGAGCTGCCACCTCCCGCCCCACGGTCAGGTCGTTATCCTGTGTGTGTGTCTCCTGAGAGTGAGCTCTAAGTTACAGAAAACAACTCCTGCAGCATCACTGATTCCAAATCCTGACTCCCAACCAGTTTTTTTTTTATTTGTTTTGTTTGGTTTGTTTTGTTTTTCCCAACCAGTTTTAAGCTCCCCTTTCTCCAATCGGTTTCTGGCCACAAACCAATGAAAAATACAGAATGAAATGGCCTTGGAGGCTGAGAACTAGGATAAAGGTAGTGTGGGTTAGAAATGAGAGCCAGGGGTCCGATGCCTTCCGTGCCTGGAATTCACAGATGCTGCCTCGTGGCCGGGGACACAGACAGCCCGCAGCCACGCTGGCCTGGACCCCAGCCCTGCGGCCCCAAAGGCTGTGTCCGTCTTGGTCTTTGAAGACATTAACCTCCCAACGGCCGGATTGTTCCTTTGAAGGAGGAAGGGCTGAGCGATTCCTCCTTTCGGCCTCCTGGTCCTGCTGGGGTTCAGGACTCTCGGGGCTGCCGGGGACTTGGGGAGCAAAGAGTCGCCCCCAAGAGGCTCTTAGTGAGTCGAGGGAAACGTGGAGGGACTAGTGAGGCTGCCCACCTTCGTGGAAAGAACCAGAACCTCTCCAACCTCGCCAGGGAGTGCAGAGGAGAGGTCGGGGGAAAGCAGAACAGCGAGCTTTCACTTTACCACCGAGCACCTTATCAGCAAAGGAGTTTCTCCTAGAACAAAACCTTGCCATCTGCCGTTTGTGTGACAGTGAACACGCTGTACGTAGAGAGAATCTTTTCCAAACTCCTCGTGACCAGCAGAGCCGACTTCCTCCTCATGGGCCTGAATGTCGCCAAGTGTGTTTTCTTTAGTTTCTCACCCTACGGATGTCTTCTTCATCTGGTACTCAAAAATATCAATACTCACATACAGTTTTACTTTTTTTTAAAAAAAAAAAAAGCAGCTTCCTTTCCAGCCCCGGCCCAGCAGGATGGCTCCCACAAAGGGCGGTGAGGAGAAGCAGGGCCGGGCCGCCACCAACACGGTGGTGACCAGAGAACACACCGTCAGCATCCACAAGCGCCTCCGTGAGTGGGTTTCAAGAAGCCTCCCCCTCGGGCACCCAGAGAAATCTGGAAATCTGCCATGAAGGGAACTGGAACTCCACCAGACGTACGCATCGACCCCAGGCTAACAAAGCTGCTGAGCCAAAGGAATAAGCAATGTCCCCTACTGCATCCAAGCGCACTTGTCCAGAAAACGTAATGAGGGTCAAGATTCACCAAACCAGCTCTATACGCTGGTTACCTACGTACCTGTCACCACTCTCAAAAATCTACAGACAGTTAACGTGGATGAGAACTAACTGCTGAGCGTCCAATAAAGTTATAGAACCACAACAACGACAAAAAAGCAGGTTCCAGATACGTGTGACCTCAACCCAGCTCAGAGTTCTCTGAGCTATGAGCATCTTGTTCATCCCACAACCTTGAGGACTAATGCTGAGCACAACCCGTGTCTGCCCGACTCGTTTCGGAGGGCAAATAAGATCTGGGTGTTTGAAGGAGAAGGGGACACAGGCTGGCATCTTACTGTGCGTGGAACCTCAGGCAGCAAACAGAGCCAACACGGGCATCCACCTGCATGCCTCCCTGGGCTCCAAGGGGCTCTGGAGGCTGCTGGGAAAGAATGAGGCTTCAGGAGAACCCCCCGTGCAGACCCGCTTCATCCATCAGACAAGGCTTTGAACGGGTCACAGCTCACGTCACTGACACCCCCGGCCCTCTGCAGCTGCCTCTAACCGTCTGCTTTTCTCCGTCTCTTCACCACGACCGGCAGCAGATTTTGGACCCTGGGGTCACTAGTAATTGGAGGCAAGAACGTGAGGGCCTCTTTGGGGATGTTTCTAAACCTGCTGGGGCAGACGGGGATCCACTTGTGTGAGCTCCGAAACAGCCGTCCGACTGCACCCGTGTCGAATTCCGTTTTCTCACATAACAGATGGAGAGTCTCTGAACACCAGGCCCTCGGAGCTGTGAGTCGTCTCAGGAGTTGGGGTGACCCTACGCCCCGCTGCCGGTCCTCACTTTCCCACCCTTTCTGGGAAAGAAAAATGGACCCGAGACACAGCTGTGGTCAACGACACTTAGGGGAAAGTCTGCTGGAAAGGAATTCCTCCAGAACAAAAATAAACAGAGCCTCACAAGACATACGGCCTCTGCCCCCGCCTCCTGCTCTGGACACTGGTGCGAGGACAGGGTATTCGGGGCTGCAGCTGCCTCACAACCACGGGGACTCCAGACACACACTCACATCCCTGAGCTCCTGAAACAGGCCTGGCCGCTAGCACACAGATGTCCTATACGTGTGTGTGTGTGTGTGTGTGTGTGTGTGTGTGTGCGCGCCTCAGTATGTGTATATAGCAAAACTAAGGCATATTAATTATTAAGGCAAACATTTTAAACTCACAAAATGATGCCATTTAAATATTTATTTATTTATTTAGGCTGTGCCGCGTCTTAGTTGTGGCATGTGGGCTCTCAGTTGTAGCATGTGGGATCTTTAGTTGTGGCATGCAGACTTCTCAGTTGCGGCATGCGGACTTAGCTGCGGCATGTGGGATCCAGCTCCCCGACGAGGGATCAAACCTGGACCCCCTGCATTGGGAGCATGGAGTCTTATCCACTGGGCCACCAGGGAAGTCCCTGATTCCATTCTTTGACAAAGGAGAAATGAAAGCAAAACTGAGGCAGTGAGCTGAGCCCCACTAACCCGTGCTTGGAGGCAGAGGACCACTGGAGCTCCCCACATGGCACCACTGGACGGCTCCTGGGCCTTCGTCTGCATCTCCCCGTGGTAAGGTTTGTGTCAATCTGTGCAAGTTGGTCAACTGCCCAGCTATCCATAGGGGTCACTCCACTTTTCACACGGTGGCAATAAAAATAATTTGCAAACATGGGAGGAACAGGAACAGGGAAAGAGAAAGTCAGACAAAAATGATGCAGTGAACTCACACTTTTCCAGAAGAGACACTTCCAGCCCCCATCGGGGACACAGACCCAGAGCTAAAACCTACGGCTCTAGCCTCAAAGGAAAGGGGGTTCCTCGCCGCGGGACTGTGGCCTGTGTAAACAGCAAGGCAACCTACTAGATGCACCCAAACGCCAGCACCCAAGGAAGGGAGGGCTGGAAAAATATTAACACTTAGGGAAAGGAGCTTCAGCCTACGAGTGGTTTCCCCCCACCCCAGAGAGGCACAGCCCTGTCTGCAAGAGAGATAAATCATCTACCCAGTAGACGGACTGGATGGAGGGGCGCCCCGGCCTGGAGAGAGGTGGGAGTGAGGATGTGAGGGCAGTGAGGCCTCCCGACGCCCTGGGAAGGGGCCTGGAGCGGAGTCTGGTCTGGCAACTGGGAAGGACGAGGCTGTCTTGCCCTGTCTTTTGAGCTCAGTGGCATGCTGACTGCATAGAGCAGGACATCTTGAGGGACAAACAGCCCTAAATGTTATACCGCCTGAGCCCCTCAAAGGCTAACAGGCTCCATCTCCGACATTCATGACGTTGGCCCTGACCTCCAGGAAGAGGATGCCATCGGGAGGCAGATGTGTCAGAACATTTCCAACATCACGAGCCTCCTCCTCTCCTTCTTTCCACTTCTTTCTAATTTTGGTACTTAGAGGACCAGCGTGAGTTTTCCGGAAAGTTCCCTTTTAGAAAATATTGTGTTCCTCGAGGTTGCTTTTTAAAAACCGCTGCGGTAGCTTATCTGTGACAAAGGCTGATGAAAGCTGAAGACAGACATGAAATAACAGAAGAAAGTGGTTGCCCAGAGCGGAACGAGGCTCAGACCAGAAATACGTCCCAACGAGAAAAACAAGGAGACTGGCCACTCCGCACAATCTCAGGCTGCACCATCCCCCGGCCTCACCCCCACCCCAAACCTTTTAACATGGAAACAAGGCAGGACGTACCTAGACTGTGGCCTCGACACCCCGTGTGGGCTGTTGAGCTGCTGACAGCTTTGTGTAGCAGAGGCCCACGTGGTTCCCGCCACCCGCAGGGCACAGATAACGCTCTCGGCTCGAAAGGAAACCAAACCCCAGGACTTATACCACTGTTTAATGCTGAACTTTAAAATACTAAATACTGTTCTGAGAAATAAATGAGTGGCTGTCGTTAGCTGGGCTTCCTACTTAAGATGTGAATTTAAATCCTAGGTACAATTTCCAGAAAGTTCCCAGAGCTCATGATTTTTAAAGGGTAAAACTGATACCTCAGGTAATCAGGATTTGAGATTTTGCTAACGACAGTGATATGACTGGTAAAAACATTTCACTTTTCATTTGTTGCTAATGACTAAAGCACACTAATATTTGATCATTCAAATTATGACTATGGGTCTTCCCTGGTGGCGCAGTGGTTGAGAGTCTGCCTGCCGATGCAGGGGACACGGGTTCGTGCCCCAGTCCGGGAAGATCCCACATGCCGCGGGGCGGCTAGGCCCGTGAGCCATGGCTGCTGAGCCTGCGCATCCGGAGCCTGTGCTCCGCAACCGGAGAGGCCACAACAGTGAGAGGCCCGCGTACGGCAAAAAAAAAACAAAAAACAAAAATAAAATAAAATTATGACTAAACTGTACTCATCACAATGGTGCTATTTTTCAACACGTCTCACCAACTTAAAAAATGAATTAGTTGGCACAAGAACAGACACATAGGTTAGCGGAACAGGGCAGACAGCCCTGATATAAACCCACACACCTATGGTCAATTAATCTACGACAAAGGAGGCAAGAATATACAATGGAGAAGACAGTCTCTACAGTAAGCGGTGCTGGGAAAACTGGACAGCTACATGTAAAAGAATGAAATTAGAACACTCCCTAACACCATACACAAAAATAAACTCAAAATGGATTAAAGACCTAAATCTAAGACCAGAAACCATAAAACTCCTATAAAAAAACACAGGTAGACACACTTTGACATACATCATAGCAATGCTTTTTTTGGATCTCTTTCCTAAGGCAAAGGAAATTAAAGCAAAAATAAACAAATGGGACCTAATTAAACTTAAAAGCTTTTGTACAGAAAAGGGAAGCATCAAGAAAATGAAAAGAGGACTTCTCTGGTGGCGCAGTGGTTAAGAATCCACCTGCCGGAGCCGGAGGAAGATGGCGGAAGAGTAAGACGCGGAGATCACCTTCCTCCCCACAGATACATCAGAAATTGGTCTACACGTGGAACAACTCCAACAGAACACCTACTGAACGCTGACAGAAGACCTCAGACCCCCCAAAAGGCAAGAAACTCCCCACATACCTGGGTAGGTCAAAAGAAAAAAAGAATAAACAGAGACAATAGGATATGGACGGGACCTGCACCAGTGGGAGGGAGCCGTGAAGGAGGGAAGGTTTCTACACACTACAAGCCCCTTCGCGGGCGGAGACTGCAGGTGGCGGAGGGGGAAAGCTTCGGAGTAGCGGAGGAGAGCACAGCAACAGGGGTGTGGAGGGCAAAGCAGAGAGATTTTGGCACAGAGGATCGGTGCCCTCAGGCACACACCAGCCCGAGAGACTTGTCTGCTCGGCCGCCAGAGCGGGCGGGGCTGGGAGCTGAGGCTCGGGTATCGGCTTTCAGTCGGAGCGCAGGGAGAGGTCTGGGGCTGGCGGCAGGAAGAGACCCTGAAGGGGTTAGTGCTAGCCCGGAGGGAGTCCGGGGAAAGGGTCTGGAGCTACCGGAGAGGCAAGAGACTTTTTTCCCTTTTGTTGCTTGGTGCGCGAGGAGAGGGCATTCCCCTCCCTCCCCTCTGCCTGAGTGAGCCAGAGCCCCCGAATCAGCGGCTCCTTTAAACCCGTCCTGTCTGAGCGAAGAACGGACGCCCTCCGGCGACCTACGCGCAGAGGCGGGGCCAGGTCCAAGGCTGAGACCCGGGAGCTGTGAGAGCAGAGACAGGGAAATCTCTCTGTGCAGCCTCCGAGGCAGCGGATTAAAGCTCCACGGTCCATTTGATGTGCCCTGCGTCTGTGGAGTGCATGAATAGACAGCGAATCATCCCAAATTGAGGAAGTGGACCTTGAGGACAAGATTTAAGACTTTCCCCCCCCTTTTTTTCCCTCTTTTTACAACGAATTATCTCAAATTAAGGAGGTGGACTTAGCAAGATTTCAGACTTTTCGCCCTTTTCCTCTTTTTACAACGAATTATCCCAAATCGAGGAGGTGGACTTGGAGAGCAAGATTTTTGATTTTTCCCCCTGCTCTCTTTTTGTGAATGTGTATGTGTAATCTTCTGTGTAAGATTCTCTCTGTATAGCTTTGCTTCCACCATATGTCCCAGGGTTCTTTCGGTCCGTGTTTTTTTTCAATAATTACTTTTTAATTTTAATAACGCTACTATATTTCATACTTTATTCTATTTTACTTCACCTGCTCTTTCTTTTTTTCCTCCCTTCCCTTCCTCCCTCCCTCCCTCCGTTCCTCCTTTCCTTCTTTCTTTTTCTTTCCTCCATCCCTCCCTCCCTCCCACCCTTCTTCTTTCCACTTTCTTTTTCTTTCCTTCCTCCCTCCCTCCCTCCCTCCTGTCTTTCTTTCTTTCTTTCCTTCCTCCCTCCCTCCCTCTCTTCTTCCATTCACTCTTCCTTTTGCTTTCATTCCTCCCTCCCTCCCTCCTTTCTTTCCTTTCTTTCCATCCTTCCTCCCTCCCTCCTTTCTTTCTTTCTTCCTTCCTTCCTTACTTCCCTTCTTCCTTTCTTTCAATCTCTCTTTCTTTCCTCTACTAATTATTTCTTTCTACTTTTTCTCACTGTTATTCTGAGCCGGGTGGATGAAAGGCTCTTGGTGCTGCAGCCAGGAGTTAGTGCTGTGCCTCTGAAGTGGGAGAGCCAACTTCAGGACACGGGTCCACAAGAGACCTCCCAGCTCCACATAATATCAAGCAGCGAAAATCTCCCAGGGATCTCCATCTCAACACCAGCACCCAGCTTCAGTCAACGACCAGCAAGCTACAGTGCTGGTCACCCTATGCCAAGCAACTAGCAAGGCAGGAACACAACCCCACCCATTAGCAGAGAGGATACCTAAAAACATAATAAGGCCACAGGCACCCCAAAACACACCACCAGACGTGGACCTGTCCACCAGAAAGACAAGATCGAGCTTCAACCACCAGAACACAGGCATTAGTCCCCCCCCACCAGGAAGCCTACACAACCTACTGAAACAACCTTAGCCACGGGGGACAGACACCAAAAACAACGGGAACTACGAATCTGCAGCCTGCAAAAAGGAGACCCCAAACACAGTAACATAAGCAAAATGAGAAAGCAGAAAAACACACAGCAGGTGAAGGAGCAAGATAAAAACCTACCAGACCTAACAAATGAAGAGGTAATAGGCAGTCTACCTGAAAAAGAATTCAGAATAATGATAGTAAAGCTGATCCAAGATTCCATTTCCCAGATCCAAAATCTTGGAAATAGAATAGACAATATGCAAGAAACAGTTAACAAGGACCTAGAAGAACTAAAGATGAATCAAGCATCGATTAAAAACACAATAAATGAAATGAAAAATACTCTAGATGGGATCAATAGCAGAATAACTGAGGCAGAAGAACGGATAAGTGAGGTGGAAGATAAAATAGTGGAAATAACTGATGCAGAGAAAAATAAAGAAAAAAGAATGAAAAGAACAGAGGACAGTCTCAGAGACCTCTGGGACAACATTAAACGCACCAACATTCGAATTATAGGGGTTCCAGAAGAAGAAGAGAAAAAGAAAGGGACTGAGAAAATATTTGAAGAGATTATAGTTGAAAACTTCCCTAATATGGGAAAGGAAATAGTTAATCAAGTCCAGGAGGCACAGAGAGTCCCATACAGAATAAATCCAAGGAGAAATACGCCAAGACACATATTAATCAAACTGTCAAAAATTAAACACAAAGAAATCATATTAAAAGCAGCAAGGGAAAAACAACAAATAACACACAAGGGAATCCCCATCAGGTTAACAGCTGATCTCTCAGCAGAAACTCTACAAGCCAGAAGGGAGTGGCAGGACATAATTAAAGTGATGAAGGAGAGAAACCTGCAACCAAGATTACTCTACCCAGCAAGGATCTCATTCAGATTTGATGGAGAAATTAAAACCTTTACAGACAAGCAAAAGCTGAGAGAGTTCAGCACCACCAAACCAGCTTTACAACAAATGCTAAAGGAACTTCTCTAGGCAAGAAACACAACAGAAGGACTATACCTACAATAACGAACCCAAAGCCATTAAGGAAATGGGAATAGGAACATACATATCAATAATTACCTTAAATGTAAATGGACTAAATGCTCCCACCAAAAGACACAGAGTGGCTGAATGGATACAAAAACAAGACCCATATATATGCTGTCTACAAGAGACCCACTTCAGACCTAGAGACACATACAGATTGAAAGTAAGGGGATGGAAAAAGATATTCCATGCAAATGGAAATCAAAAGAAAGCTGGAGTAGCAATTCTTATATCAGACAAAATAGACTTTAAAATAAAGACTATTAGAAGAGACAAAGAAGGACACTACATAACGATAAAGGGATCGATCCAAGAAGAAGATATAACAATTGTAAATATTTATGCACCCAACATAGGAGCACCTCAATACATAAGGCAAATACTAACAGCCATAAAAGGGGAAATCGACAGTAACACAATCATAGTAGGGGACTTTAACACCCCACTTTCACCAATGGACAGATCATCCAAAATGAAAATAAATAAGGAAACACAAGCTTTAAATGATACATTAAACAAGATGGACTTAATTGATATTTATAGGACATTCCACCCAAAAACAACAGAATACACATTTTTCTCAAGTGCTCATGGAACATTCTCCAGGATAGATCATATCTTGGGTCACAAATCAAGCCTTGGTAAATTTAAGAAAATTGAAATTGTATCAAGTATCTTTTCCGACCACAATGCTATGAGACTAGACATCAATTACAGGAAAAGATCTGTAAAAAATACAAACACATGGAGGCTAAACAATACACTACTCAATAATGAAGTGATCACTGAAGAAATCAAAGAGGAAATTAAGAAATACTTAGAAACAAATGACAATGGAGACACGACGACCCAAAACCTATGGGACGCAGCAAAAGCAGTTCTAAGGGGGAAGTTTATAGCAATACAATCCCACCTTAAGAAACAGGAAACATTTCGAGTAAACAACCTGACCCTGCACCTAAAGCAATTAGAGAAAGAAGAACAAAAACCCCCCAAAGTTAGCAGAAGGAAAGAAATCATAAAGATCAGATCAGAAATAAATGAAAAAGAAATGAAGGAAACGATAGCAAAGATCAACCAAACTAAAAGCTGGTTCTTTGAGAAGATAAACAAAATTGACAAACCATTAGCCAGACTCATCAAGAAAAGAAGGGAGAAGACTCAAATCAGTAGAATTAGAAATGAAAAAGGAGAAGTAACAACTGACACTGCAGAAATACAAAAGATCATGAGAGATTACTATAAGCAACTCTATGCCAATAAAATGGACAACCTGGAAGAAATGGACAAATTCTTAGAAATGCACAACCTACCAAGACTGACTCAGGAAGAAATAGAAAATATGAATAGACCAATCACAAGCACTGAAATTGAAACTGTGATTAAAAATCTTCCATCAAACAAAAGCCCAGGACCAGATGGCTTCACAGGCGAATTCTATCAAACATTTAGAGAAGAGCTAACACCCATCCTTCTCAAACTCTTCCAAACAATATCAGAGGAAGGAACACTCCCAAACTCATTCTACGAGGCCACCATCACCTTGATACCAAAACCAGGCAAGGATGTCACAAAGAAAGAAAACTACAGGCCAATATCACTGATGAACATAGATGCAAAAATCCTCAACAAAATACTAGCAAACAGAATCCAACAGCACATTAAAAGGATCATACACCATGATCAAGTGGGGTTTATTCCAGGAATGCAAGGATTCTTCAATATACGCAAATCAATCAATGTGATACACCATATTAACAAGTTGAAGGAGAAAAACCATATGATCATCTCAATAGATGCAGAGAAAGCTTTCGACAAAATTCAACACCCATTTATGATAAAAACCCTGCAGAAAGTAGGCATAGAGGGAACTTTCCTCAACATAATAAAGGCCATATATGACAAACCCACAGCCAACATTGTCCTCAATGGTGAAAAACTGAAACCATTTCCACTAAGATCAGGAACAAGACAAGGCTGCCCACTCTCACCACTCTTATTCAACATAGTTTTGGAAGTTTTAGCCACAGCAATCAGAGAAGAAAAGGAAATAAAAGGAATCCAAATTGGAAAAGAAGAAGTAAAGCTGTCACTGTTTGCAGATGACATGATACTATACATAGAGAATCCTAAAGATGCTACCGAAAAACTACTAGAGCTAATCAATGAATTTGGTAAAGTAGCAGGATACAAAATTAATGCACAGAAATCTCTGGCATTCCTGTACACTAATGATGAAAAATCTGAAAATGAAATCAAGAAAACACTCCCATTTACCATTGCAACAAAAAGAATAAAATATCTAGGAATAAACCTACCTAAGGAGACAAAAGACCTGTATGCAGAAAATTATAAGACACTGATGAAAGAAATTAAAGATGATATAAATAGATGGAGAGATATACCATGCTCCTGGATTGGAAGAATCAATATTGTGAAAATGACTCTACTACCCAAAGCAATCTACAGATTCAATGCAATCCCTATCAAACTACCACTGGCATTTTTCACAGAACTAGAACAAAAAATTTCAAAATTTGTTTGGAAAAACAAAAGACCTCGAATAGCCAAAGCAATCTTGAGAACGAAAAACGGAGCTGGAGGAATCAGGCTGCCTGACTTCAGACTATACTACAAAGCTACAGTAATTAAGACAGTGTGGTACTGGCATAAAAACAGAAAGATAGATCAGTGGATCAGGATAGAAAGCCCAGAGATAAACCCACGCACATATGGCCAACTTATCTTTGATAAAGGAGGCAGGAATGTACAGTGGAGAAAGGACAGCCTCTTCAATAAGTGGTGCTGGGAAAACTGGACAGGGACATGTAAAAGTATGAGATTAGATCATTCCCTAACACCATACACAAAAATAAGCTCAAAATGGATTAAAGACCTAAGTGTAAGGCCAGAAACTATCAAACTCTTAGAGGAAAACATAGGTAGAACACTCTATGACATAAATCACAGCAAGATCCTTTTGGACCCACCTCCTAGAGAAATGGAACTAAAAACAAAGATAAACAAATGGGACCTAATGAAACTTCAAAGCTTTTGCACAGCAAAGGAAACCATAAACAAGACCAAAAGACAACCCTCAGAATGGGAGAAAATATTTGCAAATGAAGCAACTGACAAAGGATTAATCTCCAAAATTTATAAACAGCTCATGCAGCTCAATAGCAAAAAAACAAACAACCCAATCCAAAAATGGGCAGAAGACTTAAATAGGCATTTCTCCAAAGAAGATATACAGACTGCCAACAAACACATGAAAGAATGCTCAACATCATTAATCATTAGAGAAATGCAAATCAAAACTACAATGAGATATCATCTCACACCAGTCAGAATGGCCATCATCAAGAAATCTAGAAACAATAAATGCTGGAGAGGGTGTGGAGAAAAGGGAACACTCTTGCACTGCTGGTGGGAATGTGAATTGGTACAGCCACTATGGAGAACAGTATGGAGGTTCCTTAAAAAACTAAAAATAGAACTACCATATGACCCAGCAATCCCACTACTAGGCATATACCCTGAGAAAACCATAATTCAAAAAGAGACATGTACCAAAATGTTCATTGCAGCTCTATTCACAATAGCCCGGAGCTGGAAACAACCTAAGTGTCCATCATCGGATGAATGGATAAAGAAGATGTGGCACATATATACAATGGAATATTACTCAGCCATAAAAAGAAACGAAACTGAGCTATTTGTAATGAGGTGGATAGACCTAGAGTCTGTCATACAGAGTGAAGTAAGTCAGAAAGAGAAAGACAAATACCGTATGCTAACACATATATATGGAATTTAAAAAAAAAAATGTCATGAAGAACCTAGGGGTAAAACGGGAATAAAGACACAGACCTACTTGAGAATGGACTTGAGGATATGGGGAAGGGGAAGGGTAAGCTGTGACAAAGGGAAAGAGAGGCATGGACATATATACACTACCAAACGTAAGGTAGATAGATAGTGGGAAGCAGCCGCAGAGCACAGGGAGATCAGCTCGGTGCTTTGTGACCGCCTGGAGGGGTGGGATGGGGAGGGTGGGAGGGAGGGAGATGCATGAGGGAAGGGATGTGGGAACAGATGTATATGTATGACTGATTCACTTTGTTATAAATCAGAAACTAATAAAAAAAAAAAAAAAAAAAAAGAATCCACCTGCCAATGCAGGGGACATGGGTTCGAGCCCTGATCTGGGAAGATCCCACATGCCGTGCAGCCATTAAGCCCATGCACCACAACTACTGAGCCTGAACTCTGGAGCCCGCGAGCCACAACTGCTGAGCCCATGTGCCACAACTACTGAAGCCCATGCACCTAGAGCCCGTGCTCCGCAACAAGAGAAGCCACCGCAATGAGAAGCCCGCGCACCGCAACGAAGAGTAGCCCCCACTCACTGCAACGAAGACCCAACGCAGCCAAAAATAAATAAATGTATTAAACAACAACAACAAAAAGAAAATGAAAAGACAGCCTACTGAATGGGAGAAAATATTTGGAAATGATATGACTGATAAGGGGTTAATGTCCAAACTATATAAACAGCTCATAGAACTCAACATCAAAAAAAAAAAAACATAAAAACAATCCCAATTAACAAATGGGCAGAAGACCTGACTAGACATTTTTCCAAAGACGACATACAGATGGCCAACAGGCACATGAAAAGATGCTCAACATCGCTAATCATCAGGGAAATGCAAATCAAAACCACAGTGAGATATTACCTCACACCTGTCAGAATGGCTATTATCAAAAAGAATACAAACAAATGTTGGCAAGAACGTGGAGAAAAGGGAGCCCTTATACACTACTGGCAGGAATGTAAATTGATGCAGCCACTACAGAAAACAGGATGTAGCTTTCTCATAAAAGTAAAACTAGAGTTACCATATGATCCAGCAATTCCACTCCTGGATATATATATATGGAAAAGGCAAAAATTCTAATCTGAAAAGATAAACGCACCCCAGTGTTCATAGTAGCACTATTCACAATAGCCAAGACATGGAAGCAACCTAAATGTCCATCAACAGATGAATGGATGAAGATGTGATACATATATATACAATAGAATGCTACTCAGCCATAAAAAAGAATGAAATAATGCCACTTGTGGCAACCTGGATGGACGCAGAGATGATCATACTAAGTGAAGTAAGTCAGACAGAGAAAGAGAAATACCATATAGCGCTTATATGTGGAATCTAAAAAATAAAACTAGTGAATATAACAGAAAAGAAGCTGACTCACAGACAAAGAGAACAAACCAGTGTTTGTCTTGGGGAAAGGAAATGGGCGGGGGGAGAGGTGGGGGATTAGAAGGCACAAAGTATGATGTATAAAATAAAACAAGCCGCAGGGGTACACGGTACAGCACAGGACACACAGCCAGTACTTTATAACTATAACTGGAGTATCATCTTCTAAAACTGTGAATCACCATGTTGTAGTGAAACTTCTATAATATTGTAAATCAGCTACACTCCAACTTAAAAAAACAGTATGGTACTGGCATGAGGATGAACATATCAAAGGAACAGAACTGAGACTCCAGAAAATAAACCCATATGTGTATGCTCAATTGATTTTTGATAAGGCTGCCAAGATCATTCAATGAAGAAAGAATATTCTCTTCAGCAAACGGTGCTGGTACAGTAAATATTCACATATACAAGAGTGAAGTTTGACCCTTACCTCACACCACAAAATAAAGCACAAGTGATCAAAGACCTAAATATAAGAGCTAAAATGATAAAACCCTTAGAAACATTGTAGTAAATCCTCATAATTTTGGATTTGGCAATGGTTTCTTAGATATGATACCAAAAGCATGAGAAACAGAAGAAAAAAATAGATAAACTGGACTGCATCAAAACTGAAAACTTCTGTGTATCAAAGGATGCTATCAAGAGCGTGAAAAGACAAGCCGAAAGATGAGAAAGACATTTGCAATCACACATCTGATAAAGGCCCACTGCCCAGCTTACAGAACGGACACTTACAGTCCAACACCCCAATTAAAAGATGGGCAAAGGACCTGAAAAGACATTGCTCCAAAGAAGATGCACAAGTGTCCATCAACAGATGAATGGATAAAGAAAATGCAGTATATTCATACAATGAAACATTATTCAGCCATAAGAAGGAATGAGACACTGAATAATGAAATCCATGCTACAACATAGATGAACCTTGCAGACACTATGCTGACTGAAAGAAACCAGACACCAAAGGTTACACACTGTATGATTCCATTTATATGAAGTATCCAGAACAGGCAAATCTATAGAGACCGAAGGCAAATTAGTGGCTGCTTTGGGATGGGAAATGGGAGTCTGGAAGGAAGGTACTCTCTAATAAAAGGTACAGGGTTGGGCTTCCCTGGTGGCGCAGTGGTTGAGAGTCCGCCTGCCAATGCAGGCGACATGGGTTCGTGCCCCGGTCCGGGAAGATCCCACATGCCGCGGAGGGGTTGGGCCCGTGAGCCATGACCGCTGAGCCTGCGCGTCCGGAACCTGTGCTCCGCAATGGGAGAGACCACAGCAGTGAGAGGCCTGCGTACCGCAAAAAAAAAAAAAAAAAAAAAAAAAAGGTCCAGGGTTTCTCTTTGATGATGAAAATGTTCTACAAAGTGACTATGGCGATGGTTGGACCTACCTGTGACTACATTAAAAACCACTGAATTGTACACTTTAACTGAGGAAAGTGTATATACAGCATGTGAATTATGTCTCAATAAAGCTGTTAACAAAAGAAAAAGATGAATTAGGCAAATAGTTAATAAAAGCTAGCTAATTTTCAGCACATCCACTTAAAAGGAAAACATAAAAGAATCATGTAAATTTATAGTTTCAGGATTAGGAATGAAAATACTTTGTATTTAAGAGCTGAATTAAGAATACCAAGAATCCATGTTTACATGAGGTCTGAAAAATTCTTTTGACCATAAATTCCTAGTTTATCTGATTCATGTGCACAATATCAACGGTCTCTTTGTAAGAGTGAGAAACACTTCCCTAAGTTTTCCAAGCTATTCCACCCTGACAACGGAGCTCCTAGTTTCGGAATCATGTTCCAGTTAGCACTTGTTCCGTGTGAAGTAGTTTAAGTGGAGAAAACAATGCGGGGTGAAGAATATACTATCAGATTATATAAAATAAACACATCATATATATTTTAATGTTTCTGATGAATCACGTTCTACTTCGGTTTAACACCTTGATTTGCCCTTAGACTAGGAATGGAATCATTTTAAGGTAAGAAAAGGGAAGAATTGCGCTTTGAGCTCATGCTTGCTTTTGGAACCATTACTAAACACCCTATGCTCTTCTGAAATTTTTGGTTATGTTCTCTGGCCTTAGATAACGTTTCCAACAGACCCGGAACTTCTGAACAGGAATGGGTAAGTGACTGCCTTTCCACGTCAACTCAGGTTGTTCTGGACTAACCCCCAACAATACAGATTCAATTTCCTCTGTATACAATGACTCAAGCCTTCTTCAGATCATCTCTACATTTGTTTTTTCAAGTTATTTACTACTTGGCACTGACTCTAAGTCAATCACCTACATGATAATAGGAGAGGAAAAGGAAAAGGGGACTTCAGGAGAACTGACAGAAACATGTCAGAAGTTCTTCAGAAACTCTCTGTGGAAGAGGGGTTCTCCCAGGCCACAGACACGGATGGGAGTTCTGGGTTGACTGTACTTTGCAGAGGTCTTTGTCACAGGAGGAGAGGTGGACAGGCCTTGGTGAATTTAGAAACATCTCCCTAATGATATATCAGTTGGTTAGCAAAACAAAGTGCTTTGAGGGCTCCAGCATTTCATGAGAGCCTGGCACGCAAGTGTGACATTTCAGCCCTTCGCCAGCAGCGTGTGGCTTCTGCTGGTCTGTGAGCAGTGCTTCCTGCACAACTACAGATCTTAAGCTTGTACAATAGAAGAAGCTGTCTATCAACATTCTGTAGCCTTCCATCAGCACTTTCCCCATTTCTGATATTCAGCGTGCTAAAGTTCATACGTGTAATTTTCAGGAACTCTAGGGTGACTTGAACGAAAACAAAAGCTCCCAATCTGTCAGTGATTTTCCATCAATTTTTTTTTCTCACTACATTTTTAAGGTGGAGGAAGAAAAAAGGAACATAACCTAGGAAAAAGTCCCCTTTTTTTGCAAGTTTTGAAAGTTGCTTATTTCGGAAGCTTTCTGTATGTGTAGTCAAGGAACAAAAGAGTCACTGTCCACATTCTCTTAATAATAATCAGAACAATGACAGGTAACATCAGTTGGGTACCTGCCCCGTGGCACTGCTCTGTGCCAGCACATCACTGCCTGTGACCACAGTCCTGTGAAGTAGGCACTCATCCCTCCCTTTACTCAAGACTAACTGAGACTTGGGTCAGTGAGAGGCTTGTTCAAGGTCACCTTGTTGGGCAGAGGTGGAGATTCTGTCTCTGTCTACACTGCTTTCTGAGGCTAGAAAGAATCTCCCTTTAAAAACAAGGTCCATGGGGCTTCCCTGGTGGCGCAGTGGTTGGGAGTCCACCTGCCGATGCAGGGGACACGGGTTCATGCCCCGGTCCGGGAGGATCCCACATGCCGCGGAGCGGCTGGGCCCGTGAGCCATGGCCGCTGAGCCTGCGCATCCGGAGCCTGTGCTCCGCAACGGGAGAGGCCACAGCGGTGAGAGGCCCGCGTACCGCAAAATAAATAAATAATAAAAACAAGGTCCAAAGTTGTAAATTGTCTTTTACTAACAAGTGGTGGATTGAATGGCTGCATTTTATTTTTGTTCCTTCCTTAGATCTGAGAGAGAGAAAGAGAGGGAGGGAACAACTGTGATTTCACTGGAATATACGTGCAGGGAGCTGTCACTGACTTACGTGAGAAGAGAGTGGAAACCACGTGCCCACAGGAGGCGGAGCAAACAAGAAGGAAGCTCACTTGAGCAGCTGAAGGCCTGGCCACTAGTCCGCTGTGAAGGTGGGGAGGGCTGGCTCTGAGTACAGGAGGACAGGCCAGCTCCACCTGCCCCTGGAGCCCCTTGGCCATCCCTCCTCCTCGTCTTTAAGAGTCAGGAGGCTTCTACTGTGGGGACAGAGAGCCAGCGAGTCAGACCCAGCGACGCCTGGCCCAGCAGACAGAAGGGGTGAGACAAGGGGCTGAAGACGGGTGTGGGAAGGACATGGGCACGTCCTCTGAGTGACTGAAGCCAGCTGTCCCCGTTCAGCTCCCAAATGCCGTCTGCCAAGCACGTCCCTACCCCGTCCACCCTCAGCCAGGCAAGGAAACGGAATGCTTTTCTTTCTAGAGAAACTCATCAACCTACGAGGAAAGACCTGCAGATGCTGACATTTTGGGTCCCTGCCAAGTCCTAGGTGATGCCTACCAGCTGGCAAACCCCCAGCAACAATAGAGCTTCCAGTCAACGTGTGGGTGCCAATCAGCATGAGACGTTAAAGAAAACCTCAGACATGAAATTTAGCCCAAGTAGATTTAACAAAAAAAAAAAAAAAAAAGGAACTTGAGGGAATAGAGAAAATGCAGAAAATGGGGGTGGGAGACTAAGTAACAACAATGACAGTCACCCCCCAAAAACCTCCAGTGATTAAGAGCTGCAAAGAGATAAAGGTCCTTACAGCACACATGACTGGGTGAACTGACAGGATGCCACAGGAAATTTAGAGAACGAGAAGGAAGCCTTGGGAAATGAAAGTATGACAGCAGAAATGACAAATTCAGCAGGAAGCATGGAAGACAAAGGTGAAGAGATCTATAGAAAGTCCAATGGAAACAGGCAAGAAAAGAAAATCAGAACCTCAGCTCTAATGTAGGAGTTGGAAATATCACGATAATACAAGTTTCAGACAGGACGGAGAGAGTGGAAAGGAAATAAAGAAAATAATGAGAAAATTTCCAGAATGTATACTCACGAGTTTTCAAACGGAAAGGGCAACTATCCTAGCTAAATATCCTGTACAGTGTCTGAAAAATACTGCATATCACCAAGCAAATTTCAGAGCACCGGGGATAAAGAGGAGATTCGACACACCTCCAGAATGAAAAAAATAATAGGTCACGCACACAAAGGGCCAGAAAGTAGGTTGGCATTGGACTCCTCTACATTAGCACTAGAAACTAGAAGAATCTGAAGCAATTTCCTCAAAATTCTTAGGAAAACTCTAGCATCCCAAAGCAAGCCAAACTGTCATTTCAGTGTGAGGATAAAATAAAAACATTTTTCAGACAAGTAGGGCTTAGAAACCATTGGTCCTTCACGCTTTCTGTGAAAGCTACTGGAGGGTTTGCGTCTGGCAACTGAGAGAGGAAAACAAAACAGTGAGACCCATGGCATTTAGGAGCCAGGGAACCAGGAAAGGAGAGAGGTGAAGACACTTCCAGGATGACAGCGAAGCAGGGTTGAAGGGAACAGCTGTGTCCTGAGCGACAGAACAGCTGGTCAAGAACGGAGGAGAGCATGCGGGGACTCCCCTGCATTTCAGACATCTTCACGTCAGGACAATGACATGAGAAACACAAGGTTGAATGCACCCCTATGTTCACTGCAGCGCTATTCACAACAGCCAGGACATGGAAGCAACCTAAGTGTCCATCGACAGAGGAATGGATAAAGAAGATGTGGTCCATACATATACAATGGAATATTAGCCATAAAAAAGAACGAATAATGCTATTTGCAGCTATGTGGATGGACCTAGAGAGTATCATACTGAGTGAGGTAAGTCAGAGAAAGACAAATACCATATGATACCACTTATGTGTGGAATCTAAAATAGGACACACATGAACTTATTTACAAAACAGAAACAGACTCACAGACATAGAGAACAGACTTGTGGCTGCCAAGGGGAGGGGGAGGGATGGAATGGGAGATTGGGGTGAGCAGATGCAAACTAGTATATAGGATGGATAAACAACAAGGTCCTACTGTAGAGCACAGGGAACTATATCCAATATCCTATGATAAACCATAATGAAAAGAACACGAAAAAAGAATATAGATGTGTATAACTGAATCACTCTGCTGTACAGCAGAAAGGAACACAACATTGTAAATCAACCAGACTTAAAAAAAAAAAAAAAAGAAATGCTTAAGAAGATGCTGACTAGCTGCCCTGATGGTCCCAATGAGACCCGACAAGGATACAGAGAGTTCATCATAAAATCAAACCCACGACCGAGACAGGAAAACAGAGTGAGTGAGCCAGAGGGTTATCTTCCAAATGCATCAATAATTCATACTGGGTCACTTATACTTGCACAAAATCTCTGAAATAGTTTCTTTGTGACTTAAGCAATTCTTTATTTTGAAATGTCCCATCAATGCAACATGCCCAGGTTACATAAGTAGCTGCAATTAAGACTTTCTGGAGGAAAAACGCCCAACACGTGTACTAAGTCTACACGCAGGATGACAGTAACTGCTCTTATCGGAATAAATATCCACCCCGTCACCTGCCTTTGTCAGGCGTGGACCGTCCAGTGCACGGCGGAGACTCTTGGGTATGACTGTGTAGAGTGCTTTTTCATTCCTGTAAATTCCTCGATAATCCTGTTGCACCTTTAGACAGTGTTCTGAGTTCACGCTAATGTCAACATGAACCATGAATGAGCAGACTGCTTCCTAGCACAAGACATGCTCACACCACCAGAAACCATCAACAAAACGAAAAGGCAACCCACCAAATCGGAGAAAATGTTTGCAGATGATATGACCAATAAAGGGTTAATACCCAAAATATACAAAGAGCTCACACGACTCAACAGTGAAAAAGCAAACAACCTGATGAAAAATGGGCACAGAAGACCTGAAGAGACATTTTTCCTAGGACGACATACAGATGGACAACAGGCACGTGAAAAGATGCTCAACATCGCTAATTATCAGACAAATGCAAATCAAAACCACAGTGAGGTATCACCTCACAACTGTCAGAATGGCCATGATCAAAATGATACCAAATAACAAAAACGTCGGCGAGGATGTGGAGAAAAGGGGACCCTCATGCACCATTGGCGGGAATGTAAACTGGTGCAGCCTCAATGGAAAACAATATGGAGGGTCCTCAAAACTCAAAAACAGAACTGCCATACGGTCCAGTGATTACACTTCTGGGTATGTATCTTCAGGAAATGAAATCACTACTTTGAAGAGATATCTGCACCCCCATGTTTGTTGCAGCATTATTTATAGTAGCCAAGACATGGACGCAACCTAAGTGTCCACTGATGGATGAACGGACACAGAAGTAAAGATGTTCCCTCTCTCTTTCTCTCCCTCCTCCCACACCTTACACACACACACAGGAATACTATTCAGCCATAAAAAGAAGGCAACCCTGCTATTTTCGACAACATGGATGGACCTTCACGGCATTATGCTACATGACAGACCGAGAAAGACAAATACTGTACGATCTCATCTTTATGAGATCTTAAAAAAAAAAAAAAAAAAAAAAGATCCCAAAACAAAAAACTGAACTCATATACCCAGAGACTAGATGGGTGCTTGCCAGAATCTGGGGGTGGTGGGGTAAGTGACATGGGTGGAGGGCCTCATAATGTACAAACTTCCAGTTATAAGATAACTTAAGTCCTGGGGTGTAATGCACTGCATGGTGACTACAGACAGCAACACTGTTGTATATTTCAAAGCTGCTAAGAGAGTGGATTTTTCATGTTCTCATCACAAGGAAAAAAGCTGGTAACTCTGTGAGGTGAGGGGTATTAAACAGACACAGTGTGGTGACCATTTCACAATATACACATATATTGGAAACACGCTGCACACCTTAAATCAATATGGTGTTATATGTCAATTATAGCTCAAGAAAAAAATTTAATGAAAAAGACCCCAAAAGTTGATGTTTATAAATTTCATGTGAAAATAGATCGTGGAGGAAATTTGACACCAGGGGGAAACTGACTCACTGATCTGGGAATAAATCCAGAATACATGACAGATCGCTCATAACCAAGTGGGATGCAGTCAGCTAGAGGGACTTGGTTATTTTCTCATATCACCCTAAATTAGTTTGTTCTAGACTCCGTGGAGGGTACACTGCAGACTTATAAGGACTTGGGAGAAAGAGAGGAATTCAAAACTTTAATTTATCCGTTTATAGATACTCATCATGTCAGGGCAACTTCTAGTCACTTTTCAGAGGTCAAGCTCTTAAGAAATCAGCCATCCAACTCAGGCCAGCCCCCCACCCAAACCCCCGACACAGACCCGGCCTTGCAGGACCGCCTCCCCGAACACTCCCAATTGGGCGCTGCCTTTGATGCCTCCTGTCTGCCTGGACCCCGCGCAGCCCTGTCATTCCACTCCAATCCAGGTCTATATGTTTGGGGCCTGAGCTGGGTCCAGGAGGAAGTCTGCCTCATCGCCTGCCTGCATCCATCCCTGCAAGATGGTCAGGTATGAGAAGACAGCAGAGGAGGTGCAGCCTGAGATGCAGAGCAAAGGTTGGACCGGCCAGGTGGGCCCCAGACTCTAGAATCTGTTTCCGTGGTGCCTTCCCTTGTCCTGACTGAAAGGACCCAGAACAGAGACAGCACTGAAGAGATGAACCTTCCTCATTCCATTCCAATTGTTGTAGGAATTCCAGTTTACTGAGATTGCTTCCTACTGGCACCAAGAGTGCAAAACAGAACTCTGCTGTACAAAAGCAGCCTTTGGCCCTTTGTTATGTGCAAAATAACGACATGTGCATTTCCCTGCAGGTGATACCACGGTGAACACGGGAACAGAGGTCCTCAGCAGAAATCACCTTCTCAAGTAATGGACACTCAGGGGCCATCGAACTGCTTTTAGAAACCTCCCTCTGCCATTTTTTGGTAAAAATTAAAAATTCTGTATTATCTTTCTCTCCACTAAGGCAGCTGTTTAGTATCAGACTGTTACAGTAATGACAAGACCAAACATAATTCTGCTATTTTAAGATAGAATAATTAGAACACACATGAAGCGAAACTCCTGCTGTTATTCTAGAAGGTCCCATTGTGAAACCCTCTCCTCTGTGAGAATGCTTTGTGACAGAATAAAAATAAATGTGAACATTTCACATCTGATTTAGAGGACGCCCTTTGAAGAAAACAACCGCTATGAAGGAGAGGCGGATACCAGACAGGAAACACGATCACCCAGAGCGAGACGTCACCCCCGTGACCAAAACTACTTGCGAGTCCAAGCTACAAACTCCATTTTAGAAACTCCAGAAGATGTTTTTACTTTGCACTGCACTGTACTCAGGCCGTATTTCATAGCTTCTTTTTTCTCTCCTACAAACAGCACTACATGTAATGATACATCCCTGAAACCAGACGGCACGGGAACTATTTTCCAACAAAGAAGGAAACGAGGCCGAGAAAATATATGTGGTCTTTCCAGAAACCTTTCAAAACCTTCACATTTAATGGCAATTACTAGGGAAGCAGAAAGTTTGCAATGATAGCCGAGCCGTATAATTACCCATATTTGACCAATTTATAAACTCCTCTGAGAAAAAGACCAGAGAGCTGGACCTACACTCCTTACGGTCCCTGACATGCAGAGTGAAGTAAAAATATTTGGATAGTATGTTAGCGATTCCACGGTTTTACTAGCGTTGTATCAGGAGGCTCACAGCTGGAGCCCCTCAGAGGCCGCCTACAGAGGATACACCCACCACTCCATGGACATAAAAAACCAGATCCGCGGGACATTGTGAAACAGAGCCAGGCACAGAGCAAGCACGCTCCAGGGTTTCGGAGCTGAGCTGGGGCAGAGAAGGGAGCTCTAGCAAACAGTGCGAACGGAGACAGCGACCCTAACTACAGGTTCTTATTTACTAAGGCACTTCCCCGGAACTTCAGGAAAAACCCTGGCAATCGCTGTGTATCCTCCTAACAGCCTTGACAGAAGGAGGTGCCCGGACTTTCCTCGTGGGAACCTCTGCATCCAGGGGTCAGAAGACGTGAGCTTCGTACAGCAAAGTTGGAGGTTCTGATTGCAATTAATTTATAGTTTCCTTTTGAATAATGGAGCAAATGTGTGTGTCCATTTATGCGTGATTATCCAGCCAATGGGTTTCATGAAAATCTACATATGTTATCCAATTTGTTTAATATGTACCTTATTCTTAAAACCAAATGAAAGAACATCTAATTCCTTTTGAGTAATGGAGCAAATCTGTGTCTCAATTTATGTGTGATTATCCAGCCAACATGTTTCATGGAAATCTATTTTATCCAATTCGTTTAACATGTACCTTATTCTTAAAACCAAATGAAGGAATATCTAGTTCCCTGCCACATATGGAAAAGGTTTTCAAAAACCAACATTGATTCCAGTGCTATCCACAAGGTTTGTGTAATCATAACTTTAGTCAAGTAAGGAAACAGTCATTCTTAGGTTTGTTGAGAAAATGAACAGTCTGCTTTTACACATGTAACAGGAACCAACTCAGATAAAGCTCCCTGGGACTAATGTTTTCACCATTAGGTGATGGCTTCATTTGAATGAAGGACTTACACATTCACAGAGAAAAAGAAATCAATGGTAAAAAAAAAAAAAAAAAAAAGGGGGCAAGCTAATGTACTTCAGCATGCAGCAGACAGAAATAAATTCTCTTGTAGTGAAAGTTGTAGACACAAACTAAAACCCAATATATATGGATTACAGACTCATGAGCCTTAGCTCAATTGTTCTTAAACGATTGTTTTCAAATATCAAAATCTAGGAAAGGGGCTTGTTCAGTAAAAACCCAGCTCGAGGTCCTCCTCGGATGGAAGAGGTTAGTAACTACAGAACGGATCACAGGGCTACAGTGGAAGCGAAGTGAGCAGGGACGAACAGAGAAGTACAAACCATACCAGAAACGGCTCCTTCCACTTCTGACTCCAAAGGCCCTGGGCTGCTCTTTGTCAAACACCAGCAGGTGATCCCAAGGGCGCTGGCATCCTCGCCCTCCCACCGACCTCCTCTGACGCAAACCCGGCCCCCCACCCTCCTCGCGGCCTTCCTTCTCCTCTCGCCCCCAGACCCCTCTCCTACGGGATTATCCGTGGGATTCTTTGTTTCTGCCCAGCATCCCACCTCCTCGGTGTCATCGGAAATGCTTCAGCATTGACTGGAAGCTGCATTTCCTTGAGGACGTTACCAACCTCAGCGTGGCCTCCTCTGAGCAAGGAGAGTCCTGCGTGGTCCCGGACCCCCAGTGCACGCTTAGCACGGCCCCGCCATCATCCCTGGGCGGCTGCCTCTCCTTCCGTCTCTGCGCTCCTGCGTCGCACTCCCTCTCCCCTGCCTGTCACCAACGACCTTGGCCACGTCCTCACCTTGCTGATGGCTTCACTGCTTCGTAGCACGTGGTTTCCTGCCACCCCCTGTGGCCATCGTCCACGTAAATGCTCCTTCTAAAGTGTCCACTTCATCACTACCTGACCGCTTCCCCCACTCTCGTGACCTTGACCTCCACTACCACTGGCCACTCAAACAGACACCGCTGGCATTCCTCTACCGCGTGGAAGTTCCTTCTTTCTTAAGGGTTTGAACGTTCAGAGTCTTCTCTGGGGTCACAACTTCTGTTCCCTTTTCCTGTTTTCCCATCTCACCCTCCGAGTCGTTTTCATTCTTGGTGTAACTTCCATTTTCTTGAGTTCGATCTCTTTTCCCATTAAGCCCTGATCCGGCTTAATCTGCTTCCCTTTATGACCCCACAAGGACACAGCTGGTGGTGCTGGCGTGTGGGGATGCTGTGATATTGCTTCTACCTCCAGAGGGCTGATGATGGCTGAAACCAAGTCCTGAGACCACAGTCACTGAATCCAACGTGGATCAGTCTCTTACTTCCAACGGGTTCTCACCATTTCTACAAAATACACAGCACCGGTCCTGGAACTCCTTATCCTTTCTCACTGCTGTCTTCAGCCTTTTTCTCTCTTCATCTCCCACTAACCACAACTCCGCTCCCGCTTTCGGCAGGAATTTTACTGATCATATTGTTATTTGACTTGGAACCTCAATTTTCCTTCTCGAATCTTTTCTCCCTCACGGATGCTTCTGAGAGGAAAGTCTCATCCTTCTTTCTGTGCAAGGCCTTGTATGGATTATCCGCTAAACATTGGTCTTTAAAGTATTTGGCTTATTTTTGGCCTTAAAATGGAAGGTTATCTGACTCCTGGTTTTTTTTTAATTACTTTTTACCACTCCTGTTACTTTTATCCCAACACCTGAAATGTGCAACTGGAGAAAGGGGTTGGGTTTGGGGGAGCAGAGACAGTGTATGGGGGGCAGCGTCACCCTGGAATATGGGGCGTTTTCTGGGGACGGTCTTCTCGGATGGGTTGTCAAAGCCCAGATGGAATCCCAAAGCCCCTGACATCTGGGAGGGGACGGGGGCTCCGGGCGGCGGGAAGGGGGCAAGAGCTCGCAGGGCCAGAACCTTCTGCGTCCAGCTGTGCTCAGGACGGTGGTCACTGGACTGAGGCTGAATGGAGAAGGACGGATGGGAGGGAGGGTGCCAAGGGCTTAGTTCTTGTAAAATAACACTCTGCAGCCATAAAAGTAAGACCCCTCACTGTCGGAAATTCAGTTGGAAGATCAAGTCAACAAGAAAACATCGTCTGCTCAATAGCGCACCACGCAGAGAGCTGTAACATTTGGTGTATTTCCTTCTAATACATGACACACAGTTTATTTTATTATTTTTGGCCGTGTGGCTTGTGGGATCTTAGTGCCCCGACCAGGGAGTGAACCCAGGCCCACGGCAATGAAAGCACCGAGTGTTCTAACCACTGGACCACCAGGGAATTCCCACATAATACACATATTAGTTGGTTGAAATAGTTTATTTTTTTCCATAAAATTAGTCTTCAGCTCCATATATCATTTTGCTTCTGGTATTTTTTGCTTAACACTCTGTTGTGAATATTTGGACAGCAGATTTAGAGCATGATCTCTGGGCATGTAGCTCATACGTGGCTCCCCCTTTAAAAAATAAAAGGTCTCTACCCAGCAGGGACTACATTTTTCAACTTACTCTGTAATCACCAAAGGGGCCCTCATACGCACTTAGGCCAGATGAGATGGATACACTGAAGAGAGATTGCATCATCATTTACTGTTTCACGGAAAGCACCCAATATTTGGGATGAATATCTGGCATTTCCTCTGGATGGTTGAGAATTACTTCAAAAATATGCAGATTATCTGTAAGTATTTTCAACTGTATTTTAGACACCAAATAAGGCTACCGGCCATAAAAAGGACTCAAGCTTCTTCAGGAAATGGAACTAACACTTTACACTCACCAAGAGACTAGCCCAGCAGGGCACTCATATCCTAACGTCCAAGAATGTGACTCTGTGTCAGAGCCAATACTGACACGAAAAAACCATGAGGAAGGACACATCGAGATGTTATTCCTTCGTGAAAAGCTTTAAGCTTCAGGAAGTTCCTTGATTGGACTTGGCATTCCTGGGAGGGGCTGCCTCAAAGTGATTCAACATCAACACTGTTCCTGCAAAGCCATCATCATATTATATCACGAAGAGTCCACATCCGCGTGGCCAGGTGCTTCAGAATTAGGACCACGGTCCCATAAACACATGGATGAGTGTGTGCCTGTGATTTTATAATAACAAATTGAAGAAACTTCTTTCTGCCCTCTGTTTTTGTCCTAATATTACTTTGAAAACCCTTCTGGTTCTATACTTTGCACTTCCACTGTCACTAAATTGCTTCATTATTTGACTAGACTCAGCAGACAATGAAAATCATTCAACCAGAAATGGAAGCTGGTGCCTGTTAGGTTTTTGGAATCAGAAGCAGAGCGGCTTATCTTCCTAACATCAACCTGGGAAGAGAAGGCATTTGGATTGCACGGAACCTAACCTAGGGACTGGTCATTCCACACGTCCACGTGACGTTGACAGATGTGCAGAATTGTGTGCGTTCCTGCTGGTGTGACCTGAGCAGTACTCGGTCATAAATTACTCAGAGGTGACACCGTTGTCCTCTCCCTCTTTGTGTCTTGGGTGCCAGCATCACCCAACACTGCAGACACTCATCAGGAGTCAGGGAATGACACGTGAGCTAGATTTTCAGGACATTTCTGTACATTTTAGGACCTCTTGGGACTTCCCCGGTGGCCCAGTGGCTAAAACTCCACGCTCCCAACACAGTGGGCCCGGGTTCTATCCCTGGTCCGGGGACTAAATCCCGCATGCCACAACTAAAAAACCCCGCAGGCTGCAACTAAAGATCCCACAAGCTGCAACTAAGACCCGGCGTGGCCAAATGAATAAATAATTTTTTTAATTTTATTTTAAAAGAAGGACCTTTTCAAAACTGCTGGGAGAGGTCATCTCTTTGACCTTTGGTTCTTATTTTGACCTCAACTGTTTTGCTTATCGTCTCTTTGTTTTGTGTGTGTTTAGACCTAGCAGGTAAGCCTTTACCTAGGATAGAACCTAAGAGACCGTTGGTATGTGAATGTCAAACAGTCACAGAGTGAGACCTTGAACCCCAACCAGCAGAGGTTCAAAGACGGGAAACGTCCAACTTTCCCAGTTGCACTGACCGAGCCGCACCCGGGCTTGGGCCGCGTCCAACATCAACAGGACGTGAGGCACAGCCCAGACGCCCTCAGCCCATCGTCCAGCGTCTGCGTCGGATGGGGTGCTGGCATGTCAAGTCCACGTACCTTGAACAGCACTCTGCTTGTCCTCCAGCCAGTGGGGGGTGGACAGGAGAGGGACGGGTCCCTCGTTTTCCCAAATGTCTCATTTTTGTCTACAACGTTTTAAAGCCAGACTTTCATAAAAGGAGAACACGGAAGAAATGAGAAAGGAACTGAAAAGGCTCCCAAGTTAAGTACCCTGGACATCCTTTCCTAATGTGATTCTAGCCAATGGGATTCTGATTCAATCCTTCATCCTCATTCAGCTTAAAGGATAAGGGTGTCAGCTGGGAAGTACTGTCAAGTGGGAAACCTCTGGGACGGGTGGGGTTGGAAAGCAGAAATCCCACAGTACATGTGGGTCCAAGGTAAGCACAGTGAATGGGGCTGCTCGAAACGTGGGAGGCCTTTCTCTTCCTCTTCATGGGTCTGTTCTCGCTTCACTCATTCAAACCTTCCTGAGCGTTCACTGTCTGTCAGGCCGCAGAACCCGGCGAAAGAGCAGTGAAGAGACAGTCAAGGTCCTTCGCTCTAACCGTGCGGGAAAGCAACGCCCAAAGCAACATGCAAGTAAATAAGCAACTATGAGAAATAATTCCGTGCTGTGCAGACAGCAGAGGGCGCGGTTTACTGGGCACGGCTGGGGGCCGCTCTGGACTGGGGGCCCCGGGGGACGTGGCGAGTGGGAAGACCGGCAGCAGCCGCCCCCAGCAGCGGGCAGGACGTGCCGGGCAGCGAACAGTCCAGGCAAGGGAGCCCCTGTGCCCCTCTTAGTGTCCAGGAGCGCGGAGGGGACCACAGGGAGGTCCCAGTGACAGCGAGCCTGGCCCCGCCGAGCCCCCGACGGGGGAGCGGGCCGGCTGCCCCTCCTGTCCTGTGTCTCCAGCAGCCTCCCCCTTCTCCTCCTCCTCTCACAGGGCTCGTGACGGCTCATCATCACGCACGTGTCACGGCAGAACTGCACGAGGTGACACGTAAAACCCGACACCTCAGCGGCAGTGACTTTACAGGACCTGCCCCTGTCCTCGAGACCAGCATTGCTGGAATAACCAGCTGTCTCAGGGTGGGAGCAAGAGAGACGCCAAGGTCTGAGACGTGGCCGCTTTGAGAAGCCTGATTCAGCCTGCAGTCATGTGACCATTTTCAGGTGGGAACTCCTGAGCAGGGAGAGCAGGCAGAGCAGGGAGAACAGGAGCAAAGGCAGAGGCGCCCACACCTCGTGCGGCCGGTGACGCAGCAGGTGACCACGCCGCGAGCACTTCAGGACCGTTCTCCCGTCCAAGGGCCTGGGCTTCGAGGGCCGGGGCATGTGCCTGGCACCGGTTCAGCCGCTGACCCGTCCTGTGTCCAGTGCAGGGACTCACCCATGGCCTCCCCTCTAGCCAGCCCCTCCTGGGTGCCTCACCTTGCTTCTTCCACACGACCGAGGACGAATATCAAAGAAGAAAGAAACGGGGTTTGAAAACAGCACGTGGGTCTTTCCACACTGCCTGGCCTAACTGAAGAGATGAGCTTAGTGGGAGAACAGGTCCTGTAAAGCACCTGCTCAACCTGGCTCCAAAGTTTCCCTCCAGGGTTTAATCCTGGAGACCCTGCATACCCATGTCCTCCAGGGACTATGTTTTGGCAAGAAAAAAGGATTCCTGGGACTTGATTTCCTATTAACAGACAGGGTCGTGTATTTATTTTGAATCTTCGGGCATCACTTGTAGAGAGTGGGCAGCAACAGACCGACTTGGTGAGCCCTGAACAAGGACAATAATATAAAAAATAGTTCACAAAAGCTAGGCGTATGTTCCTTCCTTCCTCTTGTTCTCTGATAAGAGCTATGATTTCAGCAGCACGTGGCTTCTTTTCTTCGCACTGCGATGGACGGTGCTGAGTGTCTGACACCGAGTCACACAAACAACTCTCACAGGTGAATTCCTCCCTGGGTGGAGGCTAAGTGCTCCTCCGGCCCACGGTGCGTTGCGTCTGGCACCTGGAACTCACTGAATGGCCCACATCCAATCATGTTTAACTCACAGCTGAGGGGTGGTGTCTGAGCCAAAGACACTGAGAGAGGCAGAAATGGGAGTGGACGTGGATCCCACGACCGTGGGCCGGGAGCACAGATGCAGCTGGAGGCTGGAGGGGCGACAAGACCCCCGGTGAGGACATCTGTTGGAGGACCCTGCTGCAGAAGGGAATTCAGGGGCTTTCTACCGTTCTGTTTCAGTCTGATTTTTTTCCCTTTCCATAATAACTAGTGAGCCATTTGAAAGAAAAAAATGCAAAGAGATTTTCCTTCTGACGATGATAATTTTTCAGGAATCTGACAAATCAAACACCCTTTTCAGGTTCATTTATTAAGAGGCAATATTTAAATTCCTATTATTTGTCCCCTCCTAACTGTTTCCTATTGGCTTACAAATGATTCAGATGAATGAAATGCCATAAAACTCCCCCAAGTATAAGCCTCTCCTTTTTTTATGAAAAGTAGTAAAATCATGGGCCGATGAAAAGAGATTCAAGTGCACCAGTTTTCCCACCGCCAACCGTAAGACTCGAAATTTCATTCTTTCCCAACGTATGACGGGAAGCAGACAGGAATAGGAATTTTTCTTGGCAGCGACATTAATCATCAATTACCTGGATGTCATTCTACGTGATTTGCAGATGTCATTAGATGGCATTCCTACCAATGGATACAACTCCTAAAACAATGAGCAAACTTTTTCGGAAAAGATCATGATAACAGAGAAAGGGTGGAAGACCTCGTACCAAACCATGACGCTGGTTACCTCAAGTACTTCTGTATCGTTTGAACTGTCACCTCGAGCACGCACTTACTTTGTAATTAAGACAAAATTCAAAAAAGGATTGCAATTCATAAGAAAATTTTAAAATGGATATATATTTTGAAAGTGTCAATCACATATTATTTCCTACCTAGTAACTGGCAGGTAATTATACAATATGCAAATCATGAAGTGATGCTCTAAGGATATATTTAAACACATAAAGATTTGAAAAACAGAAAGCAGCAGGAAAACCTGCTACTAGCAATGTTATTTCTAAGCTACCAGGTTGCCCTAAATTTCCACATGAAGGGAATTTAAACACTGAAATCCATTTTCCCTGTATTTTACTTTATACTGAAAACCTAAGAAGCAGGTCATGATGTCACCCTTCAAACCTGTGCGCAAGCTCTTAATAACCACAGCCTCTTAATAACCACCCAAGTGTTCTGCCTGCCTTTTACAGACAATGCCCCACCCTCCCAGAGACACTAACCTCACCCAAAGTCCAGCTCAAAGCTGAAGAGCTGTTCAAACTCCTGAGATGAGGAAGGCTGCAAAGGCATGTTAGCAGCCCCTCCTGTTTGCTCTCCTGTGATTTAGACTCACTTCATGAGCTATTAGGGCAGACACACTTCACTGACAGCCCAGCCGGGGCCCCGTCAGTGGACACCCCGTCCTTTCTCCCTCAGGAGGGCAGGTCCCTTTTTTCATTAAAAGCACTGCAAATACATATTCAAGATGCAAAGATAAAGGTAGTCAGCAGAGGCAATTCATTCAGCGGGTTGGAGCTACAAGAGTATAAATCTCTTCTAAGGCTGCCACTTCTGAGCTCCTGCGACCTGCCCGGCATCTCAGGCCGCCCGGAGTCTAGGTATGGAACATTCGCTACCGTACACAAACCGAGCAGCTCTGCTGCTTACAGGATGCAGGGTAGTAAAAGAGAGATTTCTGAAACTGCAACCCAAGATTGTCAAGGAGTTTACTTTTATAAAATTGCCTGCCCATTTGTTAACTTAAGCCATCTGTCTGGATGATTCGTTACTTGATTAGTCTAATAATGCTCATAAAATCGCCTAACAATAAAGCGATGTACGGATATAAGATATTATTCTAACTTGAATACCTTACCTATTCTCACCAATGAGCTGATGGAAGGGAGAATAAAGCAGGCTGTTCAGTACCAGGGAAGCAAAGAGTAACTCCTGTCCTGAAGCCATCCTTCCTCCCGAAATCACAAAGCTCAGACATCACGGGGAAACGCAGGGCGCTTTCCCAGATCCTGGAGAATTCATTCTCAAGGAGATGTGGCCACGTAGACCATGTACACATCTGATGTGACTCTGGCGTTTCCACCGACCTCCATCAGGGCAGTGGTTCGAGGCCTGTTCTGTTACCTGATTCCTCCTCCTGACACTGTGACAGCTCCGATCGTCACCACCCTCCCTGGTGTGGTGCCAATGGAAACAGCGCACGCAAGGTTTATCATCCTAACAAAATAATGGAAACCAAACACGAAGGTGGTAACCGTGGAAACACGCCTTCCGTGGATCCCAAAGCCCAGTGGGTCAGGCTGGGAAGGGCGCTCTGCACTCATTCTTTCCCCAGGGTCCGCACCCGCAATCTCCATCCTCAGCTTTCAGGCTTCCCGTGCTTATCTGTATCGGACTTCCTTACTGATTCTTAAATGTGAAACACTTAGAAATGCTTTGAATAGACAGCTCAACGTAGTCCCTTCCCATCTCCTCTGGGGAGGGCTACACCCTTGCATACGTCGGAAGGCTGCACCAGGCGCAGATACTTTCACAGCTGAAACCAGTTACAGTTTTTAGCAAAAGGCAGATTGGACCAAGCTTCTCATCTACCTTCTTTACTTTGGGGTATCATTTACATTTTTGAAGGACCCCACTTGGTAGCAAAGGTCACACCAGCCCAGGACAACTCGCCTGCAGGAGGGGCCGCTTGCCCCGTGGTGGAGCCCAGGTAAAACGGTTTCCCTGGCAACAGAGGCAATTCAGCACAAGTACCACAGTGTGATCAAGCCGTACGGGGGTACTCACAGTTTCGGTTTCGCAAGCAGAGGCGGGGGTTCCTTCGTGGGCGACAGCAGGACGGCTGCGCTGGGAAGAGCTTTGCTGCCATCAGCTCTGCCATTCATCAGTCCATTCACTCCGGGGCCTGGGTGGACGCCGTTGGTTTCCCTCTCCACGGCGGAATTGAACTGAAGGGCCGCCGGGCTCAGCCCGAACACGGGACCGGTCACATGCTGGATCTCAGCTGGTTTCTGTGACGCCAACTCGAAAGAGCCGGTCTCCCAGATTGGAGGGGGCAGCGGGGAGGGCTGGAAGCGGCCACTGCTGGCCTCTCCAGCTGAGTCATAGCCGCAGGTGTCCATGTTGGCTGAGGGAGGGGACAGGAGGAAGACACCGTGATACACTCATGATCCACAGCCCCTCCCCACCGTCACAGACAGCCTGGGGGCCCAGGGTCCTGTTAGCTGTTGAAGGGACAATGCTGAGGGGGGGCCTGGTTCCCCTAGGCTTGATTTCACTGCACCTGTTTCATTTCCTGAATGGCCCACCAGCTGGGAGACCAGCTACCAATTCATTAACAAATTTCAAACAAGAGCTAAAGATAGAACTTGGTTAAAACACACACACACGCACACACACACACACACAAACAGCATCAAAAAAAAAAAGACAGCACAAACAGTATCAACTAATGATGCTTTGCCTTCTTGCATTTCAGCCCATGGATCCGACGGAACATCCTACCTGAGCTTTGCTGACGTCAGCATAGGCTACAGAGGTTTTCTGTGCTGGGCAATGGGTATTCACTCATTCACTCATTCACTCATCCATCATAAAGCCAAGTGAAGCTCTGAGTCTAAGGGAAATGTCTTACAATCTCACGGATAATTTTTTCCGGTTCACATGACTGACACCAGCTGTAACTTGGTACAAAAGAAAGTTTTGCTTGTTACTGTCAATGGCCTGAACGCATCTTAAGAGTATCTTTGTATTCCTTGCCTTGCCCAGAGTCCAGCAGAGCTCCAAAAAATGCCTACTGAGGTGAACAGAAAGCTCAAAAATAGCTCTTATGTTTGGCCTAGAGCAGATTTATCCCCGAGGAAAATGGGAAATACTGCATGTTAATTTCTGCCATGTGGACGTGGAGCCCTGAGTTTTGGCCACGTGGTTGGAGCACTGCACTCTTGCTGTGGCCATTTGCTGGGACCGTCTTCAACTCAAAATCAAAATACTGGGATCCTCCCTGGAGCTCTGATCATGACCCCGGAGTTTCCTGTTAACACTTAGAGCCCTCATTCCTATCAACTGGTGTCCCGTTAAGGTGAACTTTACGTTTCTTCTCTTAATGAAGATGAAAAAGCACTAATTCCCCACTACAGCCCTCAACTGGTTTTGTCTGTGTCTCTGCCGCCCCCTAGCACGAGTTCTCCCTGTTCTAGAGAAACCTAGGTGCAATTCGGCTGCGTCTTCACTGCCTCCTAACCATGGTGCCCCGTACTGGGCTTGGCCAAAGAGGTATTTTAAAAACCATTGTAAAACAAACAAAAGAAATAAGGCAGTAAAGACCAGGTAAAGCTAATTAATAATAGTAGAAAACAGTTAACTAAAGGTCAAAGAAATAAAGGAAAAGAACTGTTTCAGGTTGCTCTCCCTAGCAGTAAGTTTCTGAGTTTAAAAAACTGCCCAGATATTTCTGAATGTTGGTTTTAGTAATAAGATACATTCCTTTAGTTTTTCATAGGCGTCCAGTCTCAATGAAATCTGGTTTCTACGATCTTTACAGCTTCTCTAGGTTTATCTAGTGGGTTAAACAGTGACTGATTTGCGCCAGTATCTCCAGACCCCGTCGACATTGGTGTGAGCATAGTTCCGGGCCAGCAGGAGGCCCTTGGGCAGCCATCGCATTGTTTCCAAGACCAAGATCCCAAGACTGAAGGAAGGGCCCCACATGTGTTTCGCTGCTACATCATCCCCTTTGTGCTCTCATCTCTGCTTTCCCTCCCTCTCTTCCACCCCAGCCTTTTGTTTTGTGATGAAACCCCGGTTGTGAGGATGGCCCCCGGGGCAAAGCATTCCTGGCGGCTGAGCCGTCCTCCGGGTGGGGACCCGCATACCTGAGGTGACCACCAGCTGGGCGGTGCTGCTCGCTGACCCGTAGCCGTTGCTCGCTGAGCACGTGAAGATCCCGGCGTCCTCGGGGAGCGCCTCTGCTATGACGAGCGTGCAGATCTCCTCTGGAAGGAAGAGAACGAGTAACTCATCAGAGGGCAGCCACAAAGGTGCCCCGGAGAAGCCAGACCCTCTGCCTGTCCAAAACAAGCAAAGTCAGTAACAAGTATTAGAGGGCCACTTTACGAAGTGGCCACAAGAGAATCTCTTGACACTTAATTTAGCCGTTCAGCCTAGTGGCAAAAGCTTTAGAGTAGGACTCACTCTTTGCGATTTTTCATCAGCCCTGGTTTCCTCCCCTCTATAACAGGGAAAACATACACCTCATGAGTGTATCTGTGTAGAGGACACGAGAAGTTTGCAAAGGGTGTGCCTCTGTGCTAGGCACGTGGAAGATGCCAGCTCCTGCCTCGTTTGCTTGATGGTCATGGAAGGCCTTTCAACTACAGTGTAGCTGCTCAACTGAAAAGCCACTGGTGGGGAAAATCAAGCTTCTCTGAAAAGCTGACAATGGGAAAAAAAGAACATAACATGGAAATGTTTGACTGCAGACAATTATTCTGGAAACTACTGTCACACAGTGCGGCCATGTTCTGTAGCATGCAAAGCCCGGACGCCGGGACCAGCTGCCGGGGCGTGAATGCGGGCGCTGCCCCACGGGGCTTTGGTCCACCTCCCCGAACTTCAGTGCCCTTACCTAGAAGATGGAGATAATAAGAGAACCTACCTTTTAGGATTTGTATGAATCATGACTCATAAATCAACCGTCACAGGGTTACTGTGAGGGGTGATGGTGGTAACCATGACAACAGCTGAGGGCCACGGAAGCCCTTCTCAGGCACTAGGTGACACTACCAGCACTGGATACAGATGAATTTAGATTTAACCCTCGTGTCAACCTTATGAGTTACATTTACTACGCTTAGCCTGTCTTACAGACAGGAAAGCTGTCTGTAAGCACAGTAAGGCTGATTGATTTACCCAAAGTCACGCAGCTCGAGTGGCAACTTGAACCAAGACGAGCTCCAGACTCCACGCTCCTCACGACCATCTATTCTTGTGACACGATACACAGTGTGCTTAGGGCGCTGCCGGGCGCATGCTAAATGCTTTGTCGTCAGGAACTGTCAGCTGTTCCATTAAGAAGAAGCTCGATCTAGAATGTATTAGCTATTTCTAATTAATTAATTAATGTATGTACGTATGTACTATTATGGGAGTGCATTAACTATTTTTAAATTCAATGATTATCCGTATTGTACGAGTAACATAAGATGATTGTGTTGGTAAATGTTAAGAAAAGTCATATACTTCTGATTCCCACAGAGCCTGTCGATTATTCGCGCATTATGTGGGCCACGTGAGACTCTGTACCACAGATTTTTTGCAGGAATGGCTGCAGTTACCCCCTCCTGCATCCAGGCCCCACTGCAATGGGACTCTGCAGCCCCATTCCCTTCCCTAGCCCTGGGATTCCGGCTGGCCCGACGGCTGTTTTAACCATGAAAGCGGTGGGAGTGATGTCTGCTCTGAGCCAAAGCCTCAGGTCCCCTGTCACTCTGCCCCAACTCTGGGAGCCCGGCTGAACCCCTTAGGGATGGAGGCCATGGGGCTGGAGAAAGGGGCCCCTGAGCAGAGATGGGCCACTACAACTGAGACCACCCGGCTCATCCCTGCCAACCTGGAGGCCAGCCACAGCCCGTGGAGTGAGCCCACCTGGGCGGGCCAAGTCTGGTGCCCCACTGGGGCTAAGCTGAGCGGCTGACCCTCAGGATTAGGGACACGGGCGGTCGCCACCTGGAGCCACCGATGTTTGGGCGGCCATGCTTTCAAGAGCCGATAGACCAGGACGTGGGCAACGCTTCTCTTCCAAGCTCTTTCTCGAACAGCCCTGAGGGCAAGCTTTTCAGAATTTAGAGGAATGCGTCTCCCCTGGAGTCAAACATCAGTAATGAAAATTAGCAAACTTGCCCTCAAACCTATTTTATGCTTTAAACACTGGGAGGGCAAAGTGCTCACTGTGGGTAAAAGTCCTACCTTCTAATACAAACATTTTTAACTATTAAAATTACATGTCAATTTTTAAATACCAATAAAAGTCATAAACGCAAAGGTGAACCAATTAAACGATAAATAAAATGAAAGTGAGTCTTCCTTTATGTCCCAAGAGAGCTTGTGGGCACTGATTTCAATTACAAGATAGACTGAGTTCTTAATAATGCGTTGCCTTGTTTCAAACAAACAAAATTATTTTCTCTTTTTGAAAGAATGGTATCCTTGAAGACTTCCTGTGCTAGAAATAGTGGGAAAATTCTGGTTACTACACATTTTCTCTTCGATTTTATTTTAAACTAGTGGTGGTTGCCACCCACTTTCATGGGTCATGATCCACAGTTTAAAAACACTGCGCTGTCGGACCCACCCGAGTTCCTGGCTCAGAAAACATCAAGGAATCCTGCTGAGCTGTTTGGCATATTAAGAAAAGAGTCTGCAGGTAAAGGCATGAGATACTTTGTTTTTTAATTTTTAAAAAAATTTTGGCTGCGTTGGGTCTTCGTTGCTGCGCGTGGGCTTTCTCTAGTTGCAGTGAGAGGGGGCTACTCTTTGTTGCGGTGTACAAGCTTCTCATTGCAGTGGCTCCTCTCGTTGTGGAGCACGGGCTCTAGGCGCGCGGGCTTCGGTAGTTCACACACACGGGCTCAGTAGTTGTGGCTCACGGGCTCAGTAGTTGTGGCTCGCAGGCTCAGTAGTTGTGGCTCACGGGCTCTAGAGCGCAGGCTCAGTAGTGGTGGCGCACGGGCTTGGTTGCTCCATGGCACGTGGGATCTTCCTGGACCAGGGCTCGAACACGTGTCCCCTGCACTGGCAAGTGGATTCTTAACCACTGCGCCACCGGGGAAGTCCCAAGGCTTGAATACATTTAAAGCACACAATTATTACTGATAAAAAGGCTCACTGAACAGAAGGAAAACAACAGGATGACAGAGACTGTGAAGGAAGGTACCCTGTGTGTTTCTGAGTGTACTGCATACAGTTCAAGGCTTCTCAATCAAAGAGGAATAAAGTGTGGAAATAATTCAAGTCAGAGCTTCACATAAGATGAATCATTGGGAAAGTGAGATGTATCTGGAAAGGCAATGGGGACTGGGAATTTAAAATTGAATACATATGGTTACGAGATGAGTTAGAAGTGTCCCTAACCAGAGGAGGGTCAATAAAGCACAGGATATTACAGCTGAAAGGGACTGTATGTGGACCAGCCCAAGTTGCTCATTTCTTCAAGTGAGGTCTAAGGTCCAAAGGGATTCTCTCAAGGTCACGGTTAATCAATGTTGAGGCCAAAATGCTGACGGTCACACCCCGTCCCCCACAAGCTCCTTCCTCCTAGAGGACAAGGCCTCTTAGCTGTTCTGCATTTTTTCCTGGTCCAGGACATGAGGAACCCAATGTGAAATGAAGTAATAAAAGCTTTAAGATGGGAAACAAGGAGTTTCCTGGATCTGAACACTCTCACTATCCAAGTAACTCACTAGAAACCCATCTGCCCAAGTAGGTGGGCTGTGTGTCCTCCAATATACGAGATACACTGGAAGGATACAAGCCCAGTCCAGAGGACACTGTCATGTGGCCATGACGGTGGGAGAAGAAATGAACTGCCCAGTCTGTCGAGATTTGGGGAAAACCACCCCCATCCTGGCTGTCCTCTGGGAGATGGGCTCCATCTTAGAGGGTGCTGTTGGGAGCCTGGGGCCGTCAGCTGCCGTGGCCGACCCCTCCCTCCCTGCACTGTCCTCCCAGGGCCGAGGCTCCTGAACGGCCTTCTCTCAGCCTGGAAAGATGGACTTTCTGGAGACACAGAGAACCGCCCCTGTTCTCAATGCCCGAGAACACTTTCCCCGTAAACACTGTGTTCACACTTAATACAGTTCTGTGCCCTGAACCTACATTTTACATCAGGATAAAATCTTATCCAGCAGGGATAACGGAAAGTGGCTTTGGAGTGATGATCTGGCCAACTCTTAGAGTGTCTTCTTATGTTATCTACAATTTTGATTTTTTTTTTTAAGTTATGCCATTTTAAGAAAAGCTGAGCTTGTTTATACAGTTGCGCCTTCTCCTCCAGAGGGCCCTTTTGAGAATGAAAAGGTTGCATGTTTCAAATCTGACTGAACTAACTTCATTTTCTATGAATTTTCAGGAACACTTCTATTGCATACAATGAGGCAGATTCACACATAGAGCTGATGACCGACTGGACAGTCTACATATGGAAGAAAAAAATAAGAATAAAAAAGCATTGGCAAGTTCTTTCGGTGATCTTCGGACATCGCTACGTCTCGGGGACTTTTACCAGATAAAACATTAGTCCAGTGCCCTAAAAGTTGTTCAGCTTTGCCTCTCTTGGAAAATTTCATCCACAAGTGACAAGAGGCTCACATTTTGCTGAGAGAAAGGAGCGTCTCAGCTTGGCTCTGACATTACAGGGATGAAGAAAGCCAGCAGGACGGGAGATGAGCCCAGCTGCAGCACTGAATATTCATCCAGTAACATTTTTTTTTAAATTTTTTTTTATTAGTTTCTGCTTTATAACAAAGTGAATCAGTCATACATATACATCCGTTCCCACCTCCCTTCCCTCATGCATCTCCCTCCCTCCCTCCCACCCTCCCCATCCCACCCCTCCAGGCGGTCACAAAGCACCGAGCTGATCTCCCTGCGCTCTGTGGCTGCTTCCCACTATCTATCTACCTCACGTTTGGTAGTGTATACATGTCCATGCCTCTCTTTCGCTTTGTCACAGCTTACACTTCTCCCCTTATTCGAACAAAGACTTAAGATATCTGTGAAGTACATTTTGGTGAGGGATGGGGATCAGGAAGCGACTGCTTGTCTCAAATAAAGGGAATTAGAGGCTCACTTATGTTTATTAAAAAACTGTCCTTTAAAGAACGCACAAATTTAAAGTTATTAATAAGCCTAAGCACAATGCTTTTTAATCCAATTTTCCTAACTGGTGACTTTTGATTTGAGGGCATATAATAACATAGTAAATTGGAAACCATTTTTGCTGATGGTAAATTCTACTTTCTAAAGTTACCTAAGAATTACTTAATCACATAAATATCTCTCAGAGGTTAACCCCAAATTTCATTCAAGTTCTTGGACATGCTGAACTCTTGGTTAACTACAAACAAAACCATTTTGTTTGCAGAAACATAAAATGATGAAGCAGCAAGGATAATATTACTAAGTCCTCTCGGTAATGAGGGAACACTTTCATAAATGTCTTCCTTCACAGGTTTTTTCCCCGCCCTTTGGGGGCCAGCCTAACTTCAAAAAAAAAAAAATCCAGCTTTTACCTTCCAAACCACATGGTTTGGCTAACACAACTAATAAAAAAGGACTCTGGGCTAAAATCAGCCAGATGAGATTCAGTGTGGGTAGCTGTTAAGGCTTGTATAAATTTTTATAAAGGATTTTTAAACACTTCAAACTGTATCATATAGAGAGAAAGATATTTAAAATGCACAGTTTAAGACTCATGCACACAGAGAACACACTTGTTGCCAAAGAGGAGGGGGCTGGGGGAGAGATGGACTGGGAGTTTGGGGTTCGCAGACGCAAACTAGTACATATAGGATGGATAAACAACAAGGTTCTACTGTAGAGCACAGGGAACTATATTCAATATGCTGAGATAAACCATAATGGAAAAGGATATGAAAAAGACTATATATATGTATAACTGACTCGCTTTGCTGTACAGCAGAAATTAACACATTATAGATCAACTATGCTTCAATAAAAAATTTTTTTAATAAAAATGCACAGTTTAAGGAGTAACAATGAAATGAAACCCTGCATACCCATCAATAAGTCTAAGCAATAAAAGATGAGCAATACTGTACAATGCCCCATACGCCCTCCCCAGCTGAATCTTCCTTCCCCTTTAGAGATAATCACTCCTTTGATTTTCCTTATATGTTTACCACATATATATGTATCCTTTAAAAATGTGTTCTTTAGTTTTTGTTTTATTTTAATTTTTAAATAATTTTTGTTAGAGTATAGTTGATTCACAATGTTGTGTTAGTTTCTGCTGTACAGCAAGTGAATCAGTTATACATCTACATGTATCCACTCTTTTTTAGATTCTTTTCCCACATAGGCCATTACAGAGTATTGAGTAGAGTTCCCTGTGCTATACAATAGGTCCTTATTACTCAATTATTTTATACATAGTAGTGTGTATATGTCAATCCCAATCTCCCATATTATCCCTTCCCCTCTTACCTCCTGGTAACCATAAGTTTTCTACATCCGTGACTCTGTTTCTGTTTTGTAAATAGGTTCATTTGTACCATTTCTTTAGATTCCATGTATAAGTGATATCCTATGATATTTGTCTTTTTCTGTCTGACTTACTTCACTTAGTTTTTAAATGCTGACTAACAAGTATTTATCTTGTTGTGTAAAGAAAAGGCCACCCATAGCCTCTTCAATAAGTGCTGCTGGGAAAACTGGACAGCTACATGTAAAAGAATGAAATCAGAACACTCCCTAACACCATACACAAAAATACACTGAAAATGGATTAAAGACCTAAATGTAAGGCCAGACACTATCAAGCTCTTAGAGGACAACACAGGCAGAACACTCTATGACATAAATCATAGCAAGATCCTTTTTGACCCACCTCCTAGAGCAATGGAAATAAAAACAAAAATAAACAAATGGGATCTAATGAAACTGAAAAGCTTTTGCACAGCAAAGGAAACCATAAACAAGACGAAAAGACAACCTGCAGAATGGGAGAAAATATTTGCAAATGAAGCAACTGACAAAGGATTAATCTCCAAAATATACAAGCAGCTCATGCAGCTCAATAGCAAAAAAAAACCCAATCCAAAAATGGGCAGAAAACTTAAGTAGACATTTCTCCAAAGAAGATATACAGATTGCCAACAAACACATGAAAGGATGCTCAACATCACTAATCAGTAGAGAAATGCAAATCAAAACTACAATGAAGGGGCTTCCCTGGTGGCGCAGTGGTTGAGAGTCCGCCTGCCGATGCAAGGGACACGGGTTTGTGCCCCAGTCTGGGAAGATCCCACATGCCGCGGAGCGGCTGGGCCCGTGTGCCATGGTTGCTGAGCCTGCGTGTCCGGAGCCTGTGCTCCGCGACGGGAGAGGCCACAACAGTGAGAGGCCCGCGTACCGAAAAAAAAAAAAAAAAAAAACTACAATGAGGTATCACCTCACACCAGTCAGAACAGCCATCATCAACAAATCTACAAACAATAAATGCTGGAGAGGGTGTGGAGAAAAGGGAACCCTCTTGCACTGTTGGTGGGAATGTAAATTGATACAGCCACTATGGAGAACAGTATGGAGGTTCCTTATAAAACTAAAAATAGAATTACCATACAACCTAGCAATCCCACTACTGGGCACATATCATGAGAAAATCATAATTCTAGAAGACATGTTCATTGCAGCTCTATTTACAATAGCCAGGACATGGAAGCAACCTAAGTGTCCATCAACAGATGAATGGATAAAGAAGATGTGGCACATATATACAATGGAATATTACTCAGCCATAAAAAGAAACGAAATTGAGTTATTTGTAGCGAGGTGGATGGACCTAGAGTCTGTCATACAGAGTGAAATAAGTCAGAAAGAGAAAAACAAATACCGTATGCTAACACATATAAATGGAATCTAAAAAGGAAAAAAAAAAGTGGTTCTGAAGAACCTATGGGCAGGACAGGAATAAAGACGCAGATGTAGAGAATGGACTTGAGGACACAGGGAGGGGGAAGGGTAAGCTGGGACGAAGTGAGAGAGTGGCATGGACATATATACACTACCAAACGTAAAATAGATAGCTAGTGGGAAGCAGCTGCATAGCATAGGGAGATCAGCTCGGTGCTTTGTGACCACCTAGAGGGGTGGGATAGGGAGGATGGGAGGGAGACGCAAGAGGGAGGGGATATACGTATGCATATAGCTGATTCACTTTGTTATACAGCAGAAACTAACACACCATTGTAAAGCAACTATACTCCAATAAAGATGCTAAAAAAAACCAAAAAAAAGGCCACCTTCCCACTGTCAGAAAAAAGTTCAACTTCCCTAGACTTTTACCAAAGCCCTCAGGGGTAAGGGGTGGGCAAGGCCACGGGGTTTCCTGGGAAATCTGGGGCTCCCGGAGATGGGTCGGTAGGTACCTGGAGGGGCTAAGCATGGGCAGGAACTGGACAGCCGGAAGGAATCACTGGTGGTGTCTGTCTCCCCGAAATCTCTCTTTTTAAGGTCAACATGGCCAACTTCCAGATCTCAGCACCGGGTCAAATCAGAGCACTTCTGTGGGCGGTAACAGTGTTCCCCACTGACCTGGCAGGCAGTGTGACAGGCCGGGCCAAGCAGAGGTGCGACCTGGGGTCAGCTCACCCGCAACCGTCTGTTGTCAGGGCAGGAGATAGGCGGCGGCCCTGAGCTCTCAGGGATGAATGCCTTGCCATGTCCGTCCTTGCCACACATCGATGTGTAGCTGTGCCTTCCAGGGACCCCGGCCTCTGGCTGCATTTGCTGGCATGCTCCTGTCCTCACATCTTGCCGTGGCTGGTGAATTCTCTCGCTGCAGGGAGCACACCCTACAGACAAGCTGTGGAGGAAAATCCCTGAGACCCCGCAACTCTGAAAAATCTTGACCACATCTCCTTATGGAGTTGGAGGTCCTTTTACACCAGAACCTGGAAGGCGTTGCTTCGCTGTCTGCGTGCCTAGTAAGCCTGCTGAGAAGTCCTCGGTCACTCTGATACTGTTAGTTTGCTGTGACCTGGTGCTTCCTCTCCGGACCCGGGGAGAATCGTGGCCTCCTCCTGGATGTTGTGAATTTCACAGCGGTGCACGCTGCTGTCAGTGTGTTTTCATACGTCGTGCTCTCGGCGGGGCCTTTCAATCTGGAAACTGATATCCTTCCGTTCGGGGAATGAAAAACAAATTTCCTTTGTTCTCTCCTCCTGGAATCCTACTTATGAATGTGTAGTCTACCGGGGCGGGTCTCTACCATCTAATTTTCTTACCTTTTCTCTCTTACATCCCTTCTCTGCCCTTTTCTCCTACGTTGCGAGACATTTCCTAACTTTCATGTCTGCTACCAGCTTTTTCGTTGCAAGCACGCCCTGTTTTCCGAACGTCCCGCCTCTCCTCCCCGCTTATACCTGTTATTTTTACTTCTTGGATGTGCTGATTTTCTTACCCCTCCGACGAGAGCATTGCTTTGTTTTTACACCTTCTTCTCTTGGCAAGTCTGTTTCCTCCAAGCTGCTTTTTGGGGAGTTGCTCATGCTCTCCTGTATCATCCCAGAGGGAGGCTTCTTCAGACGCCTTTGATCTCTTCTTGTCCAACGTGGCTCTGAGCTGACGGGAATCTGGACAGCAGAGAGCGGCTGTTCGCCCTGGCCTTCCCCTGGGGGTAATCTAGATGGCCTCTGTCTTGGAGAAACTCCCGCATCATAATGGATGGATTTTTTTTCTCTTGGGACGTTGCCATCACCCAGAAATGAGCCCTTCGGTCTCCACCAGGCTGGCTTTGGAGGGGGGGCGGGGCAGAGGCACGCAGATCTCAGGGTTCCAACAGTCACGCAGTTTTCCTTTTGGTGTCTTGGTGCCTCTCCCTCTCTCTGCAGCGATTTCTCCCCAAACCTTCTTGGTTCACGAGACCCTAAATGTCTCAGTCATTTTTTACGGTGCTCCAAAACCTAAAGATATACTGAATAGCCTCCTTTGTTAAGCAGTTCTTTCTAAAGAACGTAGTAATATTTAGGTCTTAACAAGTTAGTTGTTGTTTTAAAAAATACATATAAATTGAAGGAAAAATACCAATATTTTATTCTTAAATCACCACAATCACTTACTAATGGATGTGTGTACCTGCTGGGAGGGCACAATCCCTCCTGGAATCAGATGAGACCCAGCCAGCCTGCTTTCACAGTCCACCTGATTTTCACGTGGGACTTGCTTTTTATCACATACACACCAAAAACTCAGTTTCACAAAGATATGACGTCACAGAAGAGAATGTAGAGTGATGTAACGTTGGAACTGTTTTAAGCCGGCAGTCGTCCCCATGAGATGTCAAGTGTCACTGTGTTTGTCAAAAATCTCCAGCATCTCCAGCACCTCTGCCGGATGGTGTGGCACCCAGGGCGCCTTGCCACACAGTTTGGGAACCACAGGCTTTACCCAACCCACTTTTGTTTACTCCACTATCTTAACCTGGAATCACATTCAAACGTCCTCACTGTTGCCCTCCCACTGCTCAGCACCTCAGTACATTTAAACTATAATTTACTTCACATCGTGACTCACGGGACCAAAGCACAGATTCCACTCTCCAAGATCTAGGAGGGTGGGTGGTCCTGGTGATGCACATTGAAAGTCAGGGCACCGCACTTTTATGTGCACCGTTCCCCAACCAGTAAGACACGCTGGTTTCTGGAGTTTCGATTTTGCATGCCATGAGACAGTGCTATAGAAGTAACGCGATACTGTTTGTGGCTGTTTGCAGACGGCTGAGTCAGGACCTGAGTGCAGACAGCTGTCGAAGGAGTCTTCTGTGGCCCTGCCCCCCCCACCACACTGGTCTTTGAAGGATGCAATCAGGGTAAAGTCGGAACGTCAACAAAAGGAGGCCAGAGCAGGTACTATGACAGACATGTGTGGGTTCTGAGTAAGCTGACTGCTATGGACTCACAAAGCTGTCTGAGAAGATGGGGGATGCAAGCTGACTTCTGTCTAGACGAGATAGGAGTGGAAAACACATCAGACAGACCCAGCAGAGGAGTGACAAGAAAAACCTGTTTCCGTTGCACAAATGCATCGCAGGGAATGGGCTGTTTCCTTCCTTATCTAAACATCTAATCCCTGCGGGGGCTGTGACCAGGCACTAGTGCATTTCAGTTTCATTTCTAGGGCTTTAAAATATCTTGCCCATGAATAAGAAAAAAGAAGGAGAGTGAAGAGAAGAAAAAAAGAGATATATAAATAAATGGGGGGGAGGATATGGGGAAAGAAAGGGAGGGAGGGCGGGAGGGAGGCCAGCCAGCGGGGAGAGAGCCCGAGCGATGATGTCAGGAAGCGGGGAAGGGCAGGAAAGCCCGAACGCTCAGATACGTTCGGAATTTCAAAGGCTACGTATACTTCAGCATTTGGAGAATATCTCCGACGTAGTTCTGTAAAATTCATCTCTTGCCTCAGATGCATTGTAGTCACGTCAATTTTTCTCCTCTCCATTTAACAGTGGCTAAAAAACAACCACAAGGGAAGACAGTTCCTATGTACATTCTCTAAGGTTGAGTAGTCCAGAGGTCTGTCTATTGGATGTAATAGTCCATCAGGTCATTTAAGGACAGTAAAAGATTCAGTACGTGTTCTGTTTTTTCCCCTGGAAGCATCAACGGTCAACTTCAGGTCAATGTTAGAAAACACTCGCCTACTAGTAAAGGAATCGTAATCATACCAGGTTCTGTCAGGCAAGTCAGGACATTGTTTAACTACAAATACGTGTTAGTATTTGCTTGTTCTAAAGCTCTAACTCATAACAACTCATGTAAGCAGTCACTGGAACAGTCGTTCATGCGTGTGGATTTTATTTAATTCTCTGTGCCAAGTGCAGATTTCTGAGGCAGGGTATTTTTTTTTTTTTTTTTGGCCACGCATCTCAGCTTGCAGTAGTTTAGTTCCCTGACCAGGGATCAAACCCGGACCACGGCAGTGGAAGCGCCGACTCCCTGGACCACCAGGGAATTTCTCTGAGGCAGAGTATTTTAATGGTCCTGTATGAAAAAAAGGAAGCAATTCCGACCATGTCATGGAGAATATAATTGTGGAGGAATTATCACAGGTCGAGGAAGACTAGTGGTGTCTTGTTTTTCATAGCTCCTGACTATATACATGTTTGCCTTGTATTGAAAGATTTGCTTGAAATGCTGCTCTATCAAGAATTATCTGTCTTCAGCAAGCGCTATTATTGTGGTTTGAACGGAGGAGTCTGTTTTCTTAAATGCTTCCAGATCGAACCAAAGGGAAAAGAAAAATAAGAAACTTCAGCGAACACAGCGAGGGCAGACTTTTTCATACGTTGCTAGGACATGCAGTTTACAAGGAAGGCCTTCCGTCTCCTGCTCTTCTTGGCATGATTTTGCCACATTAAACCAAAAAGCATTTAAGAACATTCTAGAGGTCAGACTACCCCATGATGCTGCTGAGGACTGGTTTCACTAAATAATTCGTGATCAAAACTATATTCTAGGGCTTCCCTGGTGGCGCAGTGGTTGAGAGTCCGCCTGCCAATGCAGAGGACACGGGTTCGTGCCCCGGTCCGGGAAGATCCCACATGCCGTGGAGCGGCTAGGCCCGTGAGCCATGGCCGCTAAGCCTGTGCGTCCGGAGCCTGTGCTCCGCAACGGGAGAGGCCACAACAGGGAGAGGCCCACGTACTGCAAAACAAAACAAAAACTATATTCTAGAAGCAAAACAGCAAACACAACTGAGACAGGCGTGTATGGGGTCTGAGGGGTGGCGGAGGGGCTGAAGGAGTTGCTCTCTTCCCTCCTCACCCAAATACTCCTTCTTAGTTGGTGTGTTGAGAGCTTTCAATTTTCAAACACACACATACTCAGAAACTAAACTATGCAGTTTCTCACCAGTGTTTTAAATTTTCAGATGATGCTTAGTTTATGATTTTCCAACACAGATCACGGGAGACATTTAATAAATCATATCATCTGTGTAGGTGATGACAATGGATAAAACACAATGAAAGAAGAGTTGCATGAACTCAAACAGAATCCAAAATGCAACCAAATGCAACCAAAGCAGTCTTAATCCATTCTACCAGGAATGCCTTCAGAATTTTTGGCCCAAGATTTTAGTATTATTGTACATAAAGCGTCAAAAGAGATAACCTGCTCCATAGATTTGTTCACACAAACTTTCTTGTGGATAAAGGAGATATTTGGTTCCTACTTTTATCTACCCATCTATCTATCCATCCATCCATTCACCTATCTATCTATCTATCCATGTCTGCCTAGTCTATTTAAAATAGCAATGTAAAAGATATGCCTTAACCCCCTATAGGATTTCCACATCAGGTCATGCAGGAGATTGAGTCTCAGAAGTCCCCTGTATCAGGGAACAGCACTGTGCAATTTTATACAAAGCCATGTCACAGCAAAATATGCAGTTGTGTTGTTTCCATAGTTTGAAAAGTGACCACAGTACCTGACGTGGGGACTGTACAGGTGGGCGGTGGGGTCTGGGTGTGACTCACAACAAGAAGGTACAGATTAGCTTTTGCACAGCAAAGGAAACCATAAACAAAACGAAAAGACCGCCCACAGAATGGGAGAAAGTATTTGCAAATGAAGCAAACGACAAGGGATTAACCTCCAAAATATACAAAAAGCTCATGCAGCTCAATAGAAAAAAAAACCCAAACAACCCAATCAAAAAATGGGAGGAAGATCTAAATAGACATTTCTCCAAAGATAACATACAGATGGCCAATATGCACATGAAAAGATGCTCAACATCACTAATTATTATAGAAATGCAAATAAAAACCACAATGAGGTATCACCTCACACTGGTCAGAATGGCCATCATCAAAAACTCTACAAACAATAAATTCTGGAGAGGGTGTGGAGAAAAGGGAATCCTCCTACATTATTGGTGGGAACGTAGATTGGTACAGCCACTATGGAGAACAGTGTGGAGGTTCCTTAAAAAACTAAAAATACATCTACCATATGATCCAGCAATTCCAGTCATGGGCATATATCAGAGAAAACCGTAATTCAAAAAGAGACATGCACCCCTATGTTCATAGCAGCACTATTCACAGTAGCCAGGACATGGAAGCAACCTAAATGTCCATCGAAAGATGAATGGATAAAGAAGATGTGGTACCTATATACAACGGAATATAACTCACCCATAAAAAAGAACACCATAATGCCATTTGCAGCAACATGGATGGACCTAGAGATTGTCATACTGAGTGAAGTAAGTCAGAAAAAAACAAATATCCTAGGATATCACTTATATATGGAATCTAAAAACATGGTACAAATGAACTTATTTACAAAATGGAAGTAGAGTCACAGACAGAAAACAAACGTATGGTTCCCAAGGGGTAAGGGTGGGGGAGGGATAAACTGGGAGATTGGGATCAACATATACACACTGCTGTATCTATATAATAGATACTAAGGCCCTACTGTAGAGCCCAGGGAACTCGACTCAGTACTCTGTAATGACTTATATGGGAAAAGAACCTAAAAAAGAGTGGACATATGTATGTGTATAACTGATTCACTTTGCTGTACACCTGAAACTACACAACATTGTAAATTAACTATATAATCCAATAAAAATTAATTAATTAAAAAAAAGAAGGGGGGCTTCCCTGGCGGCGCAGTGGTTGAGAATCCGCCTGCCCATGCAGGGGACACGGGTTCGAGCCCTGGTCCGGGAAGAGCCCACATGCCACGGAGCAACTAAGCCCGTGCGCCACAACTACTGAGCCCATGTGCTGCAACTACTGAAGCCCACGCACCTAGAGCCCGTGCTCCACGACGAGAGAAGCCACCGCAATGAGAAGCCCGCACACCGCAATGAAGAGTAGCCCCCGCTCACGGCAACTAGAGAAAGCCCGCGTGCAGCAATGAAGACCCAACACAGCCATACATACATACATACATAATACATACATACATACATACATAAATAAGAAGGCATCAGCTCAATTCCAGTTTTCCCCTCAGGATGACACTCAGCATCCCTTCCACTTTGGGCCCTAACAGGCTCACACTCTGCTTTTCAGGCCCTGGTGCGCAGGTGTGAGAGGCTCAGGACTGACCTCGGTCTCTCTGACCAGGAGCCACCACAATCCCCGAGAAAGGCCAAGCTGGGTCTGGCTCCCAAGAGATGTGCAGCCGGGTCTGCGTGATGCTGAAGCAGAGACACACATTTTCCACCCTTTGGCAAGAAGGGAGTGAAACTGGTGACTTCGCTGATGGGAAAAATACTAAGAAAGTCGTCTTCGAGGGGAGGTACTGTGAAACACCCGGACAAAAATTTCTGCTTCTCTTATAAACATCGTTTTCGTCTATGAGGAGCCATAAAAATACAAGAAGTGTGAGGCGGGAGGGCAGGGCACCTGGGCTTCTGGACCACACGGCTCTGATGAGGCCCAGGGATGTGCAATTCCAGGGCAAGATGCCTTCCTTCCTGGTGTAGCATAGGAAGCGCTCATGGGTCAGGGCACGTAAATGAGAGATGCCCGGTGGTCACTCTGCTGACATCTTTGGGCTGCTTTCCCGTGAGGTGCATTTCCAGGCTGGGGTCTAGTTGTTGGTGGCTTTTGGTCAGCAGAAATATGCAACAGATCACTCTTTTCTCCTGGAATCTTAGGAGGATGTTTTTTTCATCTTGAGCTTAGTTTGCTTTCTGAGTATAACAGACTACAGTTTTAAAAGCCTTAAGTCACTGAGCTTGACCTTCTTGTCTGAATGGAACTTCATGTTTCCCTAATAAAGAACCTGATGTAAAACGCAGCGTGCAGACCCCACGATAAAGAAGATATTGTCAGTAAGGGGGTTTCACATTTCCAGGGAACTGCAAAAACACTGTTCTGCTTATGGCTTTAAAACGGAAACAAAGAGCTATTGAAACCAAAGAGATACATTACCAGAGAGAAAAAAAGAAAAAGCTTCTTACCAGGTTCAGCTGTGGATCGAGGTTCTGTTTCCCACATGAGAAAAAAAGAAATCAAAACAGAGTATTAGACTGGGCTTCCGTTTATACTAAACCTACCCATCGTTTTCTGTGACCTTGTCTAGGGCATGTCTGCAGAAATGGTGACGACAAACTCCATCAGGGCGGCTTTAATGTGCTGCACCCTGCACATCCACCCCACTCGGCGAACAGAAATCTATGCGTCTCACACTACAGTATATAAAACAGATAATCAACAAGGACCTACTGTATGGCACAGGAAACTACTCAATATTCTGTAATAACCTATATGGGAAAAGACTCTGAAAAAGAATGAATATATGTATATGTATAACGGAATCACCTTGCTGTACACCTGAAACTAACACAACACTGTACATCAGCTATCTTCCAACAGAAAATAAAAATTAAATATTAAAACAAATAAAATGCAAAGAAAGAAAGGGAGGGAGGGAGGGAGGAAGGAAGAAATCCATGCATCTCAGTGACTAAGCCCTTCCTGGTTCTCCTGGAGCTGGACAAGAGGGCCTGCTCAGACCTGGGGGCAGTGGGACGGGCCCCTCTCCTTACTTTTCTGTAGGATCCGGAAGTCTGGAGAGTCCTGGATTTCACTGCCTTGTCGGAACCACTGGACCTGCAGTGGGGGCGTGCCTCGGACCCGGCACTCCAGCACGGCTGCCTGTCCCTTGGAGGCTGAGATGCTTTGCAGCTCCTGGAATGCAAGGATCCGTGCACGTCAGGCCTTGGTGTGGTCTCACCCAGCTTCACAACAGACAGCAACACTTCCCAACCTCAGAGAAGCAAACGCAGGCTTTGCATCATAGCATCGGGGCAGGAGAAACACCTTTACCTGCATGTAATGAAGTGAGTAAGGCTTCCCATGGGGCCGGCAGAAACGCTGGGCCCACCCTGCAAAGGTAGGTAACGGGTACCTTTATCTACACTGAAGAGTGAGCTGGTGAAATGCAAACGTCTTTAAAGAACCACACTCCATCTGAGTGTAGATTCCTGAGAGACCCAGACAAGAAGGCAAGGAGACCCCACTTGTCTCCCAAGCTCTGAGCTTCTCGCGGGGCGCCACCTCTGCCCACCAGCTTCCTGGGTCTGCTTTACCAGGATGAGGGTTGGCATTTTCTCATTTGGAGATTCTGAGTGAAATAAGAAAACAGGAGCACTTCCCCCGCCTGACCTTCCTTGCCTCTTCCCCTGCCGTCACCCTGGTGCCACCTACTCCAACTCCAGCCCAGTAAATGTTTACAATGCAACAGACCAGAAATGCGTTTGGCTTCACAGATGCAAAGCCGAGAAGCTTGTAAACCGGCTACTAAACACCAGAGGAATAACCGGCCCCTTCCAGGTGCCCGCACTCCGCCTCTCCCCTCCCTGCTTAGCCACGGGCCCACTGAAACTTTTTGGCTATTTACCCTTCTGACTACAGAGTATTACATCTGATAAAGGACATGAAGAACTCTTAAAAGAAGTCAAATACGATCAAGTAATTCACCTATGCAGAGACCCAAAGCAAACAAATTCACATCAGGAAGGTTTTTTTTTTTCTATTTCTGTTTTTGCTTTTTACATTTTTCTGAAGAGCCAGCCAATGGTGTGCTGGGAAAAACAGACCCTGCAGCAACTGGCCTGCAGTGTGTGTGCCCCGGCCCCGTGGGAATCCTCAAAGTCCATGAGGCAGGCAGAACCATAAAAGTCCACTGCGAAGTCTGGGAAGGCATTTGATAAGAATTTTGGTGGCTAAGGTCTTTTTTTTGGTTTTTTTTAAATGGAAAGGTGAAGATTATTACCTACTTCTGAGTGCATTCTCTCTCCACCCTTATTTTTAACTGTAGGAAAATCTCTGGTTTTAAATTGACTTTCACTTTCTGACTGGTCCAGAAAGCGCTAATTTAGCGGATCAGCAGGGAAGATGTGGCCCACGGGGTCCAGCTTGTGTGGATGGATGAATCAACGGCCCCGGCTTGTCCAGGAAGTGTTCACAGCACGTTACAGATGCTGCACAAATATTCTTCATGTGTGAGCCATCAGACACCACAGGGGGACTCTGTTTGCTCCTAGGATTATGCATTTTGTTCAAACACTGGAAAATCACATAGGTGGTAAATGGGAAGATGCCGAAGACTTTACACAAACCTCTTCATGGTTCGCTGTAAACGAACATGGCTCGTAGGAACCACAGTGAGGACCCCAAGGGAGGCCGAGAGCCACCTTCAGAGGCTGACCCTGGCAGTCAGTGTCGTCCACTTGGCAGACTCTGGGACCCCTGGGTGTTTCAGGGTCCACAGAAGAGCATCTCTCGTTGTCAGGTCCACCTGGTACTGAGATCCCTTGGAGGGTCTACCGCTCTGGGGAGAAATGCCACGCGGAGCAGGCTGCTCTCCTGGCCCCATATGTGTCCCTGTGACTCACAGCCCCGCTGTCCCCGCCAGCTCTGCGGCTCCGGCTCAGCCCCGGGGAACCTTTCCCAGCGACGTGGGACAGCACGGATGGAGGCGCCAGTGGACTTGCAAAGCCCAGGCCACCCCGTCACCACCATCCCCTCCGGAACCAGAGCCCAGGCCCCCAAAGGACAGTGCAGAGCAGGGAGAGGCGCCGCCCACAGGCAAAGGGTGCAGGTGCCAGTGAGGAAGAAGAAGACCATGCAGAACGGGGGGCATCCACTGTCCAGACCCAGGACATGGAGCTGCAGGCACGGGGACACAGCCCTGAGCTCTGGCCACTCTACAGTTTGCGACTTAAAAAACTCAAGCTTTGTAAAAATGCTGAATTCTGGTTTACTTTTCTATTAAGCTCAGAGAGCGCTTCCTGGTTTTCTCTGGGGACAGGGGGACACCGCTGCTGGAACCTCTGTCTCAGGAGCTGGGCTGCACTGCAGGGGAAAGGAACAGGCTGTGTGCCTGGGACCGAGGGCCTCCCATGGCCCTGAGGGAGGAAAGGAAGCTCTCGGGGCCTTGCCCCTCCCTGGTGCCACCAGGACACGCCTGATCGGCCTCAACCCGGGGCGCACGGGGCCCTGGCTCCAAAATCAACTGTGTCCCCAGCAAGAGTGTGGCAGGTAACACAGACTTCCCGGCCTGTTTCATGAGGCTGCTTGAGAAACACTCCTAAACCACAGGTAAACGTGCCGCGCCCACCCCTCCGTAAACAACCCCTGCTCTAAGCCCAAAGGATGATGACCTCGTGGGCTGTTACACCGACACGGTTGTTGGCAGGTCTGACGTGCCTTGTTTTCTTTCTTTTTGGGTATTTTATCCTGGGAGGCGACTTCAATGTTGCTGTCAACAACTATCATTTGCTGCATCCTCCGGTCAATACTGTTTATGAAAAGGTCTTTAAGCAAGCTGGATGCAGGCTGGCTTAGGAGAAAGACATCATTCCCTACATGAAGACCATCCAGATGCTCTTCTTGGCTGCCTTGCAGATTTATAGCTTTTAGATGATGCGTTTATAGAAACTGCTTTCACATTTGTCTTTAGTTACTTGGAATTGATTTTCGTGAAAAGTGTGAGGTCCGGGACCACCTCTGCTGAAGAACCCACCCTGCCCAGTGACCGCGGGTTGCTGGGGTGTCTCATGGGCGCTCTCTGGGCCTCGTTTGTCCGTTTGTCTAGCCTTGAGCCAGCACTGCTCTCCTGATGCTCTGGCCTTGGGAAGTCTTGACATCTCAGACCCCTAACACCATTTCCTCCTGCTTGTGCAGGAGGGCCCTGGCTGCTCTGAGCCACTTTTTCTTCCACAAAATGTTTAGAATCAAATGGCCAAGTTCAATATCAACACAAATAAAAACAAGGAACCTGTTGGAATTTGAGCTAGATTCGCATTGAATTTAGAGACTGGTCTAGGGTCATGACTTCTGACAGTGTACTGGTGCACAGGCATGGGGCACCTCTCCCTTTACTTGTGCCATTTAAAATGTCTTTCAAATTTAAAAAATGACACAATGAACTTATATACAAAACAGAAATAGACCCACAGACATAGAAAACAAACTTATGATTACCAAAGGGGAAAGGTGGGGGGATAAATTAGGAGTTTGGGATGAACACAAACACACCACAATATATGAGAGACAACAAGGACCTACTATATGACACAGTGAACTATACTCAGTACTTTGTGACAACTTATAAGGGAAAAGAACCTGAAAAAAAGTCTATGTATAACAGAACCACTTTGCTGTACACCTGAAACTAACACAACACTGTAAATCAACTACACTCCAATAAAAAAAATAAAGTTTGTAACTTTCTCAGAAAGGGGGGTAGGAAACAGAGAAGAAATACTACATGGGACCATTTCTGAGCTGAACAGTTGACCAATGAAATGCATGTCATCAGCTTGGCAACGCAAAACACCAACTTGGACAAAATGAAAATTAGTCAGTTTTTAAAAAATATGTCTATAAAACTTGCCGGTTCTCCCAGTTCCCTACCCAGTATTTTGTGTTGTTTCTTGTACTCTTTCCCAGTCTATTCTGAGCTCTGTCAGGTCCAGCGTGAACAGGGCCACCTCTGTCAGACGCTTTACAAATTACGATCACACAGCAGCTGTGCAACAAATATCTACTCAGCCCAAAGGTAACCAAGAAAAGAGCCTGCTCATCCACTCGTTGTAATTTTTAAACACTGCTCCACGAAGCCACAGGGGAATGGAACCTAAGGCCCAGAACAGACCCAGAATGAGACGCACAGATGCCAGACCTTGGTGAAAACGGGCGGGAAGCAGGCGGCTGCGGGTCCATCTGGCCGGCAGAGGCACGAGGTGGGGCTGGGAGCCTGAAAAGCAGAGACACGTGGGTCAAACTTGGAACATACGAACCGCTGAAAAGATGGGCTCTATGACCTGGCGTTACTGGGACGGTGCCCAAGAGGGACCCGCGTGGGTGACAGCACGGCCGCTGACAGGGCTCAGCATTCATTACATACCTACCAATACTTAAATATCAAACACTAAAAGGAGACAATGCCTTAATCACAACTATTTCTGTAAAGTCCACTCTGGGTTAGGGGTTTAAAGGAAATATCTACTATACGTGCCATCGCTGAGTAATTTCTACTGCTTGGTTCTTTTCCAGTTTATGATCTCAGATGTGTTTTCTCCCCTGGCTGAGGACCCTACACATCACAGAGTAAGTCACATACTAGAATTTCTAAAATACCCTGGGTGCCCGGTAGCTGGAGGGCACACTGATGTTCCTTAGACACACTCAGGAGATAGGAATGAGTTCACATTTCAAGAGTGCTGGGTTTGAAGATACTCGTCACAGCACAAAGTATCATAGTTGATTTAGAAACATCCAGATTTTAATTTTTTACATTAAAAAAACTTCATGTTTTTTGTGTTTTGCAAAATAAACTTACTACAATGACTTTCCAGAAGTTTGTACTGCTATTCTTTCTTGGATAAAGCAGTCTTACAATGAAATAAAAAAGCAAAAAGCAGAATAAAACTGCATGAAGGGAAGGAATGTGAGTTTTTTCCTGTATTATCTGTTTAGCTCTTAGAGGATGGGAAAACCTGTGTCGCTAGGCAGACTTTTCTAGTCTTCTACTTTGTTTTAAAGGAGTTAATGAATTTGGCTACACAGAAGATGGCACATACAGGGAGAATCCAACGGTAATAGCTAAAACGGATGCCATTTTATCAGAGTACTGCCTGCTAGAAAGAGAAATTCCCAAAGGAAATGCAGATATTGATTAATCAGTGGCATGCCTTTTTTTTTTTTTGCGGTACGCGGGCCTCTCACTGTTGTGGCCTCTCCCGTTGCGGAGCACAGGCTCCTGACGCGCAGGCTCAGCGGCCATGGCTCACGGGCCCAGACGCTCTGCGGCATGTGGGATCTTCCCAGACCGGGACACGAACCCGTGTCCCCTGCATTGGCAGGCGGACTCTCAACCACTGCACCACCAGGGAAGCCCGGTGGCATGTCTTTGATTAGAGATTATTTTTAGTACATTAAAAGGAAGAACTTTATTTACCATTTTCTTTTCTCCCAGTTGTGTGTCCACTTAGAAAATATTTCAAGGGAGTACTAGTTTTATTCTTCAGTGACTTTGACTCCTTGTGGGCTGTGGAACACTTACCTGTTGAACAGGGACAGACAGTGGCTGAATCACGGCTGTGGTCACCCCTGTCTTTGGAGATGATGATCCTATCGTCAAGGAAACGGAAGTTGTTTTCTTCTGAGCCCTGGAAGATAAGGAGCCAAGGGTTCACTCAGAATTTTTTAAGCAGGAAGTATTCTTTGAAGCATTTAGACAGAATAGCCCAGTTTCTTTATGTCTACTCAACCCGCTTCAACTATAAGTGCTTCTGACATCGGGACCCACGACCTACAGTTAGAATAGCGGTGGTCAGTACAGGCACAGATGGCCCTAGACATTAGTAAAATAAACACACAGAAAAAGGAAAAATAGCGCATGTAACTATGTATCTCAGCTCTTACCAGAGAGCTGAAAGTATTGAACTGGAAATCCTAAGAGAAAAGAAAATACTTGGAAAAAGTTCAGTCTCTAACACTAAGCAGATACGTGAAACGTGTAGGGTTGGGGGTTCTGATTTAATGCAGAGTGCTCATTGTCTATTTTCAGTCTAGCAGCTGTTCTTTGTTCTGGCTCCTCACTGTGTAAAGTCAAGAGTATCTTGGAATTTTTGCTTTGGTGCATAAAACTCAGACTTGTTTCCAGGCCCAATTTTGCTAAGTCACGGGCTGTGTAATCTCAAGCGACTCATGTCACTTCACTAAACCTGAGATAATTGACTGGATGCACAGGTGGCAGAGTATGTGATCTTATTAAGATCCCTTTAACATGAATATTCAGTGACTATTTGATGTTAAATGGATATAACTGTTATGTATATAGTAGCAAATCAATGAAATGTATTAATTACCACGATCTCGATGCCCATGGAGTTTTCTACAAAATTTCGGTAGATTTTACTTTATTTTTTATTTTTTTAAAACATCTTTATTGGAGTATAATTGCTTTACAATGGTGTGTTAGTTTCTGCTGTATAACAAAGTGAATCAGCTATACATACACATATATCCCCATATCTCCTCCCTCTTGCGTCGCCCTCCCTCCCACCCTCCCTATCCCACACCCCTAGGTGGTCACAAAGCACCGAGCTGATCTCCCTGTGCTATGCAGCTGCTTCCCACCAGCTATCTATTTTACGTTTGGTAGCGTATATATGTCCACGCCACTGTCTTTGTCCTAGCTTACCCTTCCCCCTCCCCGTGTCCTCGAGTCCATTCTCTACGTCTGCGTCTTTATTCCTGGCCTGCCCCTAGGTTCTTCAGAAGCTTTTTCTTTTTTTTTTTTAGATTCCATATATATATGTTAGCATACGGTATTTATTTTTCTCTTTCTGACTTACTTCACTGTGCATGACAGTCTCTAGGTCCATCCACCTCACTATAAATAGCTCAATTTCATTTCTCTTTATGGCTGAGTAATATTCCATTGTATATGTGACATATCTTCTTTATCCATTCATCTGTCACTTCCATGTCCTGGCTATTGTAAAGAGAGCTGCAGTGAACACTGTGGTACATGACTCTTTGAGTTATGGTTTTCACAGGGTATATGCCCAGTAATGGGATTGCTAGGTGGTATGGTAGTTCTAATTTTAGTTTTTTAAGGAACCTCCATACTGTTCTCCATAGTGGCTATATCAATCTACATTCCCACCAACAGTGCAAGAGGGTTCCCTTTTCTCCACACCCTCTCCAGCATTTATCGTCTGTAGATTTTTTGATGATGCCATTCTGACGGGTGTGAGCTGATACCTCACTGTAGTTTTGATTTGCATTTCTCTAATGATTGGTGATGTTGAGTATCCTTTCATCTGTTTGTTGACAAACTGTATATCTTCTTTGGAGAAATGTCTATTTAGGTCTTCTGCCCATTTTTCAATTGGGTTCTTTGTTTATTTGATATTGAGCTGCATGAGCTGCTTGTATATTTTGGAGATTAATCCTTTGTCAGTTGCTTCATTTGCAAATATTTTCTCCCATTCTGAGGGCTGTCTTTTCGTCTTGTTTATGGTTTCCTTTGCTGTGCAAAAGCTTTTAAGTCTCATTAGGTCCCATTTATTTTTGTTTTATTTCCATTTCTCTAGGAGGTGGGTCAAAAAGGATCTTGCTGTGATTTATGTCATAGAGTGTTCTGCCTATGTTTTCCTCTAAGAGTTTGATAGTGTCTGGCCTTACATTTAGGTCTTTAATCCATTTTGAGTTTATTTTTGTGTATGGCGTTAGGGAGTGTTCTATTTTCATTCTTTTACATGTAGCTGTCCAGTTTGCCCGGCACCACTTATTGAAGAGACTGTCTTTTCTCCATTGTATATTAGTGCCTCCTTTATTAAAAATAAGGTGACCATATGTGCATGGGTTTATCTCTGGGCTTTCTATCCTGTTCCATTGATCTATATTTCTCTTTCTGTGCCACTACCATACTGTTTTGATTACTGTAGCTTTGTAGTAGAGTCTGAAATCAGGGAGCCTGATTCCTCCAACTCTGTTTTTCTTTCTCAAGATTGCTTTGGCTATTCGGGGTCTTTTGTGTTTCCATACAGATTGTGAAATTTTTTGTTCTAGTTCTGTGAAAAATGCCATTGGTAGTTTGATAGGGATTGCAATGAACCTGTGGATTGCTTTGGGCAGTATAGTCATTTCCACAATGTTGATTCTTCCAATCCAAGAACATGGTATATCTCTCCAACTGTTTGTAACACCTTTAATTTCTTTCATCAGTGTTTTATAGTTTTATGCATAAGGTCTTTTGCCTCCTTTGGTAGGTTTATTCCTAGGTATTCTATTCTTTTTGTTGTAGTGGTAAATGGGAGTGTTTCCTTAATTGCTCTTTCAGATTTTTCATCATTAGTGTATAGGAATGCAAGAGATTTCTGTGCATTAATTTTGTATCCTGTTACTTTACCAAATTCATTGATTAGCTCTAGTAGTTTTCTGGTAGCATCTTTAGGATTCTCTATGTATAGTATCATGTCATCTGCGAACAGTGACAGCTTTACTTCTTCTTTTCCAATTTGGATTCCTTTTATTTCTTTTTCTTCTCTGATTGCCGTGGCTAAGAATTCCAAGACTGTATTGAATAATAGTGGTGAGAGTGGACAACCTTGTCTGGTTCCTGATCTTAGAGGAAATGGCATCAGTTTTTCACCACTGACCATGATGTTGGCTGTTGGTTTGTCATATATGGCCTTTATTATGTTGAGGAAAGTTCCCTCTTTGCCTAGTTTCTGGAGAGTTTTTATCATAAATGGGTGCTGAATTTTGTCGAAAGCTTTTTCTGCGTCTAATTGAGATGATCATATGGTTTTTCTCCTTCAATTTGTTAACATGGTTTCTCACATTGATTGATTTGCGTATACTGAAGAAGCCTTGCATTCCTGGGATAAACCCCACTTGATCATGGTGTATGATCCTTTTAATGTGCTGTTTGCTAGTATTTTGTTAAGGATTTTTGCATCTATGTTCATCAGTGATATTGGCCTGTTGTTTTCTTTCTTTGTGGCATCTTTGTCTGGTTTTGGTATTAGGGTGATGGTGGCCTCATAGAATGAGTTTGGGAGTGTTCCTCTCTCTGCTATATTTTGGAAGAGTTTGAGAAGGATAGGTGTTAGCTCTTCTCTAAATGTTTGAGAGAATTCGCCTGTGAAGCCATCTGGTCCTGGGCTTTTGTTTGTTTGAAGATTTTTAATCACAGTCTCTATTTCAGTGCTTGTGATTGGTCTGTTTAAATTTTCTATTTCTTCCTGATTCAGTCTCTGAAGGTTGTGCTTTTCTAAGAATCTGTCCATTTCTTCCAGGTTGTCCATTTTATTGGCATAGAGTTGCTTGTAGTAATCTCTCATGATTCTTTGTATTTCTGCAGTGTCAGTTGATACTTCTCCTTTTTCATTTCTAATTCTATTGATTTGAGTTTTCTCCTTTTCTTGATGAGTCTGGCTAATGGTTTATCAATTTTGTTTATCTTCTCAAAGAACAAGCTTTTAGTTTTATTGATCTTTGCTATTGTTTCCTTCATTTCTTTTTCATTTATTTCTGATCTGATCTTTATGATTTAGTTCCTTCTGCTAACTTTGGGGTTTTTTTTATTCTTCTTTCTCTAATTGCTTTAGGGGTAAGGTTAGGTTGTTTGAGATGTTTCTTGTTTCTTGAGGTGGGATTGTATTGCTATAAACTTCCCTCTTAGAACTGCTTTTACTGCATCCCATAGGTTCTGGGTCATCGTGTTTTCATGGTCACTTGTTTCTAGGTATTTTTTTATTTCCTCTTTGATTTCTTCAGTGATCTCTTGGTTATTTAGTAGTGTATTGTTTAGTCTCCACGTGTTTGTATTTTTTACAGATTATTTCCTGTAATTGATATCTAGTCTCATAGTGTTGTGGTCAGAAAAATACTTGATACGATTTCAATTTTCTTAAATTCACCAAGGCTTGATGTGTGACCCAAGATATGATCTATCCTGAAGAATGTTCCATGAGCACTTGAGAAGAAAGTGTATTCTGTTTATTTTGGATGGAATTCCTATAAATATCAATTAAGTCCATCTTGTTTAATGTATCATTTAAAGCTGTGTCCTTATTTATTTTCACTTTGGATATCTGTCCATTGGTGAAAGTGGGGTGTTAAAGTCCCCTACTATGATTGTGTTACTGTCGACTTCCCCTTTTAGGGCTGTTAGCATCTGCCTTATTGTATTGAGGTGCTCCTATGTTGGGTGCATAAATATTTACAATTGTTACATCTTCTTGGATTGATCCCTTGATCATTATGTAGTGTCCTTCTTTGTCTCTTGTAATAGTCTTTATTTTAAAGTCTATTCTGTCTGATATGAGAAGTGCTACTCCAGCTTTCTTTTCATTTCCATTTGCATGGAATATCTTTTTCCATCTCCTCACTTTCAGTCTGTATGTGTCCCTAAGTCTGAAGTGGGTCTCTTGTAGAGAGCATATATATGGGTCTTGTTTTCGTATCCATTCAGCCAGTTTATGTCTTTTGACTGGAGCATTTAATCCATTTACATTTAAGGAAATTATTGATATGTATGATCCTATTATCATTTTCTTAATTGTTTTGGGTTTGTTTTTGTAGGTCTTTTCCTTCTCTTGTGTTTCCTGCCTAGAGAACTTCCTTTAGCATTTGTTGTAAAGCTGGTTTGGTGGTGCTGAATTCTCTTCGCTTTTGCTTGTCTGTAAAGGTTTTAATTTCTCCACTGAATCTGAAGGAGATCCTTGCTGGGTAGAGTAATTCTGGTTGTAGGTTTTTCTCCTTCATCACTTTAAATATGTCCTGCCACTCCCTTCTGGCTTGCAGAGTTCTTGCTGAAAGATCAGCTGTTAATCTTATGGGGATTCCCTTGTATGTTATTTGTTGTTTTTCCCTTGCTGCTTTTAATATTTTTTCTTTCTACTTAATTTTTGATAGTTTGATTAATATGGTCTTGGCGTGTTTCTCCTTGGATTTATCCTGTATGGGACTCTCTGTGCTTCCTGGACTTGACTATTTCTTTTCCCATATTAGGGAAGTTTTCAACTATAATCTCTTCATATATTTTCTCAGTCCCTTTCTTTTTCTCTTCTTCTCCTGGGACCCCTATAATTCAAATGTTGGTGCATTTAATGTTGTCACAGAGGTCTCCGAGACTGTCCTTAATTCTTTTCATTCTTTTCTCTTTATGCTGCTCTGCAGTAGTTATTTCCACTATTTTATCTTCCAGGTCACTTATCTGTTTTTCTGCCTCAGTTATTCTGCTATTGATTCCGTCTAGAGAATTTTTAATTTCATTTATTGTGTTGTTCATCATTGTTTGTTTGCTCTTTAGTTCTTCTAGGTCCTTGTTAAATGTTTCTTGTGTTTCCTCCATTCTATTTCCAAGATTTTGGATCATCTTTACTATCATTACTCTGAATTTTTTTTCAGGCAGATGGCCCATTTCCTCGTCATTTGTTTGGTCTGGTGGGTTTTTACCTTGCTCCTTCATTGGCTGTCTGTTTCTCTGTCTTCTCATTTTGCTTAACTTACTGTGTTTGGGGTCTCTTTTACACAGGTTGCAGGTTCGTAGTTCCTGTTGTTTTTGGTGTCTGCTCCCAGTGGCTAAGGGTGGTTCAGTAGGTTGTGTAGGCTTCCTTGTGGAAGGGACTGGTGCCTGTGTTCTGGTATGGATGAGGCTGGATCTTGTCTTTCTGGTGGACAGGACTGCATCCAGTGGTGTGTTTTGGGGTGTCTGTGACCTTGTTATGATTTTAAGCAGCCTCTCTTCTAATGGGTGGGGTTGTGCTCTTGTCTTGCTAGTTGTCCAGCATAGGGTGTCCAGAACTGTAGCTTGCTGGTCTTTGAGTGGAGCTGGGTCTTAGCATTGAGATGGAGCTCTCTGGGAGAGCTTTTGCCGTTTGATACTACGTGGAGCCGGGAGGTCTCCGGTGGACCAATGTCCTGAACTCAGCTCTCCCACCTCAGAGGCTCAGGCCTGATACAGGGTCAGGGCACCAAGACCCTGTCAGCCACACAGCAAAATTCACAACTGCTTGGATTCCCAAATGCAGAATAAAGTCCTTTAAATCTGAGGGCCCAACCCAGACGCCAGCTCTCTGGTAGTGGATCCTGGACATTGGTATTCATCATGACTCCTCAGCTCTTCTGCGGCAAACGGCGGGCAGGACGAACGTGGTGGCAGTCTTTGCTCCCAGGGAGGATGGGAACAATTTTACTTTATTTTTGAAAAATAATTAAGATACTAACATTGTATGTCTTCGTAGGAAAAACTAAATTTTGAGATTTTCATTGCAAGATCTAACTAGAAATAGACTTTATCCAAATGGAAACCCATTTCTGGCCTAGTTAGATATGTTCTAGTATGTATGGATAACTTGGCTGACATTTACGTTTTAGTAATGATTTAAGTAATTTTCTCTCAACACAAGTGTTCCTTTCATACATTTATAACCTGTTAGTTGTCACTGAAACTAACATGGTGGATGGTTAGACTCTGGCACATCGATGATGATATGCTGATTTCAAAGTTCAAATTCCTAAGTTAAAAACTGTGCTCCAGGTTCAAGCATTTGGTCCTTGATCGACATCAGCTGACCTCTTCAGAGCACAACACAAGTGGCATCACACAGCACAATTCTGTTGACAGTCTTTGCTTATAATTGATGGAATTGTAGGTACTTACTGTGGCATGGCTCCAGGTTTTGATTTGAACGCTGAACTTTCACTGTCAGAATCCGTTGAACTGGCACCTGAGTGGAAAAAAAAAAAAGATGTAAGTAGTATCTATAATTGCTTCCGAAGGTAATGCTCTTCACTCAGACAATAATGTACAAAGTCTTATTTTGAAATAGAGAATGGTTCAGACCATTTTTACTCACTGTTTTTTCAGATAATTATTTAAAAAAAGAACTACCAAGAAAAGCTTTCTTCAAAGCAGTATGGGTTTAGTGTCAGATTTATTATCAGTTTCATTTTTGTCCCTTTGGCCATCATAACCACAGTTTTAAATGGCTTATCAACTATGAAATAAATGTATGTGTGTCTGTGTGTAAAACATCCATAGTTTTAAACTTCAGCTCTTTCCCAGAAGATTACATGGTGTGGATTATCAATACCTTCATTTCTCATTAATTAGGAGATGCTTTCTGACTCTGATATGGCTTCATTCTTGAATAGGAGGGTTTCTAAATTTGGATCACTCCTTCCCAAATTCATCTGCTTCGTTATTGTGTTTAAATTATGGGTCACCTTGTTGGATTTTTAGGCCAAAATGCAAACTGTCCTTACATTTTAATGCTCATGTATTTTGTGACAAGAGATTTTAGGTAACACTTAAAATAACTGTGATGGTTCAAAGTACATTCTTTTTTTTAAATTTATTTTTGGCTGCGTTGGGTCTTCATTGCTGCACGCAGGCTTTCTCTAGTTGTAGCAAGCAGGGGCTACTCTTCGTTGTGGTGTGTGGGCTTCTCATCGCAGTAGCTTCTCTTGTTGCGGAGCACGGGCTCTAGGTGTGCGGGCTCAGTAGTTGTGGCTCACAGGCTTAGTTGCTCCATGGCATGTGGGATCTTCCTGGACCAGGGCTGAAACCCATGTCCCCTGCATTGGCAGGCGGATTCTTAACCACTGCACCACCAGGGAAGCCCCAGAAGTACATACTTGATACTTCTTTTATGAGACATACTTAACTCAAGTTATTTAAATTATCTATTTAAAATATTTTAATGTAAAATAATACACGCTTATAGAAAAGCAACCAAGTAGCACAGAATTGTGTGATATAATAGTGAAGACCAGTAGGTCCCTTCCCTGGTACCATTCTGCACACGCTAACAGTCTGGCCTATATTTTTCAGATAAATTGAATGTATTAACAAACATACAGTGGCCTCCCCTCTTATGGAAGGGAGATAACGTTCCAAGACCCCAAAACCATGGATAGCACCAAATCCTGTTAGTACTATTTTTCCTAAATATACACACCTAAGATAAAGTTTAATTTGTAACTTAGGCACAGTAAGAGTTTAACAACAATTACTAATGATAAAATAGAACAAATATAACAATATAATCATGATTATAAAAATGATAATAAAGTTATATGAATGTGGTCTCTCTCTCAAAATATCTTATTATACAAATTTGATGTCTTTTCTATCTTAACTAAGCACTTATGCACTGTGGCTGTAACTTTTAGGGTTTGAGGCACGACAGCAAAACTAACATGGATTTCTTTTTCCTTCTTCACAACCTGTCGGACAAAAGATTTGTTCTTACAGTATATCTTAGCAGCCTCAGCATGCTTTTTTTTTTTTCTTTTCTTTCCTTATTAACTTTCACCTTTCACTTGAAGCACTGCACGGCTTCTCTGGCATGTCCAAACTGCCAGTATCACTCCTCTGGTGCTTTGGGGCCATTTTCAGTATCAGTAAAATCAGGGTCAGTGAACACGAGCGCTGGGACAGTCAGCATGGCAACCTAGGTGACTAACAGGCAGCACACGCCGAACAGAGGGATGACTCACATCCTGGCAGTCAAAGCTGAGGCAAGTAATTTCATCACACTGCTCAGATGGCAAAATTGAAAACTGATCATTTATTTCTGGAATTTTCCATAAAATATTTTTGGATCACAGTTGACTGTGGTAACTGAAACTACAGAAAGTGAAACCTTGGATGAGGGGGGATGGCTGTATATTTGAGAATGTATTTGTACAAATGGAATCACACTACATGTGCTTTCTTTTTGTTTTTTAACATCTTTATTGGAGTATAATTGCTTTACATTGTTATGTTAGTTGCTGCTGTATACTTGTGCTCTTTGTAGTTGGTTCTATTTGCCTGTTGATGCATTGAGAATGTACACGTTTACCTAATTCTCTTGCAAGAGTGCCTTGTGCGCCCTCCCGTGACTGTTCTCTACCATGGCTTTCCTGCTATTACTGATGGTAAAAGCCCTGCTTAGGTGACTGCAGGGTGCCTGTGGTCCTTCCTATTTATTTCTACAGCAATCCCCAGTCCTGGACCATCACGGCACACAGACCACCCTGTCCTCCCAGCTCCCTCTCTCAAATTTGTCTTCATCTATGTCAGGTTAATTTTCCTGTAACACACCTTTCCTGTTTAAAACAAAATAATAAACTTAGATGACCTGTGAGTTCTGCTCAGTAAATTAAGTCTGCTATTTCCACTAGTCTCGTGCACACCCAGCTGTGTAACGAGGATGCTGGAGTGAAGTGCACACCCCTCCCTGCCCTTGGGGAGCTTCCATTCTATGTGGACACAGACGCAGACAAATAAACACATGACGTGGTGGTTAGTGAAATGGGACGGCATAAAGCTGGGGGTCTGGGGAGGGATGGGAATGCAGGGTGCAAGGGAGCCTCTGCCAAGAGGGGCTCCGGATAAAGACCAGAGGAGCGGAGAGCTCCCCCTCCTGGCCTCTCCCCACGCCTGAACCTTTAATTACATCGTCCGCTCTTGTGGGAAGCGCCTACAGGGTCCCTCCTTGATTTCTGTCCTTTCCGACCGGCCCAGACATGTTCTGTGCTGCCTCTTTGGAGCTGCTCAGCCACTCAGGACATCACACCTCTGAGGACTGGACTGAGGTGTGGCCAGGAAGGGCGCACCCATTCTGAGTAGTGCCATGTGCCTGGCCATCGGCTGGCTCGGCGTTCGGTCATTACGATGATGAGCCTCCCTAAAAGGGGAAGCTTCGTCCAACTACAGACCAGAGACCCGAGGAACCAGGGAGGGGAAGGGGCCGCGTGAGGCCACGGGACTGCACGGCAGTGGCCCAGGGTCTGAACTGGAGGCCCCGGCTCCCCCAGACCACGCGTCCCAGCCCCCAGCCGCCGTCTCCGGTGCTCAGGGCAGGCCTGTGACTCTGCTGGGATGAGTGACGGGGGGTGAGCTAGGGGACGAGCGAGCAGCTGCGGGTTTGGGGGGGTGGGGGAAGGCCAGGGACACAGGGTGGGTTTGCACACCGGCCAGCGCGGCTGGACTTGGTGTCTGGGCACGAGCGTGGTCGAGGGGCAAACTACCTGTGCAGGAGGAGCAGGGAACCGAGCAAGACAAACAGCAAAGCAGCCAAACCAGGTGACAGACAAGGAGGAACGCCGGCACCCCCGCAGGCTGGGGTCAGCAGGTGACGGCGGCCCGAGGGCGGGCAGCCCCCCAGACCCCGGAGAGCCCTCGGGAGCAGGCAGGCCCCAGGGACGGCACCAGAGACACTCAGCGGCCAGAAGCCGGGGAGAGGAGTAGCTATCCTTCATCCGATTCCCAACGTTTAGATCATCGGAAAAATCCCCTCTGATGATTAAAAAGCCATTATTGCTTTCACTCTTTTTTTGTGGCTTTTTCCTCACTGACTTGCCGGAAAACAAGGACCAGAGAGGTTCACGGCCACTGGATAAGGATGCGTTTGCTGTTTTTTGCACACCTGACCGAGCCGGCTAGGATCTCAATGTCACCTCCCAGCTGGCGTGGGGACAGAGGTGCTCTGCAGGCCCCTTTCCCCCAGGGCGATCCCCTGCCTCCCCTTCTGCCCCCACCCCTCGGTCCCCAGCTCTGCACCTACTGGGCAGGGGAGAACACCCCTGGCTCAGGGGGACATTCATCCGTGTCTGTTTCTCAAATCCCATCTGAAAGGGGCAGGGCCCCACCCCCTGCCCGTCTGCTCATCGACTGCTCACCTGCCTACAGGTCACCTGTGTCTACGCTGTTCTCCACACAGTGAGGAATCAATGCTGGTGGTCCCTGAGCTGCTCTAGTGATGGAGAGCAGGCAGGAAAGCCACAACCATGAGCCTCCCATCTTGCCTTTAAAAGGCGCTCCCTCACCATTTAAAAAACTTACCCCGTATAATACTTCCTTGTAGGAAAAGACCCAGAAAATGCACAACAGCAAAAATTAAAGAAAAAAAGCATTCGGAATACCACCACCCAGACACGTTGGATCGTATCCTGCTGAAGTTTACCCCTGTGCACATATACAATACATATAATATTATGATGTAATACTGTTCAATTTCTGTTTTTTCCCCACTCAATACATTGCAAAATGCTTTTCCACGTTAATAAACGTGCTTTATAGTTTTCTAATGGCTGCTTCAAATACATTTGTGGCGATTTACCAGAATTTGTTTCATTCTACTATCAACAGATATATTTATTTCCATTTTAAACATCTCCCCAGAAAGGGGTGTAAATACAGATACAGTCGGCCCCCCATATCCACAGGTTCTGCATCTGTGGATTCAACCGACCGCAGGTCAAAAAATATGTATACATATAATTCCAGAAAGTTCCCCAAAGCAAACTTGCCTTTGCTGCCCACCAGTAACTATTTACATAGCATTACATTAGGTATTATAAGTAATGTAGAGATGATTTAGAGTTTATGTAGGCTATATGCTAATACTCTACCATTTTATATAAGGGACTTGAGCATCCTTGGATTTTGGTTTCCCGGGGGGTCCTGAAACCAGTCCTCTTGCGGATACTGAGGGATGACCGTATGTCAAAATGCCCATTTCCCCCATGTTCATGGAAACACCATGTTTTAATTATTTTTATTTTTGTCAGTCTAATATCTTCCTTAGTAATATAGAAAAAGCTGTATTTCTGAGTGGAAGCAAACTGAATACAGCTTCAACTTCAGAAAACAGGAAGTCTTCCTAAAAGCAGGTATTAACCATTAAAAAGAACTATCTATTTATCCTCCTTTATTTATATTTACATTTTAAGTCCCTGAGTGACTTTAGTGAATCCAGCCATGGAGTTAAGTTAGTTCACTGTTTGGTCCACGTTTGCTTTTCAAAATTCAGGCGTAAATACACTGTGCTCCCCGCTCCCACTACTCATTTTCCCCCTCTCCTTTCTCAGTTGCTATAATTACCAGAAACAATCATTTGCTGTCTCAGATAAGAGTAACTGAAGCAATGCCAATGATTTAAAAATGTATAAATGATGAATGACTATCAAAGCATTAAAATGAGTTTTAAAGAACTGCAATGACAGGCATAGATGTTTGTTGACGGATTAAATTAAATTAAAAAAATATATACCAAAGAGTATGTAGAATATAATATACACATTTAGATAAAAGATTGAACAATAAAAATTTTAAGAGTGGCAGACACAGGGTGGTGGGATTACACATGACTTTTATAGCTTTATTTCCATGTTTTAGATTTTTTAAAATGAAAATGTGCTATTTCTGTAACAGCAACAATAGCTCACACTGTGTGTCAGTCCCCCTCTAGGGGATTAACTCACTCATTTCTTACGAGAACATCAATTTCTCCAGGCAGAGATGGAGAAACTGAAGCAAAGGGCCATCCAATCGCTGTTCTGGGTCTCGGAGCTGGGAGCTGGGCTGGCCAGAAAATACCAGGAAAGATATTTAAAAATGAATACTGTGGAGAATGGGCAAAGCTGAGCTTAGACTCCGTCAGCTTCTCACAGCAAGCCTTCCGGATCCAGCAGAAGGAACCTTTCGCTCAGAGAGGTTTTGTCCTGCTGCAGCCACAGGGACCGCTCCTTGTATAACATTTCCACATACTTTGAAATGTCACTTAAAAGGGGCACACGTCTTATCTGATTGTGACAAGCTTGGAGAACCTACAAATAAACGCCGCACGGGGTCTGCCGGCGTGCGCCGCGCTCACGACTCCCCTCCTCCCCCACCCAGCTCAACTCCCCGACCGCGGGGTCAGGGTTGGGTGTACCCCAGCTTCCTCATCGCACACTTGGGGGCCCCCCGCCTGCCCCCTTCGGGGCTCCCCGCGCTGTGAAGACCTGTGCCGTCCACGACAGGGTCAGGAGGGGCGGCAAGGACGCACCCACGGGACAGCCACGCTTAGTTCTCGTGTCTGTGCTCGCCGGTCCCATTTCTGCCCCGCAACTGCTGAGAGCGGCTCTCCGCCACCTGCACACTGTGGGCGGAGGCCGTCTCCTTCTCTTCTTCCAGGAACTGGCTCCCTGGCATCTCACACTCCCCCCCACCACACCCCTGCAGGATCTGCGTTTTCTCACCTGGACTGTTTTCATCAGCATGGAAATATACTCTAGAAATTCTGCTACAAAAACCCACAGGCACACAGGCTCACAGAGCATCCTGACCCGGTGCTCCGGTCCGGGTACCGGCCCATGGCTCTGCGGGTGCTTAGGCAGAACCGCCCTGGCGCCCACCCACGCGTTCCCGGGCGTCCCTCCGGGTCCCGCAACGCGCGGCGTTGGTCCCTCCAGGCTCTCCGAGCCCCTCTTACCAACGTGCCCCACAGCATCCACACCTGCCCTTCCTTGTCCTCAGCGCTGGCCCCCGGCAGCGGGGGGCCCGAGCTCGCCAGCCCTCCGCCCTCAAACACCGACCCGCTCCCCCAGCCTCCCCGCCCCAGGGCCCTCGTCTCACGCTCCGACGCCGGCACCGCCTCCCGGGGCATCTTCGCGTGGGGAGGGTCGCCCAGGCTCAGACGCGGTCCCGCCCAGTCCCGTGTCTTCAGTTACCATCTACATCCTGAAGCTCCAAGTGCACGTCCTTGCCCTGGGCGCTCGCTGCACCCGCGTGGCCACCTGCCCACACCTGTGGCCACTCGGCCGTCCAAACGCGGGTGTGCAAACGATCACCTACGTCCCTCTGTGCCCCAGCCCACTCCTCGCCCCCCCCCCACAGACGACCAACGGTGGAGCCAAAATCCACGGGGTCTGCTCGTTCCCGCGGCCCCTCAGCCCACACGTAAGCCGCCACGTGGCTTTGCAGTCGGCCTGCCTCTGCCGCGTCTCCACGGCGCGCTCCTGCAGCCCCGCCATCTGCGTCCGGTCCTGCCCGGCACGCTGCTCACTGGGCTGCCGATGACAAGCCAACCTTCAGTTTGAAAATGGAAATCAGATCATCTGACTTTTCAGTTTAAACGCTCCACAAGTGGCGATTTTCGGTAGAACAAAGGCCGGCCGGCTAACAGCGACCACAAGGCGGCACGACCCGCGTGAGCTGCCTGCTGCCCCGCTGCCCCCCTCCGCGCCCCTGGGCACACCCACCCCTCCCGCCAAGCCTCGCCCCTACTTCTGTCTGCAGCGCTTGCCCCATCAGCCTCCCCGTCGCGTCCTCTCAGAGCCCAGACTGAGGGCGGATGCCACCTCCTCAGGGAGGCCCTCCTCTCCCTACCCTCAGCCACCTTCCTTCTCTTCCCAGCACCTGCTGGCTGGGGCTGCGGTTGTTTATGAGGGGGGCCCGTCCCTCCTCTCCTGGAGTGTCCGCGCAGCAAGGACCGAGGCCTGCCTGTCCTGCCAAGTGTCCCCACCCAGTGCCTGGCCCACCGCCTGCCTTCCAGGGGCCCTTCAGTGAACACGTGACCAACGACCAAAAGCTCAGTGATGTCCTGAGATGTTCCAGGCACACATCCCAGGCCTGTTACTGGATGCAGGTGGCGACCCTGCTGCCCCAAGATCCAAGGTTCATCTGCATTTTCCCCTGTGGCTATTCAGACTTAAGGGGTCGCACTGACTGGGTTTAGTCCTTGAGGCCCAGGGGAGCGTGAGTGTGTGTGTGTGAGGTCTGGGGCCCTACAAGTCTCCCTGAGCTGCCGTCTCCTCGGCCACAGAATGGGGTGATTTTTGTAAGGATTAAATGAGATAATCCAGGTGAAAATGAAGACCAGGGCTCGGTTCCTAGTTAACACTAGGAGATAAAAGTTAGTCCCTGGTTTTGGGGTCTTTTTTTTTAAAAAAGTATTTTATTTATTTTTGGCTGCACTGGGTCTTTGTTGCTGCGCACGGGCTTTCTCTAGTTGCGGAGAGTGGGGGCTACATTTGGTTGCGGTGCCGGGCTTCTCATTGCAGTGACTTCTCTTATTGCGGAGCACAGGCTCTAGACGCATGGGCTTCAGGAGTTGTGGCACGTGGGCTGAGCAGTTGTGGCTCTCAGGCTCTAGAGTGCAGGCTCAGTAGTTGTGGCTCACGGGCTCTAGAGCCCAGCCTCAGTAGTTGTGGCATGCGGGCTCAGAAGTTGTGGCTCTCAGGCTCTAGAGCACAGGCTCAGTAGTTGTGGTGCACGGGCTTAGTTGCTCTGCGGCATGTGGGATCTTCCCGGACCAGGGCTAGAACTTGTGTCCCCTGCACTGGCAGGCGGATTCTTAACCACTGCGCCACCAGGGAAGCCCCTTAGTTACTGTTCTTAAACTGAAATTTCCTCGATATCATTCTAAAAGTTGCTGCACAAGGCAGTGAAATTTAGACAGTTCCTAACTAGTATGTTGTTAAACTTTTAGGGATGGTTTCCTTGAGGTTTTAAAATCTATAGAAAACGTCCTACCCTCTGGTACCCACCTCCACCCCCATACTGCACGCTGACATAGCAATAGCAATGTGGTTTAGGGACAACAGAGATACTCCTAGGTCTCATTTAGTGCTGCAGTAAGAAAACATAAACACGTCTTCCTTTCGGTCATAATAGGAGCCTGAGAATTTATGTGAAATTCTCTCCCATTTCATGTAATTGTTCTTAGGGATAAAAATACACCAAAATCAGGCTTTACAAAAGTTATCGCCCATATTTCATGGGGACGATGAGCCAGTTTCCTAACGCACTTTCCAGGAGGCTTAGGAGGCTGATGCTCAAGGGCTCTTTATCCCGGCTCTGCCCAGACACCCCCTCTCTCCTCAGCACAAAGATCTGCAGCCAGACCCACAGCTGGTGGGCCGTCGAAGCCAGTGCAGGGTCCTCAGGTGCAAAAAGGGACACTGGGAACACCCGCCACCTCTGTGGAGCCCTGGGCGTGGACCACACATGGCATGTAGAACTGGGGGTGCTTTTCCCATGTTAAGTAGCTCATGCAGAGACCCCAAAGGCAGGAGAGGACTGCACTGCAGGGGCTTCTACGTGGCAGAGCTCAATGTAATGAAATAAAGTTAAAGACCATGGCGTGCGTGTAACAGTTACTTCTAAAACTAAGTTGTTGTTTTTTTTTGCCAGTTCTTACAAGGGCTATAAATAACGGTTCACATCTTGCTTTCTTCTACTTTAAAAAACAAAGAAACTTAGTGCTATTAAAGAGTAAAAAAATTTAGTAAAAAGATGAAGATGAAGGTAGTGGAGACCTCGAGGATTTCAATTTTCTCTCTGTGTTCCAATTACTATTTTTAAATGCAAGCAATTACAAGGCTACTCACCAATTTATGGCTTTAGGGACATAGAACACTGGTGTTTAAGCCACTTCCAGCTTAAGTGATTGATACTGATAAAAATGCAACAGTGATGTAAACTATATACTTTGATAGCAAGTTTTCTAATTCCCTATAGGCTGAGTCTCGTCAAAATGAATTGTTAGAACAACAGAGATATTCTACTCTCTGCCCACCCCTCTTTAATGCAACATTGATTCTGGAAATTTTTTCACCTAGTGATTGCAAGTTCATGATACACGTAGCAGAAATAGCAGCATCCTAACAAAAAAGGAAAAGTTCTAGAATTTAATAAAAATGAGAACATTTTAAAATATTCAACCGCTTGATACCCCTGTGAATGATCTCCTAAGTCTTTTAGAGTTTAACTTTGGTTGATAGGTCTAGTATTTCTAGTATTTTAATAGGTCCACATTCTTTGTCCACCAGAGAAACCAGAAATAAGTTGGACACTTAGTATTCTAAATAAATTCACGTAGCTGAAATGTTTTAAATGAAAAGGAACAAATGTTGACATCAAACATTGTCGACGTAGATGTACATCCAGTGTCGGAGCCACTCGATTTATCTGTCCTGGAGGACAAATGAGGTTTGACTCACAACGCTGGAAAATCACGTTCACAAGAAGCAATGGGCCCCTGCCCACTCGGCACCCCATGCCTCCACCCCACGTCCCTGGGTACCTTCAATGAACACCTCGGCGGATGTGGTGTCAGAGCCACCGGGGTTCGCGGCCAGGCAGGTATAGCGCCCTGTGTCGTCCTCAAAGGCCTCGGCTATGACCAGCGTGTGCAGGTCGCCCCCGTCCCAGCGGATCTGGATGTCGGGACTGTCGTGCAGCTCGAGCCCCTCACAGAACCATCTGCTGGCCAAACGGAAGTCGCAGGACAGGAGGGAGAGAAAGGAAAAGGGGACGTTTAAAATAATAAAGCAGAAGTGAAAGGCGAGATGCTGTGTAACGAGATGCCTGTCTGATAAAAAAAAAAAAAGGCTTGTGTCCGTGTTACTGACCTTACTAAATGCTATTACATTTGAGACCATGAAATGCATGGCTAGACAATTCCCATGGGTTTTCTTTGTAAAGCACCTTGTACATTTCATCAACCTGGAAATAAGGGACATCATCACACTGGGAAAGACCATTTCAGTTACAAAATGAAAGGAACACAAGTTCCCAGTGTCTTAGAAAAATGTTTTGTCACCAGTGCCTCTCACGTCTATTACGATTTTATCTATTGCTCGTATGTAAAGAAAAATATGAAAGTAATATAAACATTGTGCTCAAAATACTTAATGTACAGTATCAAGGGAGACACTGTCATGTTACAGACCCTGGGCAGCAACGTTCCTGTTGACCTGGTCAGCTGGGCTTAACGCCTTCCACATTTCTGATATTTAGAGAACCTTCCAGCAGCGTGCCCGGCCCCCATGACGCGGGCAGGGGCAGCAGTGCTCTGTGATTCGTTCTTGCTGGTCTCACCCCTTCCCATCGACCAGGCCCTTGGTGTGGGAGGTGGCAGGTGGCCAGACTGTTTCTGTGCGGGTTCCCCCTCACACCCTTTCCTTTATTCCCTGAGCACCTCAAACTCTCAACAGGAGTTTTACAAAAAAACACGAAGCTGCCCTAACCCTCCTCCCCACAAATGTGATTTAGTTTTAAAGAAATACGAAGGAACGTGCCACTGACAACTAAAAGGACTGAAGTCTCCGGGACAGAATTGTCCATTCAGCTCTTAATCAGCGCTGAGACATTTTCCCTGAGGCTGATTCTCTATAAAATTCTTTGGACTCGGCATCCTTTTTATGTCAGTGAAAACTAACCTTTTCTGCATTTAGATAGCATAATATAGGCTTCTGTCTATATTTAGTCTGAAAGTTAAGTTAGTAAAACAAGCCAGTTTGCTAATACTTAGCATACTAACTCCAGAAACTATATTAAAAAAAAGAGTACGGGGTATTTGGAAAAGAACAGACATGACTTCGGGAATTAAAAACCATATAAAAAACCCAGCCAACTGAGCCTCTATGCAATGCAAGGTATGTTGCTTTTGAGGCAGCTGAGAAGGGCGGTATTTCATGATTCTGAGGAGTCTGTGATTTCCTTTGTTTCCGTAAAGTCTTGGAGAGCATTCTGGCCGAGAAGCATTTTCTAGTCCCTTCTTCTCTGCTCTTTCCACAATCACAGTCCAGATCCTCACCCTGCCCCCACCCACCCCCCCCACCCGGAGAACTGTCTATGGCTTCAGTGTTACTTGACCTGAAGTCTTTTGATTGATCTCTTCATCCCTGGCAGCTATGGGTTCTTTAGCCTGTGGCAGGTGAAAGCACTCGACACTCTTCCCTACATGAATCATTCCCTAAACTTTAGATCTTTATTGTCGGCTTTCCTATAATTTGGCCCAGGTTTTCTTTTCTATCATGTTCCCATACGAATCCTGTTGCTGTCAAATATCTGCATGGATTTCTCGTTTCCTGTGCAGCCCGCATGCGTGACCTGCTTCCTCTCTGCTCCCTGCAGTTCTCCCCCCACGCTCTGTGCTCATCCCACCCTGGAGCCGATCTCCTCACAAGCAAGCGAAAGGTGCCCTTCAACAGATTCAGTCCTACTGAGCACATGCGTGCTGGGCATCTTCCACGTGGATGGCACCACGTCAGGTACTAGAGGCCACGGGAAGAGTCGAGCCCGGTGGACTCTGGAACCAGCCAGAGTCTAGGGGTCTGTATGTTACCGAGGGTGAGTTACCCTGCCATAAAAAGATAAGAACCAACTGTCAGAGGGAAAATGAAGCATGAAAAAACGCAATTAAGGTTTAAAAGAGAGATTAATTGCCTTGGTTAGATAAGCTCCTTGGGACACCCCTGCCGGCCACCCCAGGGCTGTGACACCCTGACCTCGGGCAGCGCACACAGCCTGCAGGCCACCGCCTGCCTTCCTGAGGCCCGTGAGCCAAGAACTGGTTTCCATGTTTTTAAAGGTTAGGAAAAAAATCAGAAGAAGAGTATTTTGTGACACATGGAAATTATATAAAGGTCAGATTTCATAGTCTATAAATAAAGTCTTGGGGGATCACAACCGTGCCCTTGAACTAACACAGTGTCTGTGGCCATCTTTGTGCTGCAGCGACAGCTGGGTTGTTGGGACAGACTGCACGGCCCACAAATCCTGCAACAGTTATTATCTGGATTTTACAGGAAAAGTGTGGTCCTTGGACCAGTGGCATCAGCACCATTTAGGAGCTTGTTAGAAATGCAGAATCTCTGGAGGTCTCGCAGAAAACTAAAAATACAACTACCATATGAGCCAGCAATCCCACTCCTGGGCATATACCCTGAAAAAACCATAATTCAAAAAGACACATGCACCCCAATGTTCATTGCAGCGCTATTTACAATAGCCAGGCCATGGAAACAACCGAAATGTCCATTGACGGATGAATGGATAAAGAAGATGTGGCACATATATACAATGGAATATTACTCAGCCATAAAAAAGAATGAAATAATACCATGTGCAGTAACATTGAAGGACCTGGAGATGATCACAGTAACTGAAGTAAGTCAGACAGAAAAAGACAAATATCCTATGATATCACTTTTATGTAGAATCTAAAATATGACACAAATGAACTTATCTATGAAACAGAAACAGACTCACAGACATAGAGAACAGACTGGTGGCTTCCAAGGGGGAGGGGGTAGTGGAGGGATGGATTGGGAGTTTGGGGTCAGCAGATATAAGCTTTTATATAGAGAATGGATAAACAACAAGGTCCTACTGTAAAGCACAGGGAACTATATTCAGTATCCTGTGATAAACCATAATGGAAGAGAATACTTTAAAAAAGAATATATATATATATATATATGTATATCTGAATCACTTTGCTGTACAGCAGAAATTAACACAACATTGTAAATCAACTGTACTTCAATTAAAAAATGAAAAATTTAAAAAATAAAAGAGACGCAGAATCTCGACCATCATCCCAAGCCCACTGAGTCGGTTCAGACCCCAGTGATTCACATTCACGTGAAGGGGAAGGAGTTCCGGTCTGTCACGCGTGGACCAGGCCAGCCTGCAGCACGGGGCCTGCATCATCACTTCTGGAGCAGAGAAACCGTAATGTATGTGTTCTGTATCTGCAAAAATATGTTCTGTTTGTTTCTCTCTCCTCTACACACAAAAAACTGTAGCCTTATTCACTTGACAATTGATACTATGTCACTTCCTAGCCTCCGTGGTGTTTCTTTATATCATTATTTGAGGCCTAATGCATTTAGGCCTTACTTCCTCATCCTGGAAATGGACTCTCATTCATTGATCCAGAGTGTACTGCACCTAGTTGGTGCTTTAAAAATACTTACTACCTGCCACTTGTTACTTTAGAATATGCTGCCCAAGAAAAAAACAAATGGTGAAGGCTCTGTGGCCTAACAGATTTGGAAGATGCTACCTATTATATACATGTATATGTATATATCGCTCCTTCATGTAATTAAGATTTTCTTATTAAAGGCCCTGAGAAGTCCTGCAGAAAACTAATTAGTTTCACGTTGTTTAATCTAGCATTCATTCATCTTACGTGGCCATGCGACTCTCATTTTGCATCTCCTAACATCCCGTGTGTATGTTGCACGATGCTTTTCTGGCACATTCATCCCACAGAGCCTGCAGTTTTTAAAAAATGAATTAAAACCAATTATGATCTGGGACTTCCCTGGTGGTCCAGTGGTTAGGACTCGGCGCTTTCACTGCCATGCCCCAGGTTCGACCCCTGGTCGGGGACCTAAGATCCCGCAAGCCGCATGGTACAGACAAAAAAAAAAAGACCGATTATAATCTGAGCAAAATGATGATAAGTGTAAGGACATGATCTGCAAGCACAATACAGTACGTGATCTACACTGAACACTGGCAGAAAGGGTCAGGTCCAAACGCACTCCGGCCACAGCCTAACACACCCACCTGGTCTTGGGGACGGTGCCTCGTGACACCAACACGGCACGTGGTGACGTGGGTGGTGCCTACAAACCCCAGGGGTGACCCGGCTTTGGCTGTTTAAACACTCATGCTTTTTGTCCTCCAGTTCCACGGATGACATTTTTAAAGCATCTTAGGTTGTAGCACGTAGAAGAAATAGCGCAGACGAAAGACTACATTTGTCTAAATCAGGCAGCAAAAGCCTAAGACTTAACGTGAGCCATTCTGTGGCTTCGACACTGTCAGGGAAAGTCAGAGGGTTACGGGCCCAGGACCTGCCACGGGGCCAGTTCTACACCGTGGGGATGGGAGCTGTCAGGGTGTGGCCTGGGGGAGGGGAGAGGCTACAGATATCGAGATGGGGGCCTCCCTGGGGCACCAGGCAGTGCCCATGGCTCCAGCCACTGTTCAGATAAACGTGTTCACGCCTGGAGCCGCAGTGGCCTCGCAGGGATGTTCGGCAGAGACTGTAGGAAAGTCGTTCGCCTTCCCGGTCCAGGCTCTTCATCTGAGGACAGGAGACCTCGCTATAAAGCTTCATAATTCTGGGGTTCTTGGTGAAATGAAAAGGTTGTATATTTAGTGAATGCATGAAAAACATTTCACGAAATGATGTAGGAAATTATTTGATGAAAGGTGTAAGTCATGAACGGCTTTGCTTCTTTGAAGGGTCCGAGGATATCGCGGTGTTTCTGAGGCTATGCACCCAGGTCGGGTCCCTGAACATATGGGTGGATTCAGCGCCTTGTCATGACCCCCACTGAGTCCTTCACCTCCTACGGAATGACCTCTGCCCCTGCCTTTCTCTCCCACGAGGACAAAGGCTTCGGCGGGGCCCGGCCTCATGGCCGTGCTCACGCAGCTCCCCAGGGCTGTAGCTCCGGCCCCGCGTCTGCACACGGCACCCACTTGGCACGTCTTTAACCGTCTGTGTTTCTGACGCTTTGACGTGCTGTCCTGGCTGACCCTGGAGACATGGCCCCTCCCAGGGCTGCCGGTTCCTAGAGACGGTAAGTGACACCTTCAGGCTCCTTGCCAGTGAGGCTCACCAACCCAGAGCCCATCCCCCACCCCCCGCAGGCGCTCCCACTCGGGCCACTGTCCACCTGCTCTAATGCCCAGAGCCAGGCGGTGACAACCAGGACAGCCCCGAGTCCAGAGCCGACGGCCCCATTCAGAGCAGCCCCGGGGCCTCCCCCTGCCCCACCCACCAACCCTTCCTGCAGGGACACAGTGAAGGCCCCCCTCCTCTTCCGCTCTGCCCCCTGACCCACCCTGGGGACCCCCTGTCCTCCCCCGCCCCACGGCGCAGGGCGCTCCCTGCTCTGGGGCCTGTGAGTAATACAAGCGCTTCCGAGGCACCTCCTGCTGACCTGTCGGCCTCACCACACCTGAACGATGACAACACCCGCTCTTTCATACACTGAACTCATCAGAGAAGGATAAGCTTACAAATGAAGGCAGGCTGGGACAGATAAATCGTTTAAAGAACACCTATGGTCGTTTTTGTCCTCAGGGGTGAGGATCTGGACTCAACTGCCTCTAAAGTAACGTGCCTTGCATTCTGTAGATGCTCAGCTGGCTGGGTTTGTTTTTTTTTTTAATGTTTTTTTAATTCCCTAAGTCGTATCTGGTCATTTCTGCCTGAAGATGTCCACAGAGCGAAGCTGATCTGCTCCCACCTCCTCAAACTGAAGCGCAGTTACAAGGCACAGCATGAAACTCAAAATCATCAACTCCACCACGCCTACATCAGAGGAGGAAACCAGTCTTCTCCACTCTTCTGTAGCCGATCACAGACACATCACCTTCTTATCTGACCTAAGAAATCCTGAAGGTTTGAAGTCTGGACACCACGAGGTAGCGGATGAGCTAAAGTCACTTTATTTCATTACATTTCTTAACGTTTCCATCAGCTTCTTGGCAAAGAACTCAAAACACTTAGTATTCTTTAAAGAAGAGGTAAAAGGGCTGTTGATTCCGTTTTGACCTGCAATTTATCCTCCAGTAAATTCTTACTGCTAGCGCCGCTTAAGACAAGCTACAACGTAAACACACAAAATCAACGCAGCCCAGGTGTGGGGGAGGCACTCCGCCACCCGCCATCCCGAGGCAGACGTCATTAACAGATCAGAATGTCTTCAGCTAGTGGAACCGAGGGCCTCGGAGTGGCAGGCTACACAGCAACCGACGCACAAGTCTGTAATGGAACACACTGCCATCCTCACCTTGGTCTCCTAGAAAACACATTTCACTTCCCTCCAGATCCTGAAAGCTGCTTCTATTTATTACAAGGTGAGAGTGGAAAGAGACCTCGGTTGAGATGCAGTTGTATGGAGACATGTCCTGTGCTAAGACAGAACCTACTCGGGTAGAATTCCGCTGAAGGGCACCTGGACATTTTTTCATCCCATTTCTAATACCTGGAAGCCATTTATTTAGTGGACAGGACACTGGACAGCATATTAGAAAATCAAATCCAGTTATCTATATACCCATTCTATACCTCTGATAAATTTCAGCTTCCTGTCATACTTCTCATGTTACTATAAAACGGTAAAAACGTATAATACAATGTCACAGTTAGGATGAGGAGGTGATACCATGTTTGGGAACAGTGATAGTTCTTAAGGGCTTATTTGATTCAAATGAAGGGAAAGAAAATGAATACTTATTAAATGCCTATTATACGCTATGTGCTTTGCAAATATGGCCTCGTTTTACCTTCCAACAACCCTGTGAAGTAGCTGTCATTGTACTGAAGATACAGGCAGCTCCCATTTATCTACAGAACATGGAGGATTAAATCCAGACAATCTGCACATTTCCTTTTCCTCAATACTTGTAATTTCACCTTTCATGGAGCTTTTTGCTATGGATAGAAACAAGCTGTAACAAAGTTTCCTGGTTCTTCCTCTAATCTCTGTGGAGCCACTAAGCTGCTATGTAATTGCCACTCGACAGCAGCTGAGAAGCAAACCTTGCCCATTGGTGTGCCTGGTAAATCGCCAGTGAAAAGAATTAAGAGATGCTCGCGTCACAGCAAGCCAGTTGAGACCGGTTGTCAGATTTTGAGGCCACTAAATGGGGTATGAAAATAACCCTGCATTACTTAGAAATAAAATGTAAACGGGTTAGGAGATGCAGTCTCATTCATTCATCCATTCACTCATCAAGCAATCATTTATTCATCCATCAAGGGGCTTACTGCACTTAAATTCCAACCCAGGGACTGACCAGGGTACAGATGGCAGATAAACCGGGTTTTTCATCTCATGAGACTAGTAGTAGGGAAAACAGAGAAGAAATTCCAATTATAGACATCAGCTCATCTAATGAAATTAGGTTTTCGTACCACATGGAAGCAGGTGCTGCTTCAAAAATCTTTAAAGATTGGTTATAGCCTCCAGCTTACAGATTCAGCTTGCTATGGATAGAATACTTAGGTTGAAATCAATTTATTAGAGACAGAATAGTGTTGATGGACTTCGTGAGTCTTGAATTTTTCCTTTTTATTCATAAAGGATTATAACACGTAGAAAAAAAAAGGACTGTAGTATTTAAAGCTCTATAAGATGGCATATTTCTTTATATCATTCTGTGCTGGATTTTGAAATCAACAACGTTTTAATATACATATACATGTATATTTCTTTTTGTTGCCTGTCTTTTTTCCCTCAGGATATTTTTTCAAACGTTCCAGCCTAAAAATGAGACAGTGCCAGAAATTCAAGATTCCTATTATGGCACCAGCAGGATGTGGTAGGATTGAAATTCAAGAAGGTGTTTTACACAGAACAGTTTCCTATTTAATTGTTCACTTTCTACATTTCAAGGTGAGGTTAAATGTAATGGCTGACTTGGTCTGAGTCCGATGTTGGAGGAGAATGCCTGCATCTGACTGCAGTCCTGGGAACTCTTCCGTTGGGGTGGAGAGGGGTCAGGAGAATAAGTAAAATCAGGGGCATCGCAGCTGCTTCTGAGCAAGCGGCTGTCTTTGGAGACCACCAGAGGTTTCCATTTTGGACAGCGTAAGACAATTTTAGAGTTTACAACGTGGCTTTCCTTGTTTCCTGCCCTTCTGACCCCTGGCACCTGGCAGGCTGGCTAAGAACTGCATACTGGAGCTCGGATATACGTCTGGGCAAGCTCAGAACACTCTGGTGTTCCAAGACAGGGGAAGAGTGCTGGTTTTTATGACAATAAATTCAACTGCTAAATGAGAGGAACTAACAAATCCACTGGCAAAGTGGAGTTTATACTTCCCAGCATGGGAGATGGATAGTTTATGTTAAAAAACCACATACAGCACCCCTCGGCTTCCAAGCTGACTGGTAATATCTATTCTAGTACTATCACTTAAAAGGAAATATATATTTCAGGACTCACAGTTTCTTTTGGTATCCTTATTTTTCTGTACCACAACGATGTGTCATGGAAATTTTCTGCACCCTGTATTTTAAACATGTGGCTTTTAAAACGAACAAATCTGACTTATAAAACTTACAAAGCTTCATCAGTGGAGCGTGGCTAACATTCTCCAACGTTGCTCAGGAAAACGGTAAATCTCCGAAGTCAGTTAACTGAAACAAGGAGGCCTTATGAAATGAAAGCCTTTAAAAACCGTTGAGTTTTCATTCTCTCTTACAAGGCAGTTCCCTTACACTCATGGGGAAACCGAGTTACATTCAAAGTTTTCTGCTTTGCTTCTCCACTGATTCGTACTTCTCAGAAGAAGTCTTCTTCAAAGTGTGTCAGTGGTGATCGCACAAAGGCAGATCCAGCCCACAGCGGCCCCTTCTCCAAAGCGCAAGCAGCCACATGGCTTCACGCAAGCGTGTGCTTGGAGAAAAGGAAGAAACCGGCTTCTTTCATGCTAATGTAACGGAAATAAAGGGTAGAGAAAACACCAGGGACAGGAGTGGTTCAGCAATGGTTCCGTTCTCCAGGTGCCCCTTCTCCCAAAGGAAAGGCAGCTCTGCCCTGAGCTGGAGAATCACCAACATGAAACTGGCAACCTCTGCCCAACGTGAACCCCGCTCATGCCTACGCTCACAGGCAGGCCGTCTGCCAGTATCCCACTTCACGCATCCTCAATTAAGCACCAATTAATTTTTATGGAGCAGTTTTTGTCTTGTCACCAAAGATTTCTTAATTCTTTACATGTGTTCCCATGAACCACAAGACACACCATGTTTATTCTGTCGAGTGGATTTATAGGCAGACCAAAGTGAAGTTATTCCTTGGCTAAATCTACTATGGCTATAATTTCATGACCGCTTAGCTTGAGGGCCAACAGCTAAATCTGTGTGGACAACAGATGTACTTTAACCTTATGGTCCAAAAGAGACCAATAAATAGATTGATGTTTTGAAATTCAAAGCCCAGGAAATGACAAAATAGATTGTGAACTGAAACCAGACTCACGTCTAACAATTCAAATCTCTAATCATCACTTTATCTCCCAAGACAGGAAGATAAAAGATGCGGGGTGGCAGCGGGGGATCCAGTAGCCCAGATAAAATGAAACTTCAAAAATAATTTGAGCTTCCCTGGTGGCCCGGTGGTTGAGTGTCCGCCTGCCGATGCAGGGGACACGGGTTCGTGCCCCGGTCCGGGAAGATCCCACATGCCGCGGAGCGGCTGTGCCCGTGAGCCGTGGCCGCTGAGCCTGCGCATCCGGCGCCTGTGCTCCGCAATGGGAGAGGCCACAACAGTGAGAGGCCCGTGTACCGCAAAAAAAAATAATAATAATAATTTGACCTTGTTTTGTTCTGACCATGAGAGGTCGCCTCATGTCTGGACACTGTGAACAGGCAAATATTTCATCACTGTCCCTAACACACAACCGTAAAAATAGGCAAGTGGAATTTACACCAAGTCCGTGTGCTGCCAGAAGCTGTTAAAACCTCAGGCTGCTTCTAATCGCTTCCACACTGAGAGGGCAGTTAGTGGATTAGGGCTGGGAGTCTGCAGTCCGGTTCTGGTTCCGCCTGGTCCATAGACCATCCCAGCTGAACAAGACCCAGTCCTTCCATCTTTGGGGCTGAGCCTCCTTGTTTGTGAGGAATGAACTAGACCCGCGTTTCCTCCAATGTGTCCCTAGAAAGTAGTTCTGCAGCCAGTGGGCAGATACCGTTGAAAAAGGCTTCTGCGGCCTATAGGTTTATGGAACACCAGGAGAACAAAGTTAAACATCTGTTTTTACTATATAACTTGTTAGCACTGTGTGCCAATCTGCACTGAATTTCCAAGACAGAAAGATGGCAGGCATCACCCTCAATCCTACTGGACCACAGAACACAGGCCTCGAGGATGAGGTTGAAGATTTAGTGGGATGTGGACACACACTGGGTTGAATCATCACTCAGATCCCATCTGACCCTAGGACAGTGACATCTGATACCTGCCTACCCTTTACGACTGCCTCTTCCAGTGCCCATGATGGCATGAGTGAGATGCCTCTTTTTCCACCAGCCCCAGAATGGGTTGAGTCCCTCTCTGGGCAGCCACTCCCAGTTGGCTAGACTTGGCCCTTGAATCGAGACATATTTGCCATGCTTGATTTAACAGGCTGTGTTTAAACATCATTTTCTTAGGAGTCGATGTGACATGCTGATTGCTATAACCTCCCAACTATCCCTGACTATTAACTCTAAGAATTTTCTTTCCCCTTTTTTTCTGACAAGCTGCCATTTTGCCATGGCACATGAAGTTACTGGGTTTTCCCTGCCTTTGGAAAATGCTCAAGGTGACCATACAATATAATGTCCAAGTCAGGGCATTTCTGAGTGAAATGACAGGAGCACACAGGGACTGTGGCCGGCAAAGCAGTGTAGACTTCACTGCCAGAACAACGTGAAAGTGTGACTTTGGCTTTAGTGGCTATTTTGACTCTGTAAATGGGATTCATTCCCACGAGTGGACAAAAGCAAGTGTCACGGAACACGAGGGGAGAAAGGTCCCCAAGTCTCCTGTAGCTCATTCACAAATTCCCAGGTTAAAAAGTAGGTTCATCCTCACCGATCATCCATGGAAGCACAAAACTCAGTCAGCTTGACCTGACAAGTCGCTTCAAAGCTACCTGCGTGATGAAAACATGCTGGATGTTTCCAAACCTTCCAAGCCTGGGAGCCTGGAGGAGACGGCTTCACCAGACAGCAGAGGTGCAAGTTCAGCTACTTTGTTGCTGCAGGTACAGCGTGTAATCATTAGCTATTGTTGTAGCTCCAGCTGCACTCCAAAGGGGATAAAGTGGGAGGTGGTTTAATAGAAACACAGTCTTCTGTGCTTCTGGAACTTGTCCATTCCATACAATGATTGCCTCGAAATTAGGAAATCCCAAAGGGACTAAAACGAAGGCAGGGACGGGGCAGCGGCCACAGATGGTGGAAACACACACAGAACAGTTCTGCTCCGACTCCTGCAAAGCCCCCGAGTTAACTGCGTCTGACAAACCACGACACTGAAGACGGCTTTCCCCCTGGCAGACGAACACCCCTCCTCAAAGCAAAGGTCCGGGAGACCTCACCTCCCACTCTTCCCAGCGTGTGAGGTGGCCCCCGGTTTCCAGCCTGGATGGTGCTGAGGGGCAGAAGATGCAGGGGCACCCCTTTCTGGAAAAGCTGCACCTTTCAGGGCTGAAAGGGCTTCCTTCTCTGTCTCCCGTCTCATCCCCAGGGAGCTGCAGCCGCACGGGGAATGACAGGCAGCCCCGGGCAGGCGGCTCCTGGGCGAGGCTGGGGGCTCAGGGCCTCCCGTACCTCGAACCTCCCGAGCCTCCGGGAGGCTGACGTGGGCACTTGACGTGGGCGCTGAGGAACCACAGACACTTGGAAAGCAGAGCGCGTGTGTGTGAAGTTCACGTGCATGCCGGCCCGCTCAGGGGCCCTGTGCACACACGGGGCTCCAGGGTAAGTTTTTCCCAGGGGACACCCAGCAAAGCCACCCCATCCCAACGCTGTCCCTTGAGCCCACTCTGTGTGCCTTCCAGCCGCGCGTGCAGACGCCAGCTTTCCAAGGAGACATTCGATCACAGAGGGGTCAGGGGTGGAAAAAAGCTCACTGCTGGCAGGGGGTCTGCTCCGTCAGCAGCAACTAGACACAGAGTGCCTTCCACGTGCAGTACACACAGCCACACACACACAACCACACACACACAGAACCACATACAGCCACAACCACACACACACAACCATACACCCACAACCACACACACATACAACTATACACACTCACACACACACAACCACACACATACTCAACCACACACACACCACACATACACACACAGAACCACACACACACACAACCACATACAGCCACAACCACACACACATACAACTATACACACACTCACACACATAACCACACACATACTCAACCACACACACCACAAACACACACACAACCATACACAACCACACACAACCACACATAAACCACACATACAAACACACAACCATACACACACAAACACATACAGCCACAACCACACACACAACCACATACAGCCACAAGCACACACACATACAACTATACACACACACTCACACACACACAACCACACACATACTCAACCACACACACACCACACATACAAACACAACCACACACACACAACCACATACAGCCACAACCACACACAACCATACACACACACAAACACATACAGCCACACACACAAACTATACACACACACACACACAACCATACACACACACAATCACACACACAAGGCCACAACCCCACACTCACACAGCCCTGGATTCAAGGTCTGACTCACACCTGGAATCAAGCTCCAGGAAGAGCCTCACACACCCTGGAGATGCTGTTTGCAGTTACCTTTCTGACTACAGCCACACAGGTGGTCCGCAGCAGCAGCTGTCCCCTTCCTCCCAACAACCTGGAGCGAATACAGACTTTTGTGTGCGCAGAAAAATGAGCCGTTTTCCGGGACAGCCACCGGCCCTGCTCAGAGCCTGGAGGACCTGCACCAGGGCGGGAGGGGCCGCGGATGTCAGCGGGCAGGCCGACCGCACCTCGTTTTATTTGGTTGTTTGAACAACGAACAAAGTGGCAGGTTCCACTGCAGTGGGCTTTTCTGAGCAAATTACCTACAGCAGGTATTTCATCCCAACAGGCTACATTTCTAAAAAGTGTTCAAATTAATGTTACAATCGGATGCAGACTTAAACCCTTTTCTTTGAAAAATGTATAGACTTCCATGATGAGAAAGCTCTCCTTTCTGACCCCCACCTGCATTCCATTATTTAGAGCTTATATTCTGCACACCCCGAAGCTACTGTGATCACACAACACACAGCTTGTGAACTTCAGAGGTACTTGAAGACTTGGCGGCATAAGACAAAACAAGACAAAAAACTCTGAAACCCTCGTGTGGCGGGACACGGGGCAAGCCTTGAGCAGACGGTGTTTACTAGTTACAGAAAACGTAACAGTCCCTCTGCCTACACAGCAAAGAAAAATACGTGCTTTTTGCATTTTAAAAATGTCACTACTGATAAGGCCTCCATGTGTGTGCTGTGCAGGAAAAGAACAATATACTCGAAATTTGTCTTGTGGAGGATTCTAATTCCCAGAGCCCAGTATGTGTCTGGGGATGTCCAGAGCATATGACCTCTGCCCTCGGCCGCCCCTCTCTGGGGCTCCTAAGAATCGCTTGGGAAGAGGAAGAGTGACCAGTAGCTCACTCTGTCCTTCCAAGTCTGTGTACCTTGTGGGAAAGCCTTTCCTCACTACCTATCATTCTGGCAATTCATCGGCGTTAGGGAGATAGGAGTTTACTCTGCTCTGCACAAAGGTGCAGGGTCCGAGCTACACGTGAACGCTGTTTCACACTCATGCCTTTTCTCAATTCCTTTGCTAAGAATTAGCAGTCTCCCTCTGATCTTAATGTTTCGTGGGTCCAGTTCTTCCAGGTTATATGAATCTAGACTTAAAAACACTTGCCCGTGTACTAGGTCGGATCAATTTTGAAGGATCTAAAAAAAAGTTCCCTGAGGTTTCTTATGGCTAAAATGATTCCCTACACCCAGAGCTGAAACAGATAGAAATGAGCTACTGAGTTCCTTGTCACGAGATCTACTGAAGGTGGAGGAACAGGTGGCAGGTCCTGTAGAGAGGATCCAAGAACTGGATGGATAATTCGTTGGGAGACTAGGACGCCTCGGGCTCTAGCCTTTCTCTTAGCAAACGACAGCAGCTGATGAATTAAAGTGGGACAAAAGATCTAAGCCTGCTGCACTGAATACTGAACTAATAAGAACCTGCTTTATAAAAAAATAAATAAAATTCAAAAAAAAAAAAGAAAGGCACAATCCTCTTAACTGTGATGCATTGATGAGATTAGCCTAATTGAATCAAGATAATGAACTTTCTGGGGGCTTTTTAATTAGGATGGTTTATTAGGGGTGTATTAACTGTTAAATGGAACTTATACTCAGCACACCGAATGCTACAATGTTTCCTCGTTTCTAAACAGTTTGTATCACACAATATCTTTTAACAAACGATTTCACACTTTGTACAAAAACCTGGGTCAATTAGAGTATTTCCTCTAAAAGAAAGGCTTTCGAAATTTAGTCATATTCCTTATTCATTTGATGTGTACTAAAGTTTCCATTTTCTTTTGCTGAGGTCCATGTTTTAGCTTTGTTTCATAGACTTTAAACATGTTTGTTAGGAAATCACATGCTCAAATTCAAATCCAACAAGGTGTCATTTAATTTTTCAAAAGTGCAGTTGAGAGCTCTGAAGAGACATAAAATGTTTGTCATTTAATTAAAGAACAATTTTCATGAAATTTATTTTGCAAATGTACTTTGATGGTTTTCTGAATATCCTACACTTCCCCCCACCCCCATTTTTTATGTCATTCTTATTTTTCCAACACTCTTCTTGGAGAAGAACCACACCACCCAAAAGGAAAGAAAAATCCTGACTTCTGCTTGCTATTCGACCACCAGCAGAGGTGTCTGTATTCTCTGCAGAAGTGTGAGTGAGTGTGTGTGTGCGTGCGCGTGTGTTCACAAGCCCCGTCCCCCCCTCAGCATTGCAACCCCCCAGCCTTCTAGCTTCTGTGCAGAGGTTCCCACCTGCCTCTGCCCTGTCATGTGTTGTCCATTCTCAGTGCTGAGGGAAAACAACAAAACTAAAGGAAAGCCAGTCCTTTAGGGCATTGGGTAGAATCACTCATCTTTAAATTTTCACTTTTTTTTTTTTTTTGCGGTACACGGGCCTCTCACTGCTGTGGCCTCTCCCGTTGCGGAGCACAGGCTCCGGACGCACAGGCTCAGCGGCCATGGCTCACGGGCCCAGCCACTCCGCGGCATGTGGGATCCTCCTGGACCGGGGCACGAACCCGTGTCCCCTACATCGGCAGGCGGACTCTCAACCACTGCGCCACCAGGGAAGCCCTAAATTTTCACTTTTGTTCAACAGTAACTCTTCTGAATACAAGGCAAAACGTGTGCTTGTGCTCAACATGCGTAGCAGGCAGACACTCATCATCACGACCTCTCACTTTTTGAACCAACCCCCCTGCCACTGAGGAGCAGAAATTCCTCCCTCTCCCCACCCTCTTCTGCCTGTAAAGCATCATTATGATTTCTAAGTGACTAAGAACTAAAGTATTTAATAGGTCTCAAATTCTGGTAGGATTAGAAAGAGGTTTTTGGCCAGTGACTAAGGAGTTAAACTTAGACATTTAAAGAAAATGTTAAATCTGTTGCCAGGTCGATTGCTGCAAAGTTAAAAGAATGAGTTTGCCCAACACTCTGGAGCCTAATAACGTAATTGTAACTAATACGCTGAGAGGATGGAACGTCTCTCACACAGCTTCGCACGTGATTTATTGACCACCACCCCCCGCCCCCACACAGTAATTCTTCAGCGGCTTGTAAGACCAGAATTCACAGATTTCTTCCTAACTTCAGGGAAAACTGACCTCACTCTTGAACTCTACGCCTTCTCGCATCAATCTCTGAATCGTCATTAGCCAGGTTAAACCACGATCCCGAGAAGGCCTCGCCCGCACTTCCCGGGGGGCAGAATCCGGGTTTCCAAAGTTGGGACTGAATCACTTCATCTTTGGAAAGCTGTTTGTAAGTACATTTATATATTTAGCAAATAACATCATCAGAATGCACACACTTCACGTGAAAGAGGACAGACAGGGATAGTCAGGAAGTGCTGTTATATGATGCGTGTAGGGTGTGCAGGATTCTTGGGGGCAGCTGGAGGAGGCCAGGGGCAGGAGTTTCCCACTTGGGAGCTGTTTGAGCATCTAAAAGGAAGTGATAAAAATATAAGGTAACACTCTTATGCATTGAAAATGATTGTAACTAATATGGGACTAGGAATTGGTGTAACCTTTTAAGAAGAGAATTTGGCAACACACGCATTTAGATACCCAGGCATCTGACCCAGTGGTTTCATTTCTGGAAAGGTAGGTTCACACGAGGACACAGGACACATGAAACATATATGCACACAGATGTGTGTTTTAGCATTTTTTAAATATTAGGAAAACACTCATCTTCCCTCAAATGTCCTTGAGAGAGGAAATGGCCGTTCGATTTTGGCATCCCACACAATGCAGACTTTAAAAATCCTGTTAGGGGCTTCCCTGGTGGCGCAGTGGTTGAGAGTCCGCCTGCCGATGCAGGGGACACGGGTTCGTGCTCCGGTCTGGGAAGATCCCACATGCCGCGGAGCGGCTAGGCCCGTGAGCCATGGCCACTGAGCCTGCACATCCGGAGCCTGTGCTCCGCAACAGGAGAGGCCACAACAGTGAGAGGCCCGCGTACCGCAAAAAAAAAAAAAAAATCCTGTTAGATGAAGCTGTCAAAAGTGCCTCATCCAGCCGTGGAGCAGCTAAGCCCGTGTGCCACAACTACTGAGCCCACGTGCCACAACTACTGAAGCCTGAGCGCCTAGAGCCCATGCTCTGCAACAAGAGAAGCCGCTGCAGTGAGAAGCCTGCGCACCGCAACGAAGAGTACCCCCGCTCGCCACAACTAGAGAAAGTCCGAGTGCAGCAACGAAGACCCAACACAGCCAAAAATAAATAAATAAATAAATAAATTTTTTTTAAAAAAGTGCATCGTCCAGTAAAACCATAAGAGTAGAGAAGGGGACTAGACTTCTGGGGGGTCAGACAAGAAACTTGTAGCTTTTCGGTTATACTGAGCGGAGGGACTGAGGCTGAGCAAAGACAGAGGACTTTTCACTTTTCGTTGGGGAGCTTCCTGTATGATTTTTTTTTTTAACCGTAAGAAAATATTCCTTATACACATTAAGCTTATAAAAATGTACAAAAAGGAACCTAAAGAAAAAAAAAAACATGGCACTATTAGAATATCCAATCTATACAGCATTTTAAAAACTGAAAAGGAAATTTATACCTTTTAGGACAATGATGTCCTGTTAAAGGACTTGCAGTTTTTGTTAACTTCTTGTGGTCTTCGACCCGTATTCTATTTGTCCCTACCTCGTACGGTTGTTAGGAGGCTTGAACAAGGTAATGCATGTCTAACCTTTGGTGTGAGGCTGGATGCACCGCACTCGAAAAAGGCTAGCCAGCTGATACAACTTCTGCCACAAGCTAAGGGAAACATCCATTGTCGGGGCACAGGAGACAAATTAAGAAAAGTCTCTGACTCCGGGTGAACACAACTGAATGCACATCCTCTAGGTCAGCTACCTACACCCAGCTTATATCCTAATGTGCTTGAAATATTTGCCTTTATTCTTTATCTGTCTGTGAAGCTTCCCACTGCTAGGAGGGCCACTGCGTGCTTTCTAAAAACATGGTCCCAGTAAGAATTAAAGAGACTTGATTAAAGAAAACAAATGTTAGCATCTTGTCCTATACACTTAAGTAGACGGTCCTGAGACTGGATCTCGTGATGCAGAGATGCTAAAAAAATGCACACCAGCCAGGGGATTCTGTCATCTTGCTTCCGAGAGTGGGTGAAAATACCAAGTGCCTCAGAAATGAGCATCTGTAGAATGTGGCACGTTAGGGTTGAATTCTGTTGTGTTTCCTTAACGACCAAGCAAGAGTTTACAGGGAAATTCTTGGCTCTGCTGAGTCAGTGTCCCAAGAACAGGATGCCTTTCAACCACGGAGTGATGCTTGCAGAGGTCACAGGAACCTGGGTTGGATCGTGAAGATCTAGCTGGGAGGACGCATCAGCCCACCCTGGAGCAAACACAGGCCCGGCTGTGACAAGCCGAGGCCCTGCTCACACACAGCTTTACTCCACGGGGGAGCGTGTGGACAAGCAGCTGCAAGCACACAGGCTAAATAAAGTTTCCAGACAGGGCCACGCGACTGCAGGTACGTTAGGAAGGTAGCTGGGGACTAGTGAGGTTGCTTCCAGCTACAACAGCTCAAATGGTGCTTTTCACCAAATTTGTGGTATCAGCACCTAGAAGGAGTATCTGTGAGGGGACCTTGAAAGCAGATGCTTGATGCAAAAGTATTCACGCCAAGCGATTCTCTATTGATTCTTTTTTTTTTTTTTTTTTGGCAGCGCTGTACAGCTTATGGGATCCTAGTTTCCCGACCAGGGATGGAACCCAGGCCACCACAGTGACAGGTGGTGTCCTAACCACTGGACCGCCAGGGAATTCCCCAAGACATTCTCTAATAATTCCCCTCCTTGGATGTATTAGGACTAACTGGCAAATCTCTCACTTTCTAGGCAAACAGCATTTACACCTTCTTTCCTGAGAGCATCCTCTTCTATTAATTTATACCCATCAGGGCCAAGAAGCTTTCATTTATGACTTAACAGAGAATTCGAGTCTGTCTCTACAGTGCAAGGGCCCATGTTCTCCCTCTCTTCTGCCACAGGGTTCTGATTTTTCTCTCTCAAGCTGTAAAATAGCTGCTTCTAATGAACACAGACAGATTTCAAAACTGAAGCTGCTATTACTGAATTAGGAGCATTTCTCCAGCAGCCCCTGCAAGCTGCTCAGTGTTCTCCTTTGTCTGGAATGTCGGAGGCTCTGGTGGCTGAGAGAAGAAAAAAAGTAGCTTATGGGACTGCCCAGTGGGAACGGATTCTGGAACTCTCTGGAGCATATTAGCTCTTTAGAGGAAGCAGACAAACCAGAAAAAAGGAGACGGTTCATGTCACATCACCTTTGGAAGCTGTCGCAACCCCAGAGAGCAGTCTGAGTGGATTGAAACGGGGAAGGGAAAAAGCAAAGTGGAGCACCCTTGTTCTAAGTGTAGAGTTTGGATAAATAAGGAAAATGTGCAATTCAGTTCGTGGTAGGGAGTTGTTTCCCCAAGGGGCGCACTGAACAGACTAGTTACGTCCTGCAGGCCTGCGGGGCTTTCTAGCAAGTACTTCTGGGTGCACGTGTGCCACTCCCCAACCTGTTCAAGAGTCCCTCTCGCACAAGGCTTCTTACTGTTGTTGGAATCTACTGTTTCGATCTGTCTTCCCAGCAGCCTTAAACACATCTTTTTCTGTAAAATTTTAATAATTAATCCTGCATTCTGAAGAAAAACAAATGAATAAATATATTCCACTGGAAAAAGTGATCCAGAGAATCTCGTCTGCACTGTGTTCAACACAGTCAGCCAAACCTTTCTGAAGAACTTAACTAAGTATCCAAGGAAATATTTTAATTCTAATCTTTACCCTTTTCCAGGACCTCTTACGGCTTTAAAAGGCTACTGCAAAAAAACGGGCAGAAGACCTAAACGGACATTTCTCCAAAGAAGACATACAGATGGCCAAGACATACATGAAAAGATGCTCAACATCGTTAATTATTAGAGAAATGCAAATCGAAAGTACAATGAGGTATCACCTCACACCAGTCAGAATGGCCATCATCAAAAAGTCTACGAACAATAAATGGTGGAGAGGGTGTGGAGAAAAGGGAACCCTCCTGCACTGTTGGTGGGAGTGTAAGTTGATACAGCCACTATGGAGAACAGTATGGAGGTTTTTAGAAAACTAAAAATAGAATTACCATATGACCCAGCAATCCTACTACTGGGCATATACCCAGAGAAAACCATAATTCAAAAAGACACATGCACCCCAATGTCCATTGCAGCACTATTTACAATAGCCAGGTCATGGAAGCAACCTAAATGTCTATTGACAGACGAATGGATAAAGAACATGTGGTACATATATACAATGGAATACTCCTCAGCCATAAAAAAGAATGAAATAATGCCATTTGCAGCAACATGGATGGACCTGGAGATGATCATACTCAGTGAAGTAAGTCAGACAGAGAAAGAGAAATACCATATGAAATCACACATATATAGAATCTAATTAAAAATGACACAAACGAACTTATTTACAAAACAGACTCACAGACTTAGAGAACGAACTTACGGTTACAAGGGGGAAAGGGTTGGGGGGAGGGATAGACGGGGAGTTTGGGATTGACATGTACACACTACTATGTTTACAACAGATAACCAACAAGGACCTACTATATAGCAGAGGGACCTATATTCAATACTCTGTAATAACTTAAGTGGGAAAAGTATTTGAAAAAGGATAGATACATGTGTATATATAACCAAGTCACTTTGCTGTACACCTGAAACAAATACAATTTGTTAATCAGCTATACTCCAAAAAAAAAAAATTTTTTAAACATCAAAACAAACAAACAAAAATCTGATCAATTAACCTGTAAGATATAATTCCAGCTAAAAGGAATTTTCTCCCAGAAGGTCTGAGAAACAGTTTTGATTATGTAATCATCTTGCAAATATTCCTGGTAAGAAGATTAGAGAATTATTTCTCTCACCTCTATGTACTTTCTATATTTCAAAACATTTTTGAGCTTTAAGAATATGTCGAGAGCACACATTTCCTAAAGGGTTAGGAAGAGTAATTTTTAGAATGAATGATGTTTTTCAATCACTTTAATTTGCACAGCAAATTCACTTTTTGTGGTATTTTCAGCAATTGGAAAAAATCACTTTGCTATACACCTGAAACTAATACAACACCGTCAATCAACTGTACTTCAATATAAAATAAAAATTTTTTAAAAAGCTACTTACTGTAGGGCTTCCCTGGTGGCACAGTGGTTAAGAATCTGCCTGCCCATGCAGGGGACATGGGTTCAATCCCTGGTCCAGGAAGATCCCACATGCCGTGGAGCAACTAAGTACGTGAGCCACAACTACTGAGCCCATGTGCCACAACTACTGAGCCCATGTGCCACAACTACTGAGCCCGTGCACCTAGAGCCTGTGCTCCACAACGAGAGAAGCCACTGCAATGAGAAGCCCACGCACCACAACAAAGAGTAGCCCCTGCTCGCCGCAACTAGAGGAAACCCGTGCGCAGCAATGAAGACCCAACCGCAGCCAAAAATAAATAAATAAATTTATTTAAATAAAAGAAAAAAAGGCTACTGCAATGTCCATTTCCTTTTATATCTGATGATCAGCAGAGCACCTCTGAGCTGGCTGGAGAAAGGAGGGTCCTCAAGAAAGAAGAGACACCACACACTCTTGAGTGGTGGGCTTTCCAGCTTTTTCTTCCCCACACTATTTCTGCTATGTAAATTGAGAAGCAAACTATGTTTTCATAATATTTTATGCGTAAGTATTCTTTTATGTGCTCTTAACCTAAATACCTTCAATTTTTTTTTTAGTAGTTTTGAGGACTGAGATCCTATCACATTTATACCATTATGTACAGAAGGTATCTGTACTTTTACAACAAATTGTACTGTTACCAGAAAAGTATAAATACACGTTACATGTCACGGAGCGCTATATTCTCGAATGATGAGACTCACGCACACATTACTCCCACCTCCTGAGACTTTGTAATGTAAGCCTCATGGCTAAGACACTATTGATTTTGTGGCTGTTTCTAGAATCACTGCTTGGAACTCTGGACATTAATCTTATGCCACTGATATCAAGGGGAAAGCAGAGGCCTTCAGCGCCATGGAGGCAGAGGGACAGGTATGGATTCATCCTTGGAAGGCCATGTCCACCATTTCACAAGAGGTGCCTGGAGGCCCCTCTAAGTCGATCTCGTCATGGGGTCAGGATGGTTCCGGAGAGAGGAATGTTCCAGGGGTGGGTGGTAAAGGTCTATGTAGGGGCCAATGGGCCGCTGTCTCTCTCACGCTCATCAAGGCCTGGGCACCACACCTGCTGGAGTCCTGCGCGGAGGTGGACAGTGGTGGCGCCCCTGGCACCAAAGGGCTCACGCTCAGGGCTCTGAGTCAGGCCCACCCCCCAGCTCTCTGCAGGGAGCCCCGGGCTACGCAGGCCTGGTGTCTGGCCTGGGACCCCGGCCTCCCCATCCTCTGTCGTCTACGTGGACGAGCCAGGAAGAGGGCATGGACGGCCGGGGTCTGCTGAGGTGACGCCACACGCCCGTCCCTGGAGCGCAGCCCAGACCCCCTCCGTCCCCTGGTGATGGACTCGCCTGTCCCGTGTCCTCCTAGGACAGCAAGTAACACCCGGTGCTCGGTGTCCTTGTGGGGTCACCTCCTAGCTAATAATTCCTTGTCTTTGCTTAGCGCCCTTTTCCTCCCCCAAGAGCTGGCTGTCGGGGTTTCCCTTGTGTTCCCCCGCCTGGGCGGGGCGGGGCACAGCACTAACGGGGCGTGGTCAGCACCCGCCCTCCCGCCTGGGGAGCTGCCCCGCCCACACCAAGAATCTGCTTCTCAGCTTCTCTGCACAGCTCACCACGACCTGTTTTTTACAAGGCTTCCAAGAGGCCACAGAGATAACAGATGGTGGTGATTAGTGATAACAACGGCCCCTCGCACTCCATGCGCTCTCACCCTGCCAGGCATTCTCCAAGTGTGTAGCCCACATAACTAACGAGGCTCTCCCGAACACCAGGAGAGAAGGACGACCGTCGGGCCCATTTTAAAGAAGAGGAAACTGAGGCCCAGGGGTTTGGTAATGCGCCCCCGTCACACAGAGAGTGTCTGAGCAGGGATTTCACCCCCATCGGTTTGCTGAAAGGGATCAAACACTTGACCACACTGCCCCTCCCCCGTGAGCCACGCTGTGGACGGTGCAGCTCAAGACACAGACTCCATCTTGCGTCTGTACATTAAGCTCAACTTACTGATGCAGAGAACAGGGTGGGGGCTGAGAGGAGGGACACAGTGGACACTGAAAGGGCAGGGCTGACCGAGAGTCCGGGGCTGTGCTGTCCCCTCGCTCCCTCTCTGCAGGGACAGCCGGAGGCGGGTGCAACTGCTCCCACTTCACACACAGGGCGGCTCGGGGCCCGGAGGCTCGGGAATTTGAATAGTGCTGTTTGGTGGGAAAGTCCCCAGGAGAGCAGCGATCTGTCTGCTTGTAGCGCATGTGCTACGTTCCTGAATCTGCGGGGGACACTCCTAATCCAGTGGAAGGAAATACTACCTCTGAGACAAAGGTGAGCTCTGGAGGAGATGAAGGGTGACCAGAAGCGAGGGCGTCCAGCACCGAAGCCACATCAGGACTCGCGCTGCTGCATCCGGTCCTGCAGCACCAAGGGCTTTGCTCCAGCCCTTCTCGTATACCATGGCCAACCAGATGACAAGTCACCCCACGGCCACAGAGACCGTGCTGGGTGATGGGAGCGGACAGGAGGCGACGCACCGGGAAAGCAGGGACCCCAGAGCCTACTTGATCTGTTCACGGAGAGGATTCGAGGACGTCCCTGTCTAAACACCAGGACAGACTCCACGCTCCACCAAGGCTTAAAGGACACCGACGTCCAAAGAGCTCCCGGCTGTCACCGGAAGCAGATGGCAGTCATCACGTAACCACTGCCCTCTCTGGAGGCTCCAAGCACTTTTGAACGACGAACGGCCTCAGACCGTGGGTGCTGTGTCAGGTGAGAACCCCGGCTCTGTCTTTCCCTCCAAGAACTCAGGCAAGTTCTGAGCTTTGGTCCCTCATCTGCAAAAGGGGGATAACAACAGTACCTCTGTCCCGGGAGTATTAGACTGAGGGAGAAAACGCACATACAGAGGCTGCCAATCAGACCTTAGCGAAGGCTGCTGTCACGAAGGTGAAGATCTCGAGGAGAAACTCCAGTGGACACTCTGCTTCCCTCCCGGGCTCCACGAGACCGCGCCGTCGCACGTGGGCCTCCCCTGAGCTGCCACTGTGCTCCTCCGACTCCTAACCAGCCTGCTTTCTTAAACGTGCTCATTCGTGGAGGGAAACTTGGCTTTTTCAGCAGATAGAGTTTCAAAGTGCCCTGGCAGGGTGCGCCGGGTGCCTTGATGCCTGGCTCAGGAGATCCCCACGTTGTAATAATAACCAGCACGTGTGCACCGGAAACCAGACCCGGCCTGCTGTGCACACGTCTTATGAGACACAGAGCAAGAGCTTGAACAGGAACGCTCCGGCCAGTATGCCACGATCACCGCAAACACCGCAAACACCAGTTTCTGGGTTGCAAGTTCCTGGTAGCTTATCAAAACCCAAAGAAAGAGAGAAAGAAAAACAAAAACCCCAATTGTTTCCTGTGCATTATCCTCAAGTCAGACAATCTGGGTATGAACTCTACCCAAAAGCCATCTTTCCCTGTGGTTAGCAAACCAGACTGCGTTTCCTTTTTAGTTTAATTTGACCTAATCAAGGATAGGGCGGCGGACTCTGCCATAATGCTCTGAGATCCTTTAACAAGTATTCTTCTGCAGCTAGCCAAGTCATAATATAAAAGGGAACTGCTGATTTCAGCAAAACGTCGGCTTTCACATACGGATAATATTCCAAGGCTCTAAGGCAGGGCTCCACCAAGTCCCAAACCCCCATCTCCCTGCAGCCCCCAAACACTCTGCCGTCTCCTCAACGAGCTCTCACATCTGCTCACGATAAGGCAACACACACACCTGACAATCACTCAGGAGGCTTATGTTTGGAAATTTCCCTTCTGGGTGTCACAAGATAGCCGGGGCCAAAGTGCGGGGTATGATGGGGAGGGGGAATGCTGTCTTCGCATTGCACCCTTGATTGTCAAAGCATCTTATTACTTCCTGTGTCACTATCACAATCTGGATGTTTCTTAAGAAGTGCCGGAAGAGTTAGCCTCTTGTGCAGGAACAGGAGTACGAAAGGGACAGCGTGTGGGATGTGCCCCCCAAGCCTGGGAGGCCACTGGGTCCCAGAGAAACGGTCAACCAAGCTACGAATCTGCTTTGACCCCAGAAACTCTTTTCTTCAGGGCTGCACTTCCTCAATTAAACAAGCATAAAAGGGGCTTCCCTGGTGGCGCAGTGGTTAAGAATCCGCCTGCCAACGCGGGGTACACGGGTTCGAGCCCTGGTCTGGGAAGATCCCACATGCCACGGAGCAACTAAGCCCATGCGCCACAACTACTGAGCCTGTGCGCCACAGGTGCTGAGCCTGTGCTCTAGAGCCCATGCTCTGCAACAAGAGCAGCCGCCGCAATGAGAAGCCCGCGCACCGCAACGAAGAGTAGCCCCCGCTCGCCACAGCTAGAGAAAGGCCACGTGCAGCGACGAAGACCCAATGCTGCCAAAAATAAAGTAAATAAATTTATTTTAAAAAACCACGCATACAAGAATTTAGGCAGGAATCTCGCAGAGAGTTGGTGAACCCGCAAGCCTTCAGTGACTCACAGGTGGCAGGGCCAGCACTTGTAATTCAGTGAGCACAGAATCTCCAAGCGCCCTGAGATGGGGAAACGGGCCCCAGGTGTAAACCACCTGGACGCGCTTCTTATCAGTGAGCGGCCATAAGATACACGTCACGGAAATCAGCCAGCTCAGTGCCTGACGTGCTGTGGGTCCCTGATGGATGCCAGCCGCACTGCCTGGTCACCTGCTGGTCCACTGGAGTCACCAAGTTTTCAAAGAACAAGGGGGTGTGAGCTTTCTGAGTGGCAGGGCTGCAGGACCCAGGATGTCTCTTTTGAGGGAGTTGGCTGGGACCTTTCCCTTAGAGAAGTCTGTAAGTGATGTCCGGCTGGGGTGCCCGGGACTGGAGGGTCCCCAGAGGAACCTGCTGGAGGGAGAGTCATCAGATGCCCTCTGATGACCCAGAGTCCAGGTCAGCCACGTGGCTCCATCTGGAAAGGCTTCCGGGAGATTGGTTTTCTGACCTGGAGCTGCAGAGACGGACAGAATCTGGGGCCAGAGCTTCCCCAAGAGCTGAGTGGGGATCCGAGGCAGGGTCCTCGAGACAGGAGTCCAACACTGTCCAACTGCTTTTTCAGCAGACAGAGTTTCAAACTGCCCTGGCAGGGCACGCCGGGTGCCTTGATGCCTGGCTCAGGAGATCCCCACGTTGTAATAATAACCAGCACGTGTGCACCGGAAACCAGACCCGGCCTGCTGTGCACACGCCTTATGAGACACAGAGCAAGAGCTTGAACAGGAACGCTCTGGCCAGTGTGAAGGGGAAAACGCAGGATGCAGCCAGGGCCGGGCGGCTGGTCTGGAAGCCGCAGTCACGGTCCAGGGGGCAGGGCGCCCGGATGAGGGAATGCCCGCAGCTGGTTTCTGTGTGCCCGCTTTGTCATAGGGCAGAGGCGGACATCTGTATTTAAACAGTCTATTCTAGAAAGTATAGTTTAAATATGGAGAGTTTCTTCAAGTCTGGTCTGCTGACATCTCAGTGCCTCGGGGGCGCTCGTGCAAATGCAGATTCCAAGGCTTCCCTTGGGCTTCATGGATCAACGTGATTTGGAGCCAGGGCCTCGGAATCCGTATTTCTGACAAGCAACCCCATGGCCCACAGATGGGATTTTAGAAATTCTAAGGTTTTAAACCATTGATGTATAAAGCAGGGAGCTCGAGTTCTAAGCATGGCTGTGTGACCTTCGAAGTCACTGGACTTCACGGAGCCTTAGTTTTTCATCTGTAAAGTGGGGACGATGCGTTTCTTCACAAGGGTTGTTTAAGCGGATGGATATCAAAGTGCAATCTATCAATGCGAAGGCTTGTAATTATCGTGTTTCTGAGCCCAAGCGAAATCTTGGAGACTCCCAGCCCTGGAGCTAAGACAGCTCTGGGTTTGGGTCGCCCGTCTCTGAATGGACCATGGGGACAGCACTTGGCTACAAGTCTCCTGAAGGCTCTCCACCAGGCTCTTACCTCATCCAGCACTTTCCCCTCTGGCTGATGGTCGGTTTGAGGGCCCCATGTTGAGAGATGGATCCACGCTTCTCAAATCCTGGAGTCACCAGGGAGAAGTGCTTTGAGGGGCTGGCAGTCTCAGGGGTCGGCTCCCACGTGGGTGAATTCCAGGGGCACTGAATGTGCTAAGCTCCTTGGGACAGTAGCCCGGGTTAAGCATTGAGAAGCGGAAGAGCAGGATGAGAGGCCCGGACGAGCTGATGACTCGGAGACATGGTGAGGAACGTAGGAAAAAACAGCTCAATAGGAAAAACTCCGGATGATCCATGGGGGAAATGATTATTATCACAAACACGGGCTGAGCCATGTCCAGCCAAAGGAGGGTAACAGGCTCAAACCGATCCAGCGAGGCCCGGCTGGCATTTACAGTGAGAGGCGGCCGCACCCCCGAAGCCCAGGTGGAAGCAGTGTCAGGTCACGGTCAGTTTATCACACCTGTGCGACGCCTCCATCCAGCTCTGGGCGTCACAGTCCAAGAGGCATGGAGCGTTGGACGCAGTTCAACAAATAGAAAGAAAGATGATGCAATTGTTGGAGAGCGTAACTCAGAAAAAGCAAAGAGCTCTGGTATTACTTAACCCAGAGGCGGAGAGCTGCGGGGAGACCTGAGCCTCTGGTCCCTGAGGGAGAGCCCAGAGGGACCGCTGCTCTTCACATCCGGTTGAGCTGAGCCTGGCAGGAGGGTGTATGTTGAGGAAAAGAAAACAATGTCTGTCCTGAATGTTCAGAGTCCGCACAGGCTCTTGTGGCAGAGGAAAGACAGCTGCCCAACGCCGGCCCAGGAGTCCCACCAGCCTGGGCAGGTGGAGGTGATGAAACATCGATCCAAACCACCTTGAGAACTGTAAGGAAAGACAGTACCAAGTGGACTGGGAATCAGCCCCAGCTCTGGCCCAGAGCTGTGATTTGGGACAAGCAGTTAACCTCTCTGGGCCTCAGCTCCCACATCTGTAAAGTAAAGGTCATGGTCCAGACGGCCTCCCGGGGCCCCCTCAGCCCGCAAAATTCACCTTATTGGGTTCAGGGGGAACACGGTGGCTGTACGTAACACGTTAAATGTTTCCGTCCAGGGAAGCAAGGACAGGACCCGTGCAGCGGGAGAGGGCGTCTGACCCGGGCCAGACAGCGAGTGACGAGCTGCGTGGTCCTGCAGGGGGGGCAGGCGGAGAAGAGGGCGGGGCAGGTCCGAGGGGAGTGGGTCACAGGGAGGCCAAGGAGCCGGCTCGGCCTGGGGCGGGCAGGGCGGCCGATGGAGAGGAGGACCAGCAAAGCCGAGCAGCCCGTGCAGACGTGGCAGCTGACGAGGCCACTCCAGGGGCTGCAGGAGGCCCGCTGCAGCCTGAAAGCAAGAGGACGGGTCTGCTCGGTAGGAAAGGCCCCGGCTCTTCGCACGGTTCCAGGCCAGCGGGGTCTCTGTTTTGTCTCTGCTACTTATTAGCCTGTGACCCTGCGCAAGACACTCATTCTTGTTGGAACATCATTTCCACGTAATAAAATGGGGGTAATGGATCCACTCCACGCTATTTTTGTGAGGATGAAACATGATCACGTGCCTGACACCTAGCAAGTACAGAAAAACTACTGTCGTTCTGATGTGGGCCTGGGGATGGAATTCAGGCAGAATAAGAAGAAACCTCCGTGACTTGTGGCTTAGAGAAAAGACCTGAGACTGGGCTGCTTTCAGAGAGGCTTCCCCAGTGCCCCTCCCTCTAGTCCTCAGCAGTGTTACACTTCGAGGGGGGGTTATTTTTACTCCCCCACTTCAGGGAGGAGATGCTGAGGGGCAGGACAGCTGACGCCTCACGGAGATCAGCGAGTAAGCTGTCGAGCTGTGGCAGTCACTCAGCCACTGGCTCCAAAGGTCTTCCTTTTTTCCTATCCTCTATTTCATGGGAGAGAAACAAGGAGAACATGGGAGACAGATTCGTGTTTTAAAATGACAACCAAGTGAGTTGAATAACTTGGAATGTGAGACTGAACTGGTCATTCGTCTGAAGGCTGACCCTAACCCCAACCCTGACCCTTATTTTGGAAGGCGGCCAGAGCCTCAACCTGGAGCTGGGAGGCGGGGACAGGGTGGATGGAGCTCACACCGGGCAGGTCCCAGCACCGTCTCAGGGAGAGGCCTGTCCTCCCAGCCCCCTCAGCCCCCAAACAAACGGAGGACGGGAGCAGCCCACCTTTCCGTTCATCACACTCACTGGATGAAGAGGGCTCTTCTGTTGTGCCTTTAAATGGAACCATGGTGGCTTCTCTTGTGGTGGAGCACAGGCTCTAGGCACCCGGGATTCAATAGCTGTGGCACGTGGGCTCAGCAGTTGTGGCTCATGGGCTCTAGAGCGCAAGCTCAGTAGTTGTGGCGCACGGGCTTAGTTGCTCCACGGCATGTGGGATCTTCCCGGACCAGGGCTCGAACCCATGTCCCCTGCATTGGCATGCGGACTCTTAACCCCTGCTCCAGGGAAGCCCCTGGATGAAGAGGACTCTTCTGTCGTGCCTTTAAATGGCACCACGACCCCTGAGGCGCAGTCATGGCTCTCTCCAGGAGCCCATAACGAGCTTGAAGGTTGTCCCTGAGTCACTCTGCTCTTTTCCCTCTTGACAGGGTGACCATCTCTGACGTCTCCCCACCGGATTCCCTTCCAGGCACAAAGCATGTCTGCGACTCTCCTGTCCTGCTTCACAGGCGGATCCCAGGACGGGACACTCCCGTCTGCTGAGGGAAGATGCGCAGCTTCTGGGCCTCGACAGTAGGTCGTGGACCCTCTTTTTCCTTTCTCTCCCCAGAATGCACTCTCACACACCCCTGCTCTGGGAATGTTAAAAAATAATAATAAGAAGGCAGGGGTGGGGAGGGTGACATTTTCTTTTCAGAATAGTTTAGATAGAGTCCTGCTGGAAGCAAGGAATATGACTAAATGATTTCTTAGAGTCCCTTCCAGCCAGTGATTCATCAGACATAGAATTTTCAGCTGGAATGGACCATTATATTCTGGGCCAAATGTCTCATTTTTGCAAACAAGGAGAGTGAGGTCCGTGGAGGTTAAGGACCATGGGGGCCACTTTCTGCCACGGAAAGAACATGGGATTTGACGTTAGAAGCTCTGTGTCTGAGGCCAGACTCAGCTGGCCGCGCACTGTGTCACCTGGAGCAGGGAAAACAGAAGGACACCCCACTCTTCCTGCTTCCGGGCCTTGTCCTAACTATCGGATGACAGCACATCCACGAAGCACACGAGAAAATGTCCCAAAGGGCTTTATCAATACGCTGCGAGGTGAAGTGGCTTGTTCAGGGTCACCCTGTAGTAGAACCAGTATCGTTCAGTTCCCATCACACAATGCTGCCTTCTTGACGTTTTGCCAATTCTCTCGTTAGGAGATTTTCTCATAAACCACACTAATTTGACCTCCACATGCTTTCTTTTAAACCCCTGGGTACACAGACTCAAACTGTGGGAATCCAGACTGGCTTGGATGGACCACAGGCTTCCACTACCTCACGGTCACGGCCCTCAGACCTCGGGCTGAGAGCTGCTGAGGGACCGGGCACGCCCACAGGCGAGCTTTCCCCAAGCCTCTCTAACTGGTTTCATGGCCCCAGACTGGATGCTGGAGATGGCTACTTTGTAGCTTTTAGTGGACTATTAAGCTACAGCTTGAACGCTGGAATAGGATGAGGGTGATGAAGTGATAATAGAGCCCCCAAGTTCACGATGGACAGAGATTTGGGAACTCGTTCAGCCGTAAAAGGTGGTTGACTTGCCAGTCTGTGGCCGGCCACAGAGGAGAGGCAGGAGATGGCAGCCGGGTCTCAGGGGTGACGTGGGGACCACGAAGGGCTCCGAGCCCTGCCGTCACTGCTGGTGCCTTGAAAAGGTCGACCATGCTCCTCTAACCCGTCGCTGACCACAGGGCGTAATGAGTTCGCAGGAGGCGGGCCAGCAGCCCTCTCGCAATCATCAGGAGATGCACACATCCTGCAGCTGCTGACAGTCCAGCCCTCCAGTCCGTGGGGGCTGCCTGGACCTGCCCCTTTCCTAACTGACGCCTCCCTACACTTGACACGGGGGTGGCCCCCTGCACACTGGAGAGAGCTGAGCCTCTTGTCCAGCAAAAGTCTTTGGCCCTTGAAGAGCACGGCGGACAAGTCCCATTTTCCCTGTTTTCTGAAGCATGAAGAATGTTTCAAATTTCAGGAATAATGCTGAGGTCAAGCCTACAAGAAATAGAGAGTATAGCTCTTTTTGCTCTAAGCAATAAAAAAGCAAAGATGGGAAAAATCCCGTGAGCCAGTTCAGCCAACAATTTCCACGTTAAATAAAAAGTGCAAGTTGGAGCCATGTGGTCTCAATAAAGTAGTAAAATATATTTTCTTTACCCTACACTTCATGTGCCTATAACCTTCCTTTTAAATCATCCCCAACCAGCCCCAAATCACCCCGACCGCAAATCATGTGGTGGCTTTGGTCTCCAGGCAGTGGAATGTGCTGGAGTGGACCAGCCGCTACCCGGGGCGCCCAGGGGGAGCCCCCCAAACCCGCAAGGCTGAGTGCGCGCATGACATCAGAGCTCAGCCATCCAGGAAAGTGCTGCGAGGGCCGCAAACCACAGCAGGCAGATAAAGCCGGGAAGGGCCTTTCTTAGGAAAACATTCGCCAATACCACAGGCAGCTGGCAGAGGCATGTTTTAATTACATTCACAGAAAGCCACTGTATCCTCAGCCCCACGGGCTTGGAGCTGACCAGCCACTGGGGAGCTCACCGGAGCCCGGCTGGGGAGCGGGAAAGCAGCAGAGCTGTGGGTTGGTCACCGCAATTCCCGGTCTGTGTCACGCCTTGATTTGCCCCAGCTGTGGAACCGCTGGATAGGCTTTGAAAGGGTTTCCAAGTGAACCATACCTCAGGAGTAACCTATCCTTCACTTTATAGCTGGAAATTAAGAGCAGCCCGAGGTGTGAGACGTCCATTATGCAGTTCATGATTAACTGAAGAGACGCCCAGCTTGTCCTGGGCATCAACAAAGCTGCAGCGACTGCCATGTGCCATCCCATCAGAGGACCCAGTGTTGTATTTTGCAAGTGCCACTGGAGCTTTTGCTTATTTTTTTTTTTTTTTAAGGAACCATTTAAAGAGTTAAGTATATAGACTTTGAAGGGCTGGTAAACGTATTGGGTGTGCCTTTGGGCACCTCAGAGGAACAAAGTTCAACAGGCGTTGGTAAAGCATGATTAAAGCTCAAGGGGAAAAAATGGTCCAAATATAAATGCTCTGTTAAAGAGTACTTAAGCATCATCTTACAATAATTGCTAAAGTTGGAGTTTGAAAAGAGACTGCAGAAATCCTTTATGAGACAAGAAGGATATGCCTGGAAAGTTCCGTTGGCTTTTCTAATTTTAGCCCCAGAGAGCAATGGTTGCTGCTAATTCTGGTTTGTGATTTCACGTAAGTGAAGGGAAATTTTCAATAGCAAGAAGGAAAAAAAAGGCCCAGCAAAAGCACACAACAAACAACAAATGAAAACACTGCCGATCAAAGCAGGTCTTCTCCCTAAAGGGACGGTGAAAAACTACACAGCCGTGAGCCGCGCTAATGCCTAGTGCCTACAGTCTTTTCAGAAAAATGCTATTTTACAGCCTGGTACCTATCTGGCAATAATCTTCACCAGACACCCGAGGATAACTGTCCATTTCAGGAGGGGGAGGGGAGGCCCCAAACGCGCGCTCATAATATCTTCATGGAACCTCTACATGGCGGGAGAAATTGCAAGGCTCTTGGATTACTGAAAATAACCTGTCTGCCATTCTGTGGGCAATTAGGAGCTAGCACCTGCGTTTGGAAATCTCTGGGTTCATGAGATTTCCCACAGATTTATCAGCAGCAGAAATAAACAAGCACCCACTGAGCTCCACCTGGAAGTGTGAGAAGGGCCATGGAAAGTCTTTTCATCACGTGGAGAGAAATTCAACGTAACCTACCAGGATGTTAAACGACATGCCAGAACCCTGAGGATTCTCTTCTTCATCAGGCAGTTGAAAACAAGCTCCAGCCCCCTCCTCAGGTGGTCCTCCCCCATGGCCTTCCCACACACATCACCGCTTCCATCAACAGTCTTCCTGCCTGTCAGGAGAGCGGTGACTTCAATATCCCTGGGAGCCCAGGTGTCAGGGTTTTTACGCTCCTAGTGCAGATAGACTGGGGGAATTCTCTCGTTCAAACTCATGCTGGTTACCTCTGGGTTAGCAACTGTGAAGAATTCACCAACACTGAGTACTTATAAAACAGCGACAGTAACGCTTTCCATGAAAACTGTCAGATTTTCAGCTTAGTCTTTCCACGGTAGACGAGTCATCAGGAATGCATTCTTCCCTATTGTGTTCTGCCCGCCACTTGTTCCCTGAGACCACAGCCAACTGAACGCTAACCAAGACGGGGACCCAGTCCAAGGGGCTTCCAGGGGAACAGGAGGACGAGCGTCCATCATCTGACTTTGTTAGACAAAGGACTGCAGTCGGGTGAAACCCAAGAAAACAAGCAAACAAACAACGTTCAGGCAGCTGAAGGGCACCAACTGTGAAGGCGCCCAGATTTCTCGCGGGAAACATCACCAAACATCCGGTGAAGTGTAGCCAGCTGAAGCTCATTCAGCGGCTGAGCAGCATTAGGCTGTCAGAGATCGCTCGCCCTGGGAAAGCTTCCTTCGACTTCAACCAGGGATGGAGCAGATTGCAAAGAAATCCGGCTACAAACAAACCCGGTGCAAACCGCTCCAGGCACGTAAACGCTTGCAAGAGCCTCTGTCAAAGTGTCACTTTTTAAATGGAAAAAAGGGGGAGAGGTTCAGCCTCTTGCCTCTCTCCCCTCCCCCACCCCAGCTCTAAGCGCAGGGAAGTCTCGGGAGCGGGACCCCCTTCCCCGAGCCCCCGAGCGGACGGACAGGGAAGGAGAGCCGGGGACCGCCTCGAACCCCCGCCGGGAGCGCACACGGCTCCGGGCACGCGCGGACCTGCCGGGAAGGCGGCACCTGGGCCCCCGCGCCCACTCACCAGCCAGCGGCGAACACCTTCGGCCCCTGAACCAGCTCGTCTCGGGTCTCTCAGCGCTCAGCCTTCGCGGCTCGCAGAGCCCGACCTCTGAATCCGGTCTCGTTGGCGGAGCACCGCGCACAAAACAAGCCCGCAGCCCGCGACCAGAAGCCCGGCGCGCGGGCGGCGGGAAGACGTCTTGGCGTCGTCGGCCTGGCGGCCTCGGGCGGAGGGGGCCTGCGTGCTGCGGAGGGGCGGGGGCGGGGGCGGGGGTGTGGGCGGGGGTGTGGGTGTGTCCTAGAGCTACTGGGGAGGGGGCGGGGTTGTGTCCTGGGGGCTGCTGGGGAGGGGGCGGGGTTGTGTCCTGGGGGCTGCTGGGGAGGGGGGAGGGGTGTGTCCTGAGGCTGCTGGGGAGGGGGCGGGGTGTGTCCTGGGGGCTGCAGAGGAGGGGGTGGGGTTGTATCCTAGGGCCGCTGGGGAGGTGGGAGGGGTGTCCTGAGGCTGGGCGGGGGAGGGGGCGGGGTGTGTCCCGGCTCTGGGATGGGGTGCGTCCTAGGGCGGCAGGGGAGGGGGCGGGGTGCGTCCTGGGGGCTGCAGGGGAGGCGGATGGGGTGTCCTAGGGAGCAAAGCCGCTAACTTTCGAAAGAACGCTGAGGGGACCGAAGGCGAGCCTCAGGGGCTCCAAGCCGTCAGCACACCTGGTGAGACCTTCACCTGGGCCGGGGTAGCGCTCACGGCGGAGCAGGTAATAAGCAAGTTCCACCCACGGTTTCGGAAGCCTGTCCCAAAGACCTCTGTTCAGTTAGTCAGCTTCGCGCCTCTCAAGACACCTTGGCTGGAGGGTGAAATCCAGGTAGTAACTAGTAGTGAATTTGTATTATTTGTGGAAGAAATCACCTCTGTTCCATCTTCCTCACAGACCCTCCCATGCGGGGGTATGTTCAGTTACACTCTCCATCTGCATTGCTTCTTATGAATTAAATTGCTTCTCTGATGTTGCCTTACTGCAAAGCTATAAATTAATTACATTACCCCCCAAGCCCCTAGGAAGAGGAATGCCAAGAATAAATGTGGGCTTTGTTCTTTTTTATGTTGAACAAGTCTGTCATTAATCAAGCCTTCCCACCCCAACTAGGGAACAGACCCAAGACTGCAAGATGTGTGTATGTCTGGTCGTCCTGATGTCTTTCTCTGCAGCTTTACGTCATAGTGACTCAGCTACCACACAGACGGATATTGTGGGGAAACAATAGGACAGACCGGACAAACCATTTAATAAAGACCTACTTACCAACTATAACCGATTGGCAGACACAGCCTCATCATTTTTTAAACCTTTACAAAGATTATTTCACCACTTCTAGTGTTTCCCATCTTTGAGTCACAGAACTGCTTGTGATTGGTCAGTCTGAGAGACAGAAAGCCAGAATTGTATTTGGAAATTTAAGGGAAAAATTCATAAGGGACCCATGAAGCTATTAATTTAAATGTAGCATATAACATGTCAAAGGCATGACAGGTTCTTGAAGCCAATTAGAAGCCATATCAGAAAGTGTATTCCAGAAATAGAATCATCTTGAAAGGTCCAAAACAGAGAGAGTGCAAAAAACATTTTTTGAAATAAAAGTGAAATGTTGAGAGTCTAGTTCATATCTTCATTTTTCATATCCTAAGGAAATGACGGGTCATGAAATATTGGATTTTTTTTCTCCCTTATTAAATCTCCCCCTTTCTTTGGGAATCAAAGTAAAGTTAATAGGATAAGGTTGCTTTTCAAAGGGGAAATATTTTGGCAGGTTCAGTCCCTTTTTGTGTGTGATTAGGTCCTTCTATTTTTTCCCCTACACCTGTTCCTTGAGTCTCTGAATAACAGAGAGAAAGACTTGGTTTCTCTGGAAGCATCCCGGTGAAGCAGGTGGCCTTGCTGGGGTGGGTAGGGGTGTCACTAATATACATTTCAGGTCCTAACCACCTTCGTCATCTCCAGGAAGGGGCGTCAAAAAGATCTTTCCTCTGTGAATTAGGAGGAACACTTTACTGATGACGATGCCCGGGCTAAAGCAGGAGGAACAGTTGGGCGCGAGGCAGGGGGTCGTTCAGCGTGTGGTCACCAGGATCACAGATGACCTGTAGCCCCTCTGCTCACACTGTGGAGAGTTTAGGAGCCTGAAGTACAGTGAGACACCCACCACGTAGAACTGCCTCAGTCAAAGCTGACGCCCCCCGGGGGTCCTGTGCGCCAGTGTGGGTGAGGCTGAGGCGTGGATGCACTTTCCGTGTCCTTCCACGTAGTACACACCAGGAGGCCACCTGTGGGCGCGGTTCTCGGTTCCAAAGGTCCCTGGATACTCTGCCCTCCTGTCCCAACGCTGAATGGTCTGTTGAGTTTCTTGGGCTGGGAGAGGGAGAGGTGAGTGTTCTCAGGGTGAGGTCTGCAGCATACCAGTCTCCAAGAGGGGTGCGGAGCTTCCTGAAAATGCAGATTCCTTGGGCCCTGCTCAGAGCTCCTAAATCAGGATCCTTCTGCCTGGGGGCTCTAATGTCAGTGTGTGCATGTGTTGGGTGTGTGTGCCTAACTGAATGTTTTGAATAAGAAATATTCACGTAATTTAAATAAAGGTCTATACAAGGCAGTCTTCTTCCTACCAGATTCCTGTCTGTTCAGTCCATACCCTTCCCTGAAGGTAACCACCAGTACTAATTTTTTTCTGCAAACTTCTAAGTTTCTTTATACGTATACCTGCAAATACTCTTTCTCTTTATTTCTTAAAAATACTATATGCAGAACAATTACTGTCTTTTAACTTGCTCTCTCACTTAAATATGCTTTTAGATCTTTTCTATACCATATGCTCAATTATTCATTCATTTGGAAACAATTATTAAGCACCCACTGTATATGCCAAGTACTATTGTATATTATAGGGATACGGAAGTCAACAAAATTGATATAAATTTCTGCCCCGCAGCATTTATATCTGGGGGGGGCAGATAAACCAGATGCTAAACATAGTAAGTTATATATGTGTTACAATATAAGAAGAGTAATTTAAAAAATAGAGCAAGACAGTGGAGATTGGGAACGTCAGGTAGGAGATTTTAATTTTAAATGGAGTGGTCAGAGGTGGCCTTACTGAGAAAGCGACATTTAAGCAAAGAGTGAATGGTGGCGAGGGAGTGAGCTTTGGGATTCTTTGGGGAGTATGGGGATCCAGGCAGAGGGAACAGCGCTTGCAAAGGCCCTGAGGTGGGAGTTTGACTAGCCTGTTTGAGGAACAGGGAAAAGGCCTCGTGGCTGGGGAAAAGGCCTCGTGGCTGGAGAAAAGCGAGGTGGAATGTCAAAGGAGCACGGAGGGCAACAGGGGGCGATGGGCAGCATTTGGAGGGTCTTGGGAAGAGGAGAGGCAGGATGCATATCAGGCTCACGTTTAATGTCTCGTAGCATCCTCTAGGACAGATGCAGCACAATTTATTTAATCAGGACCAGGATGACAGGCATTGGAGTTGTTTCCAATATGCTGCTATTAAACAATGTTACAAGCTTTACACATGACATTTTACACTTGTGCAAGTGTATCTAAGGTATTCGTTCCCCCAAGTAGGATTACTGGGGGGTGTATTCCTTGTTCTGGTGGACATGGCCCTACTGCCCTTCAAAGAGCCCGGCCAGCACACACAATGCTGACCAGTGCCTGTTCCCCACGGCCTTGCCAGCAGAGCGCAGCGGCAAACGTCGGGGCGTCCACCAGCCTGATGGGTGGAAAGTGACGTCTCAACCAGATTCGCAGATATCAAAATCAAATTTATGGTGACCAAAGGGGAAACATGGGGGAAGTGATAAGTTAGGAGACTGGGATTAACATACACACACTATGATATATAAAATATTGAAGGGGGCTTCCCTGGTGGCGCAGTGGTTAAGAACCCACCTGCCAATGCAGGGGACATGGGTTCGAGCCCTGGTCCGGGAATATGCCACATGCCGCAGAGCAACTAAGCCTGTGCGCCACAACTACTGAGGCTGTGCTCTAGAGGCCGCGAGCCACAACTACTGAAGCCCACATGCCTAGAGCCCGTGCTCCACAATAAGAGAAGCCACCACAATGAGAAGCCCACGCATCGCAACGAAGAGTAGCCCCCGCTCACTGCAACTAGAGGAAGCCCACGCACAACAACAAAAACCCAATGCAACCAAAAATTTAAAAAGTAAATAAAAATAAATTAAAAAATAAAATATTGATCAATAACCAACAAGGACCTACTGCATAGACCAGGGAACTCTACTGAATATTCTGTAATAACCTATAATGGAAAAGAATCTGAAAAAGAATACATATATATGTGTGTGTGTATATATATATATATATATATATATATACATATATATATATAAAACTGAATCACTTTGCTGTACACCTGAAACTAACACAACATTGTAAATCGACTATACTATACTCTTCCCTCTCAGAGTTTCCAGGTTCTTCTTATTTTCCCGTATGAATTGTGGAGTAAACAAATAATAATAATAGAACCCTTAATAATATTTTCATTATTAGAATTAAATTTACATAATTAACATAGAGAGAATCAACATCTTTAGTTATCAAGTTTTCCTAGCTGAGAAAAACAGAGGTCTTTCCATTTGTTCAAACTTATTTTGTGTCCTTTAGGAATGTTTTATAGTTTTCTTCATATGTGTCTTGAACATTTTTTGTTACATTTATTCCTAGGTATTTTATCTTTTTATTACTATTATAAATGTGGTCTTTTAAAATTAAAAAAAAAATTTTTATTGATGTATAGTTGATTTACAATGTTGTGTTAATTTCTACTGTACAGCAAAGCGACTCAGTCATACACATATATACTTTCTTTTTTATATTCTTTTCCATTATGGTTTATCCAAGGGTATTGAATATAGTGCCCTGTGCTGTACAGTAGGACCTTGTTGTTTATCCATTCTATACGTAACAGTTTGCATCTACTAACCCCAAGCTAGGATAAATGGGGTCTTTTATCTCCTTTCATCCTCTTACTGAATATAATCAACAAATTATAGTGTATTCATTTTGTATCATTCTATGTTACTAAATTCTCTTATTATTCATATATATTTCTCTTGTATTCCTAACTATGTAATAACATCATCTAAAAATAAAGATTAACTCTGCTCTCCAATTTTTATACCTTAAAGTTTTCTCTCTTCTAACTTCATTGCCTATTAGGAACAACGTTAAATAACTGTAGTGATAGTGGACATTCTTGCCTTATATTTGATGTTAATGGGGAGATGCCTCCAGTGTTTCCCCTAGAGGTGTGGGATGGGCTTTTGGCTGAGAACAGTATATTTTGTTATGCTAAGGGAATATTAATTTATTCTTAATTTATTGAGGGCTTTTTTGGGGTCAAGTATGATTATTGGCTTTGATCCAAATGCTTTTTTTTAAAGTATCTTTACAAATGATCATATAATTTTTCTCCTTAGATCTGTTAATTTGATGGAATATAATAAATTTCCTAGTAATGAGCTATCCTTGCATTCCTGTAATAAACTCCACTTAGTCACGGTAATTATTTTTTTAATGTGCTGATAGATGCTATTTGCTAGTATTTTATTTAGAATTTTTGCATAGGTATTCATGATCGAGATTCTGACAAATTTTTGTGTCATTGCATTGCGATCAAAGAATATATCTGAAATGTTTCTATCTATTGGGATCGACTGACTTTCTGTGTGGCCTAACGTATGGACAATTGTTATGTATGTTCCTTGGTCACTTGAAAAAACACTGTTGTCTATATTTGCAGGATGTAGACTTGAATAACATATATCTTATTAATGATGTTATTTATGTCTTCTTTGAACTTCAGATATTTTGACTTGATTTATAGTAGACTGAGAGAGTTTTCATTTATGTATATTCCTCCTTGCATCTGTTGTTATTTCTGCTTTATCAGGTGGGTGCTACGTTATTTGGTGACTATATATTCATGGTTGTCACAGTTTCGTTCTGAGTTGTATCGTTTGGTGTTACAAGGTGCCCTTTTTCTTACTATGTTTTTTCACTGGCTTGCATTCCACCGTAGTGGATGGCGAGGTCACAGCCTACTTTGTTTTCTGTTCCCCTTGCCTGGTGTGTCTCTCCTTATGGCTTCACTCTGCGTCCTGAGTCACTTTGATTTGTGTGTGTCTCTCGTGGACAGGGTTTCAATCTGCGATGTCGTCCCCTGCCACCACTCTGCTGACCACTTCCTGTGCCTGCTGTCACCAGACAAGGGATGTAGCTTTCTGCTTCAGCTCTTCACAGATGACCCTCCTCTTCAGGGGGAGAAGCTTCTTGCTGGTGCTTTGTGGGATCTCAACAGCTAGTTTGCTTACCTGAGTAGCTTCATGCTGTTTTGTGAACAAAATGTTTGTATCTGTCGCATGTCGCAGGCTTATGTTTATGGTATTGTTTTTCAGGAGTCCCCATTATCTCTATAATAGAGTAAATTTAAACAGCAGCTCTCAGACTCAGCTTAGAGTGATGGTTTTGGGGGGTGTACGAACAACACATCCCTCGGGCAGCCTGACACATGATCCCTTTTGGTCCTCCCCATCCCACGGGGTTTGCAGAGCGAGGACCCTGATCATACAGGCGGGAGAGAGGGAGGTGAGGCTTCTCAGTATTGTATTTCCTCATCCTTTCTCACACAGGTAGTCAGACGATTCAGCTGTCAGGTACACTGTGGAAGGGCCTGGATGTGGGGAGACATGCTTTCCAGGGTCTCCAAGGCGGAGCTGCAAATTATAAGACGTAGAGTGATCGTAGGTTTAGCTCTCTTCTGAAAACACTAATGTTGTTCAAACACTGGAGGGGTTTCTTACCGGAATCTCCTTTCTGGGGAAACTTTAAAATAAAAGAGACGCTTATCTCTTGAGGACGGTGTGAGTGTGGTCCTGCCCCCGGGCTCAGGGGTCTGGGTGACCTCCAGGGTCCCCTTGCTCCGGATGCTCAGATAGGACATCTCAGGGTCCGGATGTGTCGTTTTCAAACTTTGGCCCCAGAAATATGATCTGTCAGGAGACGGTAATCAATGATATTCAGACGTAAAAGCATCCAGTGGTTATGTAACAAGATGCTACCTCATGGAGAAACAGAAGTCAGGACCAAATCTCAGCTCAATAATGCTACCTCTCTTTCAGGGTTAGGGACGGGCAGATTACAATCCGCTTCAGATTGCCATGTGTTAAAAGAAACAAGAATGTCCACATTTCTTTTTCTGGGATGAAAGCAAAAAGGTAAAGGGGGGAAATATATGGAAATCTTTCATATTGAGACACTTCAGGATTATGTTCTCTTCTGACCAGAAATTCCAGAGTTGTCCCAAGATTCAACCTCTGAATCATGTCGACTAGGGAGACATTGTCTGAGCAAGACTGGCATTCCGAACATTCTTAGAGGCCTCATAAAAATCCCGAAATGAGGGACATTTACATTGTGGTCACACAAAGAGAAGCCCCCTCATGATTTGGGATTGCGTTTGTGCATTTTATATTTATAGTATCAACAGCAGAGGAATGCCGAGTTTGGCGTGGGGAGGGGCTGGGGCAGGAGGGGTGAGTGAGGAGTGAGGAGGGTGGGCTGCAGGCTTTCACCGAGAGCCCGCGGGTGCCAGGAGGGGCCGTGTCTGACGGTGGGCTGGTTGTCTTCAGAGCAGGATCCTCCTCAGGTCTCCAGGGTGACGGAAGACGGGCAGCACCCCTTACTGCTCTTGTCTGCTCCCAAGGAGAGCTTGGCTTCTGCCTTTGGCCCCCGAAGCCCTGGGCGCCCACGTAAGTTGACACACGGAGCTTGTGTTCACAGACCTGCAGGATCCCTCCTCTTTGCCTGCAAGGGGCTCTGGAGCATCAGTTCAGGATGGTCCGCTCCCGAGAAGCACAGGCAGGTCAGAGGTCACTGGAATTCCCAGCCCAGGCCGCTCACCCAGCACCTCACAAGATGACAGAGCCCTGGGGCCACACTTGCCAAGAGAGGGGTTGTCAGGTGGCCAAAGAGACACTCCTTTCACCACCTGTCATGGGATGTTTATACATTTGGGGCGGGGACTTACACAGCGAAACAAGGGCATCTGGGAATACGGTCTTTGCAGACTTGCTAAAATTGGACCTGAGTTCCAGATAAAAAGACATGTTTCGGTAAACAGCAAAGCATAAAGTAAGCACACAAGAGAACAATTTCTTGTACCCAAATCTCAAGCCTGGGGTGGAGGGCGGAGGGTAGGAAGGCCAGGAGGATACAGCAGGGGCCAGGCATCCTGCCCCCCTTGTTCAGGTCTGTGTTGAGCCGCTGCCCCAAGTGGGTCCGGAGCTCTTTAGCTGGAAGCTAAGAAAGCCCTCCCTCTCCCCAGAAATAAGTTTTGGACAGGGATTTATAGGACAATGACAGTGGTGGGTGAACAAGCTGCGAGTCTTGTAGTGATGAGGGAAGACTCATAGGACAACGTCATCTGCACGCTGTTAGGTCATCCATCGTTTATTCTTTCTTTATATGGAACCCAGCCTCTGCTGGCTCCTCTGAAGGAAAACCCAGCCCTTGACTTTCAGAGGTTTAGCCAGGGCTGGGGAAGAGGAGAAACACAGCGAAACGAACCGATGTGCATTGAAACAGCTGCAGAATAATTAAGTCTGTCTGTGCTGGTCTAAAATGTGGTTTTCAAGTCGTGTGCATCCGAATCAAAGGGTCTTGAAGAAGTGCAGATTCCTGGGCCCTGCTACTGGGCCTCAGAGGGCAGGGCCGGGGATTTGGGTTTTAAAGCAGTATCCTCAGTGAGTTGATGGCAATGAGCCTCAACACCTACTCTGAGAATCACTGGTCTAGAGCGTGCTATTACTTTATTACGGAAGAGGTGGTACGGGAGTAACCCTGGTCGAGTTCTTACTCCCGGGAGTGTTTGCACGCACCTGTCACTTAATTCTGAGGAAGACTCGGGGGCAGGTGTCCACAGCTGAGCCGGGATCTGGTCAGGGTCAGCAGCTGAAGTCTAGACTGTGCTGAGGGGAGTGTGCTCTTGCTGAGATGGGAGGGCGTCTGGGTGAGCAGGAGACGGCGCCCCTGGGTCGGCGAGCCTGTCCCTGCCACGTGCCCTGGGCCAACCTCCGTGCCACTCCCAAAGCTACCCAGTAGATGCAGACCTGACCGTGGCACTGCACGATGTGTCCGCTGAGGCTCACTGTTTTCACTGAGCAGTGTCACTCAGACATCTTTTTGGTTGGGTTCCCTGATGTTTTGTCCGATGGAGGACAATTAGTTTGGAACTGCCATTCATGCAACAGAGAAATGAAGCAGCGTTAATCACGCGTGCTGACTGCATCGTTAGCTGGGGTGCTTTGTGACTTGGATTCCACGGATTTTGTCCTGTTCCATGGCAGCTGTGCCTTTCACCCGCTGGTCGTCCTGAACGAGGGGAGTGTGAGGACGGGTGGGCAGGGCAGGGGTGCATCACCACCCCTGGGAGAGCTGAGAGCATGCCCCCTGCCATGGCTGGTCAGACCTGTGTTCTTCATCCCCAGGCCCTGTGGTCTTGTTTACGACTCAGTTTGGTTACAGGTGAAGCTCAGGTTTGAGAAGGCTGGCAGGCGAGGCCTGGGGTGGCCCAAATTCGTGGATTCTGCTCTTTTAAGGAATCCATTAGCAGCGAGAAGATTCCGCGGTGTCAGCTCGATCCTGATCAGACCTCTCAGACATTGTGTGTGAGATAACCCCAGAGCTTGTCATAAATTATAAAGACATTCCTCAGTCACTCTCATCCCCCCGTTAAGGCCCCACTGATCCGAGCCGGCTCTGCGGAAAGATCCCCATCGCAGTGTGAGAAACAGCAGATGCCGAAGTCCTCCGACTCGGCCGTCGCCAGCCCGCCCCGCGCCCCAAGACAAGTCGTGGGTGGGGTCGGGTCAGCCCTGGCTCTGACAAGAAGGCAGCTGCCCGTTGCGGTGAGACTGAAAACAAAGTCTTTTCAAGGCTCACGGGACGCGGGGATGCACTGTTGCTTCTCCAGTTCCGCTTCCTTCCTCCTTCCAGCTCCTGGTCCCCACGGCCCCTTCCCGCCGGGGCCTCGGCACCAGCTTCTCCCCACCCCGCCAGGCTTAGCTCCTAAGTCTTCTACCTGCCCGGAAAGTGGACTCTGCTTTGCCACCACCCAGCGAAGACGCCCTGCAGCTCTGAGTGAGGGGCAGGTTCCCACCCGAGGCCGACCCCCAGCCCAGCCCCGGCCCTCGGGGAGGGCAGCCAGGCCTGGCCACGTCTGGGCCTCCGCCTCCCTGAGACCCACGTGCAGGGCACTGAGTGTAATGAGGAAGAGCCTTTTGTATTCGATCACAAGTTCATCACTAAGGGATGTGGCCTAGAAGCTTAAATTCCACATAACGGTCGTCTCTGGGGACCCTGCCTCCCAGGTAACGAGCATTCAGCTAAAATACCTGTGATTAGGTCCCAGGAAACCTCCCGACCAGGCCCACCTGTGAATGATGGTGGGAAGGAGAAATTCACACCTCCCCTCGGGAGGCTGACGGGAACCAGGAAGTGCTTGGCTTCACGCCCTCCCCTTTTAGTATAAAAGGAGCCTGAGGGCTTCCCTGGTGGCGCAGTGGTTGAGAGTTCGCCTGCCGATGCAGGGGACACGGGTTCGTGCCCCGGTCCGGGAAGATCCCACATGCCGTGGAGCGGCTGGGCCCGTGAGCCACGGCCGCTGAGCCTGCGCGTCCGGAGCCTGTGCTCCGCAACGGGAGAGGCCGCAGCAGTGAGAGGCCCGCGTACCGCAAAAAAACAAAACAAAACAAAAAAAACAAGGACCCTGAATTCTGACTCAGGCAAGACGGTTCTCTGGGGCACGAGCCCACCATCTTCCCGGTCTGCCGGCTTTGCGGATAAAGCGGCTATTCTTTGCCCCAACACCTCAGCTCTCAGTTATTGGCCTGTCGTGCGGTGAGCAGTACGAGCTTCGACCCGGGACCATGCGCATCCAGATGTGCTCGGTGTTGCCAGACATATGTAATCTACATTACTGCGCCTTCCAGAAACCTGAAGATGAACGTGGGAGGGCACATCTGTGTGAAAAAGTGTGCAAAGGATTTTCTACCCAAGGATTTATGAAGACCTAGCAGACGGTGCACTGCAGGCATTAAGCCGAGCGAGGCTCGGGAGTAAACACATCCACATTCACGTTCCCAGGGTTTGCCTTGGAGGGAAGAGCTCCCCTGTGGCCGGCCGGGGCGGCAGGTAGTATTCTGACCCCTGGTATCACCTGGGAGCCTCGACCACGGTGTAACGGGTCCAGCCCCTGCCATACCCACGCTACATTCAGGAGAGATTTCTGCCTGTCCTCCTAATACTCAAGGATGGCTGGCCTTTCAAAACTCTTTCTTTTTGCACAATGAAAGGGGTTAAATAGCGATGAAGAGGGGTGGAAACTACAGTATTTTTGAGATGAGTTGACATATTTGGTGGATCACCTGTAAGGATGTGGCCCGGACAGCCTTGGAAAGCCAGCACCCGGAGGAGGAAACGCCCACAGCTTCTGTTCCCCATCCCCCCGGGGCAGCGTTTACCAGCACAGCTGCTGCTTCGGAGCCCCCGCTACCGCAGGGGTGCAGCACGGAGCCTGAACATGCAGTAAACCTTATGCACACCTCCCTCTTCATGACTCACTCACTCATCGCAACTGCCCTGGGAGGCAGACGCTAGCGTCTCCATCCTTCAGGAAGGAAACTGAGGCTGAGGGAGGGAGGGGATTGGCTGGGCTCACCCCCCACAGATCAGCCGGTGTGCCCCCTTCTGCAGCTGCTTCTCATCCCCTCTCTTGTTCTCTCGACAATCGCTTCCTTTTCTTCCCTAAGAACAACAGAGGACTTTGCTGGTGACTTTTTGTGTTGCGATAGCAGGGGCTTCAGGGTCCTATTTAAACGTCTCTCTCCTTCCAAAACGCAACCTCTCACAGTATTTATCTCTCAGGTTGGAAGAAAGTCACGCACAGTCCAAACCCAGTTCCCCGACTTGGACCGCTTACTTTTTTTTTTTTTTTTTTTTTGCGGTACGCGGGCCTCTCACTGTTGCGGCCTCTCCCGTTGTGGAGCGCAGGCTCCGGACGCGCAGGCTCAGTGGCCATGGCTCACGGGCCCAGCCGCTCCGCGGCATGTGGGATCTTCCCGGACCGGGGCACGAACCCGTGTCCCCTGCATCGGCAGGCGGACTCTCAACCACTGCGCCACCAGGGAAGCCCAAGGACCGCTTACCTTTAAGAAACCACCTTATCAGTACCGGGCGGGTCCCAGGGTTCTGGAGGGAAAGGAGCCTGTTTTCCTTGGTGTCTGTATCCTTTAGGATGAGGGGCATCTGCATGTAGCATCGACCCTGCCTACCTCCCAGCTGAAAGCAACATGAAACACACACGTGGGTTATGACAGAACCAGACACCTATTCCTCCATCACGTAGAAGAGACATCAGGTTAGGATGTTACGTCAGCATCATGACGTCAGGGACGCAGGGTTCCTTCTATTTCGCTGTGGCCTCATTTCTAAGGTGGATGTTTGGGTGCCGATCATAGTGTCCCTCTTCTAGGGAGAAGGGAGAAGCAGCAGGGCATGTGGCAGCTGTCCTTTACTTCCACCCACAGCTCCGTGGCAGCCTGGACTCTGTCAGTGGCCACCCTGGTGGTTAGAGAGGCGTGTACCCGGTACCCGGTACCCAGCTGAGAGGAGGGTCCTGTCACTTGGGGAAGGAGGGAGCCATGGCTTTGGGGTGAGCGCTGCCAGCCCCCTTCTAGAATCTCTCAGACATCCCGTGGCAACCACTCCCCAAACTTAGGGGCTTAAGAATCGCCTGGGAAGCTTGTTAAAAATTCAGATTCTGGGAGCCAAGGTTAAAGATTCCGGTTTGGTAGATTTGGGACAGGGGCCTGGAATCCTCCTTTTTCTTCAGCAGCCCTTCCTCCTCATTCAGGTGATTCTGATGCAAACAGTTAGGGACCCACCTGCCTCTTGAGAAATAGCATATTGGGTTCCAATCAGAAACCAGGAGGAGAGACTAGGGTGTCTGGTGAAACCCGGGGACTCGCTTAAGAAAATAAAGCCCATTTGTTCCTCCTCTAGTGAAATGATGTACATCTCTAACCTGCTTCTCCAGCCGCTGCCGTGGGATTCGTGGCGTGAAAGACAGCAAGTCAGTTCTCCCTCATAAGTAAAGAGGATGCAGTCGACAAACTAGTCTGTTAATTCTGTGAACGCCCCTCGGAATTAATTTTCGGTATTTTTCAAATCCAGGATTCATTTCTTTTTAAAATAGCTAATGTAGATTTTTAATCCTGAAGGCCTGAAATGAGAAAAAGTTTAACCATCTCAAAAGACTCACGCGGCCATTAGGATCCCGTCTCCCCATGATTTAAAATATACCAAGTTAGAAAGAAAACAGGGCAGGGAGTGTACAGCATGAAGGCACCGTGTCTATGGTGACAGATTCTTTGGTCACAAAATGAAGGTTGACTCCTTGAAATACAGCCCGGTTCAAATTCACAGCCAAAAGGCATATGTAAAGAAAAGGCAAAAAATACTGTAACCGTCCTCAAAACCCAAGGACTGTTTAAAAAAAAAAACAAGGAGAGGAAAACTGGTACCACGATCATTCCTTCCTGAACAATCACATCATAAATAGCCTCTCCCAGCCAGCAACAAACGCTTTTCATCCACAAGCTCAAGGCAGAGCCCTCATAAAGTGACTGGGATATACTCTTCCCCTGCTTGACCCCAAGGCAGCGACTATTTAAACGCGAAGGCTCCTGCTGATGAGTTTTTCAGAGCCAGTCCCTGGTGGGGTTCAGAACCACGGATGTCCATCGCTGTGGAGGCTGATACGTCGAGGACACCGTGAGAGGCGTCACGAGTCCCCTCCCCCCGCCCGCTGGCTGCAGCCACAGGGCCTTCAGATGTCACCACCCTCAGCCCTGAGGTTCCCCCTGGGGACGGCGTCCAGGCCACCACCAGTGAGCTGCGAGGTGTGCTTTTGATTATCTAAAGAGAGTGAACATAAAAGGCAAAACCTCACCCCAGGAGGAATGTAAGCCCAGCCTCTGTGCCCGCTGAAATGTATGGTCAGAGCTTCACCATTCCTGTTCCACTGAATGGGCTCAGGCCGGACGCCGACCCTCGGAGCCCCTGCTCTGCTGTATCCCTTGTGAAATGTGAGGAGATGGTCTTCATGACCCCGAAGTGTGTGTGGCTAGATTGTAATCAGGATGAATCGTGTTCTCCTTGCCTGGTACCCCAGCCCTCGGGCACAGACCGCGAAGTAGCTTTTTTTATTATTTATTTATTTATTTGATTTATTTTTGGCTGCACTGGGTCTTCGTTGCTGCATGCAGGCTTTCTCTAGTGGCGGCGAGCGGGAGCTACTCTTCCTTGCGGTGCACGGGCTACTCATTGCAGTGGCTTCTCTTGTTGTGGAGCCGGGGCTCTAGGCGTGCAGGCTTCAGTAGCTGTGGCACGCGGGCTCAGTAGTTGTGGCTCATGGGCTCTAGAGTGCAGGCACAGTAGTTGTGGCACACGGGCTTAGTTGCTCCGCGGCATGTGGGATCTTCCTGGACCAGGGCTCGAACCCGTGTGCCCTGCATTGGCAGGCGGATTCTTAACCACTGCGCCACCAGGGAAGCCCACAAAGTAGCTTTAAAAGAATAAAAATCATGCATCTGTTTTCATGATGTTTGGACAGAAAGTGTGTGAAACTGAAGCATGAATATGATATCTATTCTCAATGTCTATCATATGAATTTTAAAAGTAATGGTTTATAAAGGCTTTTTTTTTCCTTTTTAATTTAGCGTCGTCCCTAGGAATTAGGGCAAAAGTCCTCAAAAGAAGCCTTGCAAGAAGGATGCGCCAAACCCCATACACAGTAGTCCACTCTCTTAGCTGCTCCCTTGACCATGAGACTCCAATCCAGCAGCCTCTTCCATCCAGGCATCAGCTCCTGTGGGCCCAGCGACGCCTGGTTGAAGGAATCTTGCTGCCATCGTGTCTTAAATACCTAGAGCCTTTCAGAATATCCCTCCTGCTTTTTCATCCCTGTATTCAGTTTTGGAGGATCCCAATAGGTCCTTGAAATGGCACTGGCCACCGGGACGGGGCCCACCCTGCAGGGCTGCAGAGGAACAGGCTTTTGGAAAGAAGACGGGCCCTTGTTGTTAGGATCCAATTCAATTCATTATCCTCTTGGCTCCTCTTCCAGCATTAGGGTCTTTTCTTATGATCTTTGTAAAACAATAATGAATAGTGAACCATAAACCGTAGCCAGTGGACAGAACGGGGGCCTGGCCACATCTGGAAGTGGGGTTGAACAGGGAAGGTCCCCCACAAAACGAACGCAAGATGAGACCGCTCAATAAATAAACACTTGTAAAAGCATGCATGGGACCTACGAAGCTTTTTTCGCCAGAGTTCCATTTGTTTATTGCTGCTTTATGGTTTTCCAGATTAGACAAAGCGATTTCAGACATGTGTGATGCACACATGAGCTGCTTCCAGAGAAGAGATCTTCGGCAGAAACCTACCCGCAGCCCCAGGATGGCTGCCCGGCCCCTCGGTTGGGGCCATGTGGCGGCTTCAGGGCCCTCCCTCGGGCAGCGTGGTTACTGTTCCATGAGGTTATTGCTGTGATTACTTTTTAAATATGAGTAACAGAGTCCACGGTGTCTTTTTTTTAATAATAGTGAAGTCCAGGACTTTTAAGAAAAGCGATTCAGACCAACGTAGTGTCACATGATCCCCCCAAAAAAGACGACAAGAGGCAGAAACCAAGCCAAGAGGTAAACAGACGTTGCATTTCCTTCAAGAGACTGGAGATTCTCAGCTAGCTTACGCGGGGCGCCATCCTCACAGTTTTATCTGATGGACATTACTTATGACGTTCCTCAAGCAGGGAAAGAACAGCTGAAACCAAATTCTCCAAATTCTCCAGCCCTTAAATGAATTCCCAGCTACAAACCAGGAGACTCGCACCGTTAGGTCTTCAGGGCAGCGGGATCGCAGCTACGATGCTAGCATGACTTTGTGGGATCCACGTAAAATTTAGGTGGTGCCAGTACCGTATTTTTTTTTTTTTTGCGGTACGTGGGCCTCTCACTGTTGTGGCCTCTCCCATTGCGGAGCACAGGCTCCAGATGCACAGGCCCAGCGGCCATGGCTCACAGGCCCAGCCGCTCCGCGGCATGTGGGATCTTCCCGGACCGGGGCACGAACCCATGTCCCCTGCATCGGCAGGCGGACTCTCAACCACTGCGCCACGAGGGAAGCCCCCAGTACCGTGTTTTAAAATAATGTTTGGACCCATGCCCATGAATTAGTTCAATCTGACCCTCCCGCTTTTATCCCTAATGAGTCCTCATGTTCACAGCCAGCGTGACCGGGGCCACACTGACACTCAGCATATCTTGGGGGACAGATCCTGGGGTCATCTCAGAGCCTCGTCATTTCTAACGACTTCATATCCGAATGCGCAGTGCTGTGCTCACTCCCCAAACCCCCCAAAGGGAGGGAGGGGTCTTCTCTCTACCACTTTCCTCTCGAATATAAATATGTATGTTTCAAAACCAGACCCTGGGAGCCAAACCCTAAAGCCTGCATCCATTTCTGGCACTGTTATCTGGAATTCAGGGTGCAGCACAGTTAACTTGGGGGAGCATTGACACGTATCCAAAGGTGAGGAAAAGATTATGTGGGTAGGTAAAGATGAAGGCTGGGGAATTCTGAAAAGAATTACAGTAGATGTGCTTTGATGGACTGCAGCCAGCCGGAACGTCTGATGCCTCGGTCAGGATGCTGATCTTAGGGCTTCCCTGGTGGCGCAGTGGTTGATGGTCCGCCTGCCGATGCAGGGGACGTGGGTTCGTGCCCCGGTCCGGGAAGATCCCACATGCCGCGGAGCGGCTGGGCCCGTGAGCCATGGCCGCTGAGCCTGCGCGTCCGGAGCCTGTGCTCCGCAACGGGAGAGGCCACAACAGTGAGAGGCCCGCGAACCGCAAAAAAAAAAAAAAAAGATGCTGATCTTAGCAATACTGCAGTGACTCTGTTCATCTCGGGTGTGGAACTAGGGTGACCGACTCATCTGTGTTTGTCCCGAACTTTCTTGGTTTCAGCACTGAACGGCCTGCATCCCAGGAGACCCCTCAGCCCTAGTCAAAATCGGCATGTTTAGTTACTCTCCAAGGAACATAGGCATCGGAGATGTAAACGCAGGCAATGCCTTTCAGAGAGTGACATTACAATTAGTTTTTCTGTCGTGCCTCCTCCCAGGACACTTTCGTTATTCTGCACGTGTTACTGAAGGAAGGTGGCAAAGAAGAGGCATCCAGAAGTGGGACCTTCAGCCGTCGCGCCGGCCAGACGGACTTCGTCATGGCGTAAGCTGGGTCGTTCTGAGGACACAGCGCAGACAGCCTTTGACTTCACGGTTTCAGGGACCCCCATCCTCAGTGTAAGCCCCCACTGTCCTCCCACACCTTCTCCTTCTACAGAGGGTTCTGCGCTGTGCTGTCCGGCTGCCGGGCCCGAGCAGGAGATTTTCCGGGAGTTCAGCTCGAGGAAGCACTGTGTCATCCCTCCCCTCAACGTCCAGTAAAACAGGAAAATCACTTTTTCCTTAAGATATTTTCAGTGACATGTTTCTGTTTCTCTTGGACGGGTCGCCCTGTTGAGACAGACTTGGAAGCAGGGGCAAGGGTGTTTGGTTTAATTCAGCTTACGTTGGGGGGCAAATGCCTTGGATTTTGGACTCAAAGAATCATGCACAGCTGCACCTTGGATAAAATCATTGCCTCAGAACGCAGTGGAGAAATACTTGCACCATTGCTCAGCTGCTGGAAATACAGAGCAAGGGCTCAACTGGACACAAGCTGTGATGGTCCTTGGAGCATCATCTTCAAATCAGAGAAGACTGGGGAGATTCCCCTGGGGTCAAATTACCACTGTTATCACGAGAAAGTGTGTGCTGAGGATGGACGGACCACACGAACTGCCACGTGTAGATGGCGACATATGAGTTCCCCGAATTAGAAGGCGTTAAGGAGACGATCTGAGAAATTATAGGCTGAGTGTTTTCTTAAACCCAGATTTCAAAGACACTGCTCTGGACTGAACACACGTGTCCCCCCAAACTTCAGAGGTTGAAACCCTAACCCCCAAGGGGATGGCATTTGGAGGTGGGGCCTCTGAGGGGGTAGTTAGGGTGCAGAGGCGAAAGCTTCATGATGGGACCAGAGCCTTGATAAAGAGAGATAAGCGCTTGCTTCCCCCCGCCTTTCTCTCCGTCTCCCCCGTCCCTCCGCCATGTGAGAACACAGCGGGGAGGTGGCCACCTGCAAACCAGGCACCGATCACCCTGGCACGCGGATCTCAGGCCTCCAGCCTCCAGACGGTGGGGAGTAAGTTCTGTGCTTTAAGCCCCCCGTCTGTGGTGAGTTGTCACAGCGGGCAGAGCTGACGGAGACAGGCCCCCCTTATTTCTTAACAAGATGGAGCCATTTCAGGAAGCGGAGGAATTGGTGTGGTCGCGTTGGGACCGGCCTCTCTCCTTTCTTTCATGGAGACCATGTGAGCCCTGAGCTCAGTCATCAGGACAAGGAATCAAACAGCCTTGGAAACCGTGGTGAAGGGCACGCGCTCCCAGAAACTAGGAACATTTGCAAAGAGTGTGAGGCCAGGCTCCAGGGAACTGTGCTTTAAAGAGCAGCCAGAAAGGCAAAACCTCAAGACAGACAGACGCCAGAAGCTCGGTGTCGCCTGCAGGCTCTGTCATTAGGACTGTCCATAGTGTAAGACCTCACAGCCTCAGTTCTGGTCACGGATAGTCTAACGGTCCCGGAGAAGATACCCGCCCAGTAGAGGAGTGGACGGGGTTCCCGTGCGGAGGGTTTTAGTTGATTTGCTCTGTTGTTTTGTCAGATGTCGGCAGGAGCGGGGAGAGAGGCCCTCCTTGTGTGTTTGGGCTTCGGGACTCTGGCAGCTGCCGCGGCAGGGGGGATGGGACGTTTTACAGGATCAGGGACGCCCACCTCAGGACCGAGGGGAGGGGTCACAGCAGAGGGTCCCGGGACAGGCCTGGCCTCGTCCCCCGACGCTGCCGGAGGGGCCTGGTGTCCACAACTGGGGGGGCTCATCAGAGGGAAGGAGGGAGGGCCCCCGGCCCTCGGGAAACAGGATCATGGTGGCGTCTGCTCTCAGCTCTTGGAGTGAACCTGACAGCCCGGAAGTAACTGTGTGCTGTTACCAGATCCAGACGGCAGGGGCCTGGTCCTGATGACCGAGCGTCCAGGATTTGCTTCCAGGGCTCAGCACACACGGGTCAGGGGCTACAGTCTAGATGTCTGCAGGTAGGGACCTCACGTGGTTTGTGGGGATGGAGTCCCACACCCAGCGCCTTCCTTGTGGCAGGGGGTCATCTGTGCCCGTGGATGAAAGGACACCATTAACGCGCGTGTCCCGTCCTCACTGACCAAGTTGCCGGGTGCCACTCGTGAGCCCAACTCGGGGGGCATTGATGGGGGGAGGGTCTCGGACCCAGAGTCAGCTCAAGAGCTGGGAGAGACCCCCAAGGAGACAGAGGTAGTTGGGTCAGGAAGTACATGTGAAAATGTGGACAAAGTGGGGAGGAGGGCTGGACCCCAGGAGGGGCCCGGGCTGGGGGCAGTCGTGTCTCTGCCCCGGGGTCTGCACAGTTGGGGCTTCGTTGACGGGTGGGGGAGGACCCCTTGGTGGGCGGGAAGCTGACAACCAGACGTCCAGGCCGCCTGGACCCCCAGGCATCCCCGACCCCACCATCCTCCCCTCAGGGAGTGTCCCCAAGGCACGGGGCCCCGTGCGGGCAGAGGGTGCTGAACGCATGCTTCTGGGATCCTGGCCCTAAGGAGGGCCCCTGGGGACGGCTTCCACCTCTTCCCAGAGACCCTCCATCACCACGGTGCCGTCTGGAGAATAAGCTCCTCAGGGGAGAGTAAAGAGGGACCCCGAGTGGGACAGCGGACCCGGCGGAAGCACACCTGATGGCCCAAGAGGTGAGAAGTTTCAAACAAACACATCTGATGTCCTCGAAGAGGGGAGGGGACATGCTGGAGACGCGGAACGGCAGCGAGCATCACAGGGACCCGACTGGAGGGGCCACGGGGGGAGGCGGGCTCGTGGGAATAAATGCTGCACAAGAATCGAATGACAGACTGGGCGTAGGAAGGCAAAAACCGAGTCGGTGTGCAGGAAGCCCGGGTGCTGGATTGCTCCAAAGGAATCGGAAAGGGACAAGGAAACAGACTCTATAAAAGGAAACTACGCCTTATGGGGGATCATGTCGCCCACGCAGATCCAGGAGCCATCATCCCAGAAGAGAAGTGAATAAACTGAGGGATGACGTTTTTAAGAAAAAATAACAGAGTTTCCCCTAATGAAGGAAGCATGTAAAGATCTCCGATTCAGCAGGTCTGGACCTACATCCCACCCTTCCCGTAGCCACTGCCTGCAGCACCCTGCCCACGCCCCGAACTGCCCCCAGGTTTCTGGGATACAAGGCTGGGGGTGCCCACGCAGTGCCCGGCTCGGGAAGCGTCGAGGTGCTGCCCACAGCTCAGGTGCCCCTGTCCAGTGGGCGCGGAACTGGTGCATGAGCACACACCCCTCACCTGTGCACAGAGGTTCTGAAGTGCCCAAGGGGTCCCACGCCTCGCCGTGCACCTGGGAATCCTCCCTTTCACCCGCACTCACATCCGCTTTCCTACCTTCCTGTCTCCTGGGACCACTGTTGGGTGAGTTGGGCCCTGGACCCACATCTGCAGCTCTCTGAGGCCAGACTCCATGGTATATGAAAAGACACCCCCCTGCTGAGGAAAGCCACTGCCAGCTGGGTTTTCTGTTACTCACAGATGGACATAATTCTGGTGAATCCACATCTCACCACGAGATGCAGCTCGGTCCCGCTGCTGTATGTTCAACCTCAGGATCTTTCTTGATCCCTCAGCTTTACGGAGAGGCCCCGCTCTCAGCACCTTGGAAGGAATTCCACTTGGCTCAGCGGAAGACAGGAGGGGAGTGGGGATGGGCGCTGGGACAGGATGGGAGAAACCCTGGGTGCCCCGTGGGGACGGTCCCTGCTTGGTGGAAACCACGAGGGTTTCAGGAAGACGACGTTCGGTAAGGCTGCTCCTTCCTCATCCTCTAATGCCCGGCATGTAGTCAGGGCAGTGGGAGGGAAGATACCAACAAGGGCCAGAGCAAGTCATGTAAGCTGGGGCGCAGAACAAAACCATCCAAACAAAAACCCCCAAATGCACGTCAGCTCTAGAGGTGGGAGAAGAGCTCACAGACAAAAGCGGGATGTGGGGAGGAAGAGGAGAAACAGCTGATGAGGATTTTCTATGACGTCACTCCTCCCCCCGCTGCTGCCAGAAACTCCAGTGAGCGCGTACGTTGTGGTTCAAGGGCTTTGGCCATGGGTTTGTGTTTCTTCGGGAAGCAAGATCGTGCTGATAGAGGTCGTGAGCTCTCAGTCTCAGGAAGACGAACACTATAATGTTTCAGGAACGTTACAGCGTCTGGGAGAAGATTAAACCAGCCCGAGAAGCAGACGTATTAGCTGAGGCTGTGGGCACACTTCTGATGGGCGTCCCCGGGAGCATCCGGGCCACTCTGGTTACACGGCATGGAGTTGGTCACATGCTATTTGTCCCCTTGTGGGCCTCTCCATCCAGAGCACATACTGTCAGCTGCTGCTCCCGAGGGGACCCTGCGCTAAGGGCCAAGCTGGCTCTTTAGTGGAGGGGTGGCACCCGGCCAGATGCACCAGCCAGAATTCTCTCTGGAATTGTGCAGGTGAGACCCCCGGAGAGGGAGTCGGCTCTTCAAGGGGCCAGACCTACAATGGCCACACGAGGGGGCAGCCGTGGCCGTGCTGTCCACCCCATGGCCCGGGAGAAGGACGAGGCGTCAGAGCTGAGAAGGCAGAGGCCCCGTTGCATCCCTGTCCTCGGGCTCTCGTACCGACCAGTACAGTTTTATTTCACGGGTGCCAGCAGACGCTGATTTTATGTTCTCACAACCCAAAGAGTCCTCTCAAGACACTGACAAATGGGGAGGTGGGGTGGAGAGGCCAGACTGGGAAGACCCCGAGCTCACGTCCTCTCGTGGACACACCAGAGCCACGACCACACACGGAGCAACTCCCTCTGAGAACCCGCTGAAGACGGGCAGCACAGCTCTTCTACCACCAAGGATGTAAAGGAAAAACCACACGCAGACGGGTAGGAGGGCCAGAGATGTGACCCGGTCAGGACCCCAGCAGGCGACCCACGGTGGGAGGGGACATCACACGCGCAGAGCCCTCCCTGAGGAGTGAGGGGTTCAAGCCCCACGCTGGGCACCGCTGCCCTGGAGACCTACCTGCCCTGGGAAGGTGAGCCCCCTTAACTGGGTGTGAAAATCAGCAGGGCTTGAGAGCCAGACGGTGGTGGGAAACCGAGACTTTACTATTAAAGGTCAGGCACACCAACTCCCTTCCCCTGAGTCCCTGCACAGAGGCAGCGGACGGAGAAGCACCTGGCACCCCTGTGCTCCAGCAACCACCCGTCCCCACCAAGGTGGCCCCCGATGCGCCTGAGAGAAGCCCTGGCCTGTGACGGGCTTCGGCCTCAGCACCCTCCCAATACCACCAAGGCGGCAGCCTCTGACGTGCCCTGGGAGAAACACCTGCCCCGCTGGGCTCCAGCTCTGCCTGCCCCCACCAAGGCAGTGGCCTGAAAAATCCACAGCCCGCCCTTGCTTCAGCTCCAGCTCCCCGCCAAAGCCACCAGCACATGCAGTCTGCACAGGGATACTCCTTCACAAGGACACACTTTCAGGACAGGCAGAGGTAACTGTTTCACCTAATCATAGAGACAAACGGAGAAAGTCAAATAAAATGAGAGGACTGAGGAATATGTTCCAAATGAAAGAACAGGATAAAACCCCAGAAAAAACCCTAGTGAAATGGAGGTAACTGACCTGATAAAAAGTTCAAAGCAACAATCATAAAATTGCTCACTGAACTTGGGAGAAGAGAGGAACACAGTGAGAACTTCAACAAAGAATCAAAAAATACAAAAAAGAACCAATCAGAGCAGAAGAATACAATCACTGAAATGAAAAATAGGCCACAGGGAATCAACAGCAGATTAGATGATACAGAAGAACTAATCAGTGATCTGGAAGATAGGATAGTGGAAATCACCCGATCACAGCAGCACAAAGAAAAAAATAATTAGAAACAATGAGGACAGTTTAAGGGCCTCTGAGGCAACATTAACAACTCACATTAGCATGACAGGGGTCCCCAAAGGAGAAGAGAGAAAGAAGGGGGCAGAGAACGTATTTGATGCGATTATGGCTGAAAACTTCCCTAACTGGGGGATGGAAACAGACATGCAGGGATGGAAGGCACAGAGAGTCCCAAACAAGAGAAGCTCAAAGGGCTGTTCACCAAGATGTACTACAACTAAAATGGCAAAAGTTACAGACAGCATTTTAAATGCAGCAATAAAAAACAAAGAGTCACATATCAGGGAACCCCCGTAAGGTTATCAGCTGACTTTCCGGCAGAAACTCTGCAGGCCATAAGGGAGTGGCAAAATACAATTAAAGTGATGGAAGGAAACAAACCCTCAAACCAAGAACAGTCCACCCAGCATGTCTATCCTGATATTCAAAGAAATGCAAACTAAAACAACAAGTGTTCATTTCTGCCTCTCATACTGGTAAGGATTCAGGCAACTTCCACTTTATAGGTGAGAACATGGAGAAAGAGCCTTGCTTCCAGCAGTAAGAACTAATACACTCTTCATGGAAGGCACTTCGGCAATTATTATAGGAATTTAAAACATATCTACCCTTTGATTGAAAAAAAATTACATTTCTGGAAATTTGTCCTGAGAAAATAATTAGGCAAACTTTCAAACATGTACCAAACCTATATGTCCATTTGCACAGCAAAGAAGTCTCAACACCAAACTATAAGCAGTAAATTCCTCTGGTGGCAAGAATTCCTTTTTAATGTATTTTATGCTACCTACAATTTTTCATGAGATGAAAAAGATTTTGTTTTAATTTGGGGGGTGATGGTGGTGCAGAGAGTCATGTGGTAGCAGCCACAGAGACGGGGTGGGGTCGGTGGGGGGACAGACTGGCACTGTGGGCCCAGGGGTCACCAGCCCAGCCCCCAGAACACTCTGCAGGGCCCATCCTTGGTCCAGCTTCCTTGCCTCATCTGCGGGTCATTTTCTTAGATGCTATGGACTAACCTTCACCCCCCAGCCTTCAGGTCCCTCGCCTCCCTGCCGCCCAATGCTGGCTGGAGCCCTGGCCGGGAGCTCCGTCTTCATACTTAGCTCTCTGGACGCTTGGATCCTCTCTGGAGAGCAGACAGCCTACCCACTTACGAGTCCTGGCGGAATATCAATCTGGGGAGACTTTAGTTAGAATCACCTGGAGAACTTTTAACAGATACAGATTCCATCCCCAGAGATTCTAACTCTGGTCCAGGTCGGGTACAGGCACGGGTAGTGTTAAATCTCCCAAATAAATCCAATGGGTGGCCAGGCCTGAGGACTTCAGCCACAGGAGCTGAGAACAGGGCCCAGGTCGGAGCACGGGTGAGATTCTGGAAGGGCTCGCAGTGACCGCCAGACGTCCCGTAGGGTGGGTCATGACCTGCTCCTGAACTGGGATAAAAGTTCTCAACACAAACATCTTTAGTTTCAGAAGGCATCCGAATGAAGGATTTCAATTAAAAATGAAACTGACTTTGTGGTGCTTTTCTTCCTTCCAGTGACCAGAGTGGTCACCAGCTGTCACATGGACATCTGACCAGCGTGAGGCTGTGTCACACGTGTGGGAAGAGCAGAACATTGCAGAAACGAATCAGCCGAGAGCTTTGTTTTGCCCTCTGTTTGCCAGGCATCCGTTTCGGTTGATCACCACCAAGGGCTCTGCTGGGTAGCAGGCGCTGCCCCACAAAAGCCCTCCCCACTGGTCACAGCAGGAATTGTGAGACACACACTTTGTTCAACCTCTTCCCTATTAATCACACGCACTCTTAATATTCATGTTGCAACATCATTAAATTACACTTTATAGAAATACATTCTCTGTTCCCTCCAAACTCTCTGCACCTCCATCAGGCATGGTGAGTCTACAAACGTAGCTCTTCTTTCGTTATGTCTAGAGATGTTCAGACTCCAACGCTATTCCAACATTTTTCAGATTGTTGGGCTTCTTGTTAAGCTGGCCTTGTGGCGCTCTCCATTTATAAGATTTTATGAGATTTCTCCCCGTGCTGAGACACCTCCTTTGACTGGCCGCTGATCTTCTTTAAACTAAATTAGAACTCAGACAAATAATAATGCTGGATGTAGGGTTTGCTCTGGTCCCTGTGACACTCCTGGATCAAGAGGGACTTGATCTGGCTTGAGATCTGGAAGCGCCTTTGTCCATCTGGGTTTACCTGGCGCACCGGGGATTACTGTCCAGCCCTCAGCTCCCGTGGACCTTGTCAGCTGCCTTGACTTTTCTGCCCTCCCTGTTCCCGTCACAACTCTCATAACCTCGTTTCTAAAGGAGGGTTTTCAGAGGTATTTCCTTGAATTACTCTAAGGTAAGGCACCCAGTGCAGGGTAGCATTTACCAGACTGTGTTCCATCATTAACCCCACAAGGTGCTTCTGGATATAAAAGATTTCGTGCTCAAGGATGTTTGGGAAATGCTGCAGACGCTATCTCTCTTCCTGGAGCTTTACAAAGCACATCAGCATAGACCCATTCTCTGAAATGTCAGCAGTTGAAAAACCCAAAAACTCTTCACATTTAATTCCAACGTTTCCCAAACTACTTTGACGCTAGAACCCTTTTTGGCACCCCGGGACCTTTGGGGAAGAGCTGCAGGAGACCAGCTCACACCAGGCAAGCCCCCTAACCTGGCACAACCTACCTGCCTCATTTGTAATAAAGGAATAATACGTGTCCCTACCAGCTTGTGAGAACAACTTGTAACCTGAGAGTTACCCTAAAAAAAATGAGAAACACCCCGAGGAAAACGCAACGGCAAACCTAAGTAGTTAGTTAACATGGAGATTTTTTTGTATTCTGAAAAAACAAGTTCTTTCCTATAATTGTTGATGAGCTGTAATAGAATGCTTTTGATAAAACTGTACATTCATAATTAACTGGGCACATTTTCAGCTGAAGGACAGACAATTACTCTCCTGCATGTCTACTCAGGAGCAAACCGATAGCCTCAAAAATACTTCAGGATATAAAATTTACTACATAAATATTCTTAGATGAAGAAAAGACTGCTGCATTTTTTTTCCTCAGGAAAATAAATCCTGTGACATTTTGAACTATAACTTAGCCAGGTCGGGACTGTTTGGTCTATGAGAGTGTGGATGGACACTAGAAGTTTCCGGGTGGCCCTGGGCTGCAGGCTTCAAATCCTCCACAGTGAGTGCACAAATCAGAGGCCAGCCTGGACTTGAGAGGAACGGAACTCCTACTGAGAGCGGTTCATCCAGAGCCGGGGCATCACGGCACGGTTCTAACATGCTTCCCCCAAAGCTGCCTTCCAGGAACCACACTTTTCTGCAGTTCCACAGATAATAACAGTCCCTTACTTCAATTTCTCTTCCAGCATCCGAGATGACCGAAAAGGGACCTGGACGCTGAGGCCCGTGAACGCGGCTGAGGTGGGCAGAGCTGAGCCGCTGGGCTTGAGCCCACGGGTGACCCACCTGGGCCTTCGCTTCCGGGGCCACTTCTGGGTGGGGGTTCCCTCCCCGCTTTGCTTCCCCTAATTGGTGGAACAGCTCCAAGTTCACGGCCCCCAGAAGCCAGGGTCTCGCTTCTCTGGCTGCTGAACGTGTGTCCCTCACAGTACTTGTCGCGTGGACGACACCTGTGTGGGCACCTGCCCCTGCACCGGAGGCTAAGGGCCTGCGGTCAGAGGCGGTGCGTTAACCCGTGTTCACGGTGCAGCCTGTGTGAACACGGACAGGGGTTCCCCGATGGCTGGACGGCCGAGTGAGTGAGGGTCTGCCCGTGCTGGACGGAGGCATGTCCCTCCCAGAGTCACACCCCCGAGGCTCCTCAAGGCTTAGGCGCCGGGCTTTGTGCCTGTGACTCGGCCACTCTTGCCCCGACAGCCAGAACCACCGTCCGGACACCTGCAGGCTCGCCATGTCCACAAGGACGCTCCGTCCTGGCCTGTCCCTCCTGGCCCCGTGGGAGGCATGCGGGCAGAAAGGAGAGAGGACGGGGGTCTGGAGGCCCAGAGGCCCTGCAGACAGCAGGTGGCTGTGCCACGGGCGCTGAGCCGGGCCCTCCTCGAGCGCGAAGGGAACGCGCACATCCCCAGAGCAGGCTGTGCGACGGCCAAGGCCTTGCTTTCCTTCACGTCCCTGTGTCCTCCTATTAAACTTCTGTTGATCATGCGACCGAAGCTTGTTCGGTTTCCAGGCAAAGAACTCTTCCTGCTTTTTGTTCAGATCCGGCGGCTGAGGGACGGGGTAGGGACGGCTCTGTGAGGGCGGCCTTGCTCCCAGGCAGGCCTCCAGCTCTTGGGGTGAGGGTCGCTCAGTGGGGCCCCCAGTCGGTGCAGGCGGTGCCGGGGCCTGGGTCTTCCTAACGAGCCGGGCGCGGCCTTGCTGCACACAAGGAGGACACGAGGGAAGAGCCACGGCTCTGCAGGGTGCGGGGAGAAGGGAGCCTCCTGCGCTGCTGGTGGGACGGCAAACTGGTGCAGCCACTGTGGGGAACAGTGTGGAGGCTCCTGAGAAAACTAAAACTAGAACCACCACATGACCCAGCAAGCCCACTCCTGGGCATGTATCCAGAAAAACCGAAAACTCTCATTCGAAAAGATACATGCACCCCTATGTTCACTGCAGCGCTATTTACAATATCTAAGACATGGAAGCAACCTAAATGTCCCTTGACAGATGAATGGATAAAGACGATGTGGTACATATATACAATGGAATATGACTCAGCCATAAAAAAGAATGAAATAACACCATTTGCAGCAACATGGATGGACCTACAGATTATCACACTAAGTGAAGTAAGTCAGACAGAGAAAGACAAATATCAAATGATATCATTTATATGTGGAATCCAAAAAACTGATATAAATGAACTTATTTACAAAAGAGAAATAGACTCACAGATTTCAAAAACAAACTTATGGTTAGCAAAGGGGAAGGCAGGGGAGGGATAAATTAGGAGTGTGGGATTAACATATACACACTATTATATATAAAATAGATAATCAACAAGGACCAACTATACAGCACAGGGAACTATACTCAATGCCTTGTAATAACCTATAATGGAAAAGAATCTGAAAAATTATGTATATATGTATAACTGAATCACTTTGCTGTACACCTGAAACTAATACAACACTGTAAATCAGCTATACTCCAATATATAAAAAAACAAAGAGTCACTGCTCTAACACACATGGACTGAGCTAATGCCCTCAAGATGCTCTGGACCAAAGTGGCTACAACACGTCTCACTGACCTGGGGTCACTGGTGCCCGAACAGGTCTGCTTTGAAACAAGCCGTTCAGTCTGCTCCATTCTGTCAGGCTATAGATTCATTATGTATTGGATCTTTTTTTTTTCTTTTTAAATAAATGATTTGTCAAAAAGCTAGAATTTTGGGACCTAGGTTGTAACTAGGTAAGAATATTTAAAAAGAAAGAAAGAAAGAAAAAGAGGGAGGGAGAAAGAAAGGAAGGAAGGAAGGAGGGAGGGAAGAAAGAAAGAAAGAAAGAAAGAATGAAAGAAAGAAAGGGACCATGGCAAATCCAAGCTTGCAGAAAGGAAAACAGTGAGACAAAGGAAATATTGCTAAATCATGGATTTCTCAATATCCTTGCATCACTTAGAATCTGAGTCTAGGAAGGACGCTCCCAGCCAGCCTCTCCCTGGCAGAGCTGACACTGCATCCTGGATGTTACACCCTTGTTCAGGAGTTACTTTCTTCTTTTCAAGGAATACCCCCCTGCAAATGTTCTAGAATACACCCACTACCCTCCTGAGACGACTCCAAGTTTTCCAGCCTCTTGTCCCCTGACAGCCACCACTTACAGGGCGGAATTTCCTTATATCCCCTGCTGGATCATAATACCCACCCCTCAATGTAGTAACTACTCTGGTTTCAGAACAAAAGGCCTTACATCGTCCTGACCACCCAATCATCGTGGCACTTTACTCTAAAGGCATTATTCAAGGAATCCTGACAAATTCTGGGTTTACTTTTGTCCTAAAGTTTGGTCACGAGATTGAGATGAATACAGAGCAATCAGAGAAAAAAACCCAAATAACAGAGAATAGTGAGAAGGGGTGTCGGCTGTTCTCTAGGGCATGTGCTTTTATTTAACGTTTAAAAAGGATGTGTCTGTACATATATACAGTGGAATATTAGCCATAAAAAGGAATGAAATAGTGCCATTTGCAGAGATGTGGATGGACCTAGAGACTGTCATACAGAGTGAAGTAAGTCAGAAAGAGAAAAACAAATATTGTATAATATTGCTTATATGTGGAATCTGGAAAAACGGTACAGATGAACTTATTTGCAAAGCAGAAAGAGAGACACAGATGTACAAAACAAATGTATGGACACCAAGGGGGGAAAGGCGGGGGGGTGGGATGAATTGGGAGATTGGGATTGACATATATACACTACTATGTATAAAACAGATAACTAATGAGGACCAGCTGTATAGCACTGGGAACTCTACTCAGTGCTCTGTGGTGACCTATATGGGAAGGAAATCCAAAAAGGAGGCGATATATGTACACGTATAACTGAATCACTTTGCTGTGCAGCAGAAACTAACACATATTGTAAAGCAACTAGACTCCAATAAAAATTAAAGAAAAAAACGATGTGTTTAAAGGTAGAAAGTAGTAATTTGTGCATGGGAAGTCACAATAGTTTTTGAGCAGAGGTTTAAAACATTTTTACTATAAAAATCAAACGTTTTGTTTTACAAAGGGAGGAAATAGTATAAAAATATACAAATATTTATAAGTGGAAGTCCTCTGTCCTTAGTCAAAGCCCCAGAAGTGGCCACTATAAACAGGACAATGTGTGCTTATGCAGAAGTTGTCTACATAAATGTAATTATACAATATATGAACTCAGTCGTGGCTGAGTTAGATACACTGCTTCACAACTGACTTTTTCCGTTAAAAAAGTTGTATATTTACCTCTGTATCTACCTCTATATCCATCTATCTATCTATCATCTATCTATCTATCCATTTATCTATGTATCTATCTACCTATATCTCTGTACCTATCTACATGCCTATAACTTATTCTGATCATGGTACACATATCCATGACTATTTTTACTAGTCCTTTATTAGCACTTGGAGCGTCTCCATTTTTTCCTCTTTTCCATTCTTATGTATAAATTTCCGTCCACCTGTGAGAGTCCTCCTGCCGAGTGAATTACTGGGAGTGGAAATATAGGCTCCAAAGAGGCGTGATTATAAACTTTGTAGGTCCTGCCAAATTCTCCTCCGAATATGTGACTAGCCTTTTTTTTTTTTTTTTTTTTTTGCGGTACACGGGCCTCTCACTGCCTTGGCCTCTCCCGTTGTGGAGCACAGGCTCCGGACGCACAGGGTCAGCGGCCATGGCTCACGGGCCCAGCCGCTCCGCGGCATGTGGGATCTTCCCAGACCAGGGCACGAACCCGCGTCCCCTGCATCGGCAGGCGGACTCTCAACCACTGCGCCACCAGGGAAGCCCCGTGATTAGCCTTTCTGTCTCTGGTGAGCTGATCAGTCTTCAGCTTCAGATCCCCTCAGTTCCACGGGCTTCTCCCAAGGCCTGGGGCCTTGAAACGCGTAGATGTTTCTAATATTTTTGTGAAATTAGCACAGGAAGATGCTTAAACTATAATGGGCTGTGATGAGGGTCTCTGTAAGGGCCCCTCCTGCCGTCACACCTGCCAGGCAGAGTGAGAGGGGCTGCTGAGCACTGGGGGTCAGGATTACAGGAAGGTGGGTTGGGAATGTGCCATTTTAAGTGACACTGGTAGAGGCCTTTTAGACTGACGGGCAAGCTCCTTCTCACCCCTAGTCCCACTTCAAAGGCTCCCCATGGAGCCGAGACCCTCCCTCTCACTGGTGAGTCCCCCGCATTTGGTCATAGTATCCCCGCAGCATGTGACACAACATTACAGCATAATGTGTTCTGTGCACGATTCCTCCTCCACGTTAGACCAGGAGCTTCTGTAGGCTGGGCTGTGTCTCGTCCATCTTCAAATCCACAGAGCCCAGCATGGGGCCTGGCACTAACAGGACAGTGTTATGGCGTGTGCACAAGACCTTTAAATATGATTTAAAGGGAAGGTGAAGTAGTGCACGGAACCACAAGGAAATCTTATTACAGGGTGTTTATCACAGCGTAAGTGGGCGTGGGTAGTTAGTTGGTGATGAGTGATCACAGGATGCTCTGTTGAGCGGGTAAAGTAAAGCCTGCAGGGGCAGACTTTCACGTCAGGTGTCTCGGACCTGCGCCCCGAGACTGAGGGCACCCATTCACTGTCCTGCTCAAGGACAACCCCCGCATGGAGGGTGGAGACACGGGCTTGCTTCACTCTCAACGGGTCAACGTGTTTACTCTGATACAATCACCCTTTACGTTAGGTGAGACTGCTAACATCCAGAGAGGCGTGATTTTGGCATCAAAGTGGCAGTACACTTACTTTAGTAAATACTCACTGATATGGGGCCTCCCTGGTGGCGCAGTGGTTAAGAATCTGCCTGCCAATGCAGGGGACACGGGTTCGAACCCTGGTCCGGGAAGATCCCACATGCCGCGGAGCAGCTAAGCCCGTGCGCCACAACTACTGAAGCCTGCACACCTGGAGCCCGTGCTCTGCAACAAGAGAAGCCACCGCAATGAAAAGCCCGCGCACCGCAACGAAGAGTAGCCCCCGCTCGCCGCAATGAAGACCCAATGCAGCCAAAAATAAATAAAATAAATAGATTTATTTTCAAAAGTACTCACAGATATGATTACACATAGTAAATGTCTTGGACAAAGGCTTCAAAGCCTTTGAACCATTTATGGTGAATGATGTGACCTGGGGAGGAAAGCAGATGCTGGTGGCAGGAGGGGTGGAGGGGAGGGGAGGGCCCTGCTCCACGTGCTCCTGGCCTCGTCCCACCTGTTTATTACGCGGCACAGACCTTCTCAGGACATCCTGGGGCTTTCGAGGTGTACGTTTCTCATTTATCCTTGCCAAAGTGCGGCAGAGCTGGAGGAGTTAAAAGAGCCTGCTACTCACTTGGTTCTGTACCTGCCCAGTGACAGGGGTTGTTGAGGAATCCAAATTCCCAACAGGAAGAGAGGAGATAACCTCAGATTCACGTGGGAAAATGAGTCCCGCTGTGACTAGTTCAAATGCATTTGACTTTTAGCTGTAAAACAGACAATGCATGTGCTTGGAACGGACAACTCTCTAAGAAGATTCTGTTCATTAGGATTCCCCTTTGAAAGTCCTAAGTCCAGCGAAGTTTCTACGAAGAGTTAGTTAGGTTTACCCTGTTCTTGATCTACTATCAAATTGAATGTCCTGGAGATTAACGGTATTCACTGAAAATGGGGCAGCTTCAAACACCGCAGACATATCACCGGACACATAACCTGTAAGGTGTTACTGGCAGGTTTCAAAAACCTACTAAGTGTCAGTTACTGAATGTCCAGTCGATGCCAGCTGTGCGTGACACCCTCCCGGTGACACAGTGTGCTCATGTGTAATATAACCCACCTGAGGACCAGAGAGGTTAATCCATTCATCCAAGGTTACAGAACAGAGCCCGAACTCAAATCCAGGCTGGTTTGACCCCCAGTGCATTGCTCTTCCCACTCTGCTGGATTCACTACTTCCTGTGTTGCCGACATCTGTGGATATTTTATAGGACCCTCCCTCCCCTCACAAACCCCTGCTTTTCAAGGTCACTCCTTAAACACTACCCTGCTTGCCCTGTGCAGTAACTAAACAGCCAGGAATGAGGTGTCACCTAGGGACCAGGGTAAGGGGTTGGTCCCTCTCCCTGTTTCCACCTGCCTTGCTTATACCAGGGAGACTTTCTTCTCTCCCACTTACCCTGTCATCAAGTAACTCCTTCCTTTCCTGCTCTTTTTCAAAGCTTTCCCAGTCCTTTAACAATAAACACACAGCCCCCTTTCCTGTAACCTCTGCTTCTAAGTTTTGACCTGTCACTCCACCAGTTTCCCCCCATGACCGAGACGTGTAAGACAGCCGAGAACAAGCCGCTTAAAACCGGGGGCCGCGAACACCCCGAGCTCGGCACCTGCCCAGACGGCCCGTAAACCCATCCGACTCAGCGTCTTCCCAGAAGCTCAGCACTTCTGAAAAATAATAATAAAAAGCCCCTTTTATGTCTTACAATCTTCATGCCTCTCCCTGCAGCTGTGTTGGTTCCTTCTACTTTTTCACTTCAAGCTCACATGCCCACAGAGGCCACACGATTCCCAGTCAGGTGGGGTTTCGTGGTGCGCCAGCTCCGTAAACCTGATTTCTAATAGAAAACGTATTCTGGTTCCAAACAACCGACTGGCCAGTAAGCTGTGACGCAGCGCGTTTGCATATAGGGGGCCCCTTGTGTTCTGTTGCAGTAGAGATGCACGTTTGTGTTTTGTGTGTCTGTGGACGACCCTTTTTTTTTTTTTTTTGTGGTACGCGGGCCTCTCACTGTTGTGGCCTCTCCCGTTGCGGAGCACAGGCTCCGGACGTGCAGGCTCAGCGGCCATGGCTCACGGGCCCAGCCGCTCCGCGGCATGTGGGATCTTCCCGGACCGGGGCACGAACCCGCGTCCCCTGCATCGGCCCGTGGACTCTCAACCACTGCGCCACCAGAGAAGCCCTGGACGACCCATTTGCCTTCAAGGTTCGCCTGTGTCCCCCTCCTCCGCTTTCTGGGTAGCTGATAACTTTCCGAACGGGCCCCACGGGGAGGGGCTGAGGGGCACGGGGAAGCTGGCATATGTGCTTTCGGTGTCACTTTCAAATCTAAGCTTCTGATGACCCCGGGTTCATCTGTGCCCTCTTCCCTTTGCTTTGCCTGGTGACGGCTAACCTCTTTCTTAAACGGAGCACTTTTCTTGACTGAGCAGGATTAGTCTGAGGAGGGTGCACTCGGCCTTCTTCTCCCTCCCGGGACTTCGAACAGACCCAGCGAGTGGGGCTTGCAGTGAGGAGCCCCGGTGTCTGAAAGAATCCAGGAACCTTCAACTGTGGCTGGAAAATAGCTTAGTTAAAAGATGAGAATTTACTGGCGTGGAGAGGGAAAGCCTTATGAAGGGATGAGATTCCATTAACCATAAACATTTAAACAATGTATATCATGATTTGTAAAAATCCAGCAGAGACTATAAAATAAACGTTACAGAGAAGATTATCCGGGAGGCAGTCACGCAGTGTGTTATACTTTGTTGAGTCTCTTGTAGTAATTTCTGCATTAGTGACTACTTTTTAAAGGAAGGGGTCAATGATAATGCCTTACACTCAACTGTAAATCTCAAAAGCCAAGCCTTCATTCCTGTGACCGGGTGGCCTGGTTCTAGACATGGAGATGTCTTCTGAATTGCACAGCTCAGCTCCATCATGACAAGAACCTTGATTCCTGTCCAAGTCTGGTCCTGCAAGGCACTGCCCCACATGACGCACCAGCACTATTCTTTTATCCCTTGGCTTTGAGACAGATGAGACCAAGTTAGAAAAGACACATGTTGTCGATAAAAATGAGCTTTAATAAACTACCTCCAGGGGGCTCCCCTGGTGGTGCAATGGTTAAGAGTCCGCCTGCCAATGCAAGGGACACGGGTTTGAGACCAGGTCCAGGAAGATCCCACATGTCACAGAGCAACTAAGCCTGTATGCTACAACTACTGAACCTGCGCTCTAGAGCCCAAGAGCCACAACTACTGAGCCTGAGTGCCACAACTACTGAGCCTGCGTGCCACAACTACTGAGCCCACGTGTCACAACTACTGAGCCTGAGTGCCACAACTACTGAAGCCTGTGCACCTAGAGCTCATGCTCCACAACAAGAGAAGCCACCACAATGAGAAGCCCGTGCACCACAACGAAGAGTAGCCCCCGCTCACTGCAACTAGAGAAAGCCCACACACAGCAATGAAGACCCAAGTCAGCCAAAAATAAATAAATCAATTAAAAAAAAAAACTACCTCCAATTTCTTCCTCGACAAAAGTGATCTGATGTCTAAGGAATAAGCCACCATAGAAGAGTTATTGTCAAATGGCAAAATCGAGTAAGATATTTTAACTTGATTTTTGCTGCAACTTGGCCATCTCCATGCAGTGGAGCTCCTGAATTTTGGGGACAGATCAATTTATTAAATTGTATACTCCTTTTCTAACAGCTGGTTTTTGAAACACATCTCAGTATGACTTCATTTTTGAGGTCTCAAAATAAAAACACTTCCAGATACTTAGGTTCTGAATCGTTCATCTTGTTTTTAGAACAACAGTGTTTTCCCCCCACCCCGGAAACTTCGTTCCCTTTTATGCATTTCCTATGGCATTTTTGGGAGTCTTCTTCATAGCCTTTTTGAGTTTATAATAATCCACAGTAGTATTACAAGTGGTATTTTTTCCACGCCTTATTTCATTAATTTGTATTTTGGAAGTTATCTCTCCAATAAACAAATGACTTTTTAGGAGGATATTGTTATTACTTTAGTTAAATTCTTTTAAGGGAGAAGATGTAATACCATTTCAGGCCAGGAATTTTACATCGGAAATCATACCATATTTTGCATTTTCTCAAAACACAGTTTAAAAAGATACACCAATATTATATAGAAATGGAAGTGATCATACACAAATGTAGAGTTGATATTATTGAATGCATTTCCCAGGTTATACTCAGGGTTGGAGGTGAGTTTTCGTGAAAGATTGCTTGCACTGGTGATGAGAAAGATTCTACAGTAGTAAAAACTGTGACTACTTTTTACGGAGTGTCTACTATATCCCAAGCTATACCATAAACCTGTATCTCTAATTCTCAGCCCAATTTTGTAGGGAGATGTTATGCACTCTCTTCATAAATTGGGAAATCCTGGCTTATAGAGAATAGGGACCCACTTAGAATTAAATGGTGGGTGTCTGGCTCACTGGGATTTGAACTCATCACCCGACTACAAAATGCTGTGCTGTCTGTACCCCGATGCAGACTCAGGCTATTACTGCAATCTCTCTAATGCCACTGTGTGGAGGTGGCATTGCGATAGCTCAGCTGGCAAATGTGGCAGAAGGTACACGCTTTCTAGACCCCCTTCGGGTGAAGAGAAAATGCCCTTCATCATCTGCTTGGCCCCACTCTTTGCTCCACGGTGCGCTGTCCTCCTGCACTGAAGCATGGGTTTGCTTAGTTAGCAACTGGATCAATTATCACCTACACCACAGTGCGCCACCAACACATCCTACAAGCCCAGCCGGTCCCTTGCCATCCTGTCCTGGTGGCCTGGAGTAGTCACCAGGCAACATCCCTTACTGCTTCCGGGAAGGTAACTCAAAACCACATGCCCTGATACTTAGAAGGCACTAAATACGTGATCGTTAAAGAGATCATATGAATTAGCGTTGTGCCATTACTGTATAGAAAGGCAGTGCTATCCTTGTGGATATCTAATGATATTGTAACAGGATGGTTCTACGTGGCCTCAGAATTTCTCTGAGGATGAGTGATATTTGTTGGAAAAATGTAAAATATACACCGGAGGCCAGCTGACACAAAGACTTGCTGGGAGGGTTAAGACTTCTGGCCAGCTTGGGGAAAGAACCTGGAGGGACGTGCGCCAGTCCTGAGGGCTCAGCAAATTCTCTCCCCAGGTGGGATTTGGTGCACATGGACGTCCTTGTCAACACCGATGAAAGGCTGCGTTTTACACCTGGGGTGACACGGGGCCAAACAGAGGAAGCACGCACGCGTGCAGGACGGAAGCAAGGGGATCATGGAAGAAAAAGCAGTCGGGGGTTCTCAGACGCCTTCAAGGGGGTAAGTCTCCCCAGGCTTGGCACCTGGAGCCCATGAGGTGTGATTCTCTCAGCAGCAAGAAGGCTCAGCCAAGGTCCCGATTACCACACCATTTGGCAACGAAGCCTCTTCTCCGGAACAACTCTCTGCACTTCTCTTTCCTGTTTTTCACATGAAGCGTCAATAGTGAATAGAAATTTCAGCTTGTTCCCTTCAATCTTGAGCTTCCAAAGATGAACAGACAGACTCGGCCCCATCTTGGTGGTGGTGGGATGTGAGGAGAGGGAACGGGGTTTGCCCAGGACACATCTCAGGGCTACAGGACCCTCCTGCGGTCCCAGGAGGAAATTGCCTTTAAAACCATGACTCAGAATTCTGACTCTGAGGGATCTGGGCCAATCTGTGATCTCATCCTGAAGCTTCCTGAAGCACCTGGGCTTTCCCTGGGGTCTCCTACCTGGACAGGGGCCCAGGCCACACCTGTTTGGCCCCGAGGGGATGAGCTGGTGAGAACCCTGCCTGCAGCTGCTCCCGTTACATCAGACGAGGACCAGGGAGATCACTTCTGAGGGGCACAGCTTGCCACCTCTTTCTACCAGGAATGACACAGCAGGGCACACAAAAGCGCTTTCACAAGGAAGCACTTCTGAGGGGGCCAGATCTGAGAGCCAGTGACGTCGTGTTTGACGAGAGCTGGCTTTGCCCTAGAAACGTCCTAGCGTTCAGCACTTTCCTGAAACCCTGGCTTCCAGTTCGAGTTTCGGTCCCAACATGAAAACTTGCTGTTGACGGACACATGAAGTTTTCACAAACTGAGAAATTAATTTCATCTGAGGGTGAAAGGAATGCTTGAAAGAAGATATCGGCTGAAGGGAAAGAATTTTACTTGAAGGGGTTTTTGACGGAGGTTGAACAAGGCTGCTCATCACAATATCTGGCTCTTTCTCCATGAACAACTTTTTGATTTGGTGAAGTAACTGGAGAAGAACTGTTAACCAGAGTCTGCTGAAAAAGTATCTGAAGCTACTTCCTGTTCATAGAAAAGTCTACAGTCAACCCACCGGGGTGACCGGGTGGTGAAGAGGCTTTAAGAGGCTCCCATCTTTCTCTGGCCCACATGCTTCCACCTTTGAAGGGTCTCAGAATAATCAGCCAGTTTCAGAGCTTAAGGGGTTTCAAAAATCCACACTCCCAGAGCGGCCAACAATGCTGCTAGGAGCCTGGGAATGGGGTCGGGGAGAAAAAAGCAAACCAGTGACTCAGGGCCGCACGAACTTACGAGATCACCGCTGAGAGGGATGACCTCCCACAGCCTCTCAGACCACACTCAAGACTCGGCCGGTCCAGCAGGGCCAGTCAACACCAGCTTCATCCCAGGAATGACCCAACCAAGCTTCTGGCTAAATGCATGTGGCGCTCTGGAGCAAGGCACAGGGGAGTGACTTCGGAGCCCACCCGCCAGCCTTCCCGGCTCTCTTTCTCCCACCCGCAGGCTCACCTTCCCCTTTGAATCTCCCCACACCCTTTCCACACTCTCCGCTGCCTTGCACGAGTCACCTGAGGGCTCCCAGGCCAGGTGGGGACTCTGCTCTCTGCTACTGGGAGGGCAGGAGGGTTGCCCGACCCGGAACAGCGGGTTTTGGGGTGCGGGACGTGGCGGGCAGTGACATTCTGACTCCCCGCATGCTGGGTGGGCAGCCTTGCACAAGGCAACCCGAGGTTTGGGAACGCAATGGAGAAGTGGGGCGGTCCTCGTGCCCACTCCGCCCGGCGCTGAGGCTGCCGTGCGCCGGAGCGTCCCGGAAGGGCCCGCACTGGGCAGTCTTTCCCAGGAAATCTGCTGCCTCGGCTAAGCCGAGCTGCTACTGGATGATGCGAGCAGTTCCCTCCTTCCAGGCAGAGGATGTGTTCCAGCAAACCAAGAGAAAGGTGAGGGACATTTCCATGTGTATGCCACCTTCAAACGCCTTCTCCTTTGGTGATGTACTCGCATCCCTACGTTCCTGGACTCTTGGAGACCTTCCCAGGGGCCATCACTTGAAAGGTGTCTATCTCTACGCCCCAGATTCCTCCGCTGGGCACTGCTGACACTGGGGATGGATGATTCTTTACTGGGGGAGCTTCCCGGTGAATTATATGTTTGACCTCCCAGTTCTCAGGACCGAAAATCTCTCCGGACGGTGACAAATGTCTCTTGGGGGCAAACTCCCCTCCCATTGAGAAGCAGCCCCTGTTCCACACGCACACGGGCCGGGACGCTGCAATCTTTCTTTTCACTCTCTCGTCACAAGTGTCCCTGGCCATACCTCCTGGCCCTGAGGGAACTTTGGATTTTTTAGAAAAAAAATCCAGGAGAGAATGTCTTTCAATTCTAAAAAAGGATTAATGGAGAATTGAGAGGCTGAACTGATGATTTAGTCTATTAGGGTTTTTTTGTTTTTTTTTAAGAGCCCTGATGTTTAAATTAGGCCTGTTCCACAAACACCCTCAAAAGCAGGACCCCGTTGAACCCAGGAAACAGCAAACTCTGCTGTTAGGGTCCCTGGGCTGGCTGATGGCCAGACACTGGATTGAGAAGTAGAACCCAATTCTGGATTCTGACCCACACTTGGGCATTGATTCAACTTGCACGTGAGAGTGACAAGTCTATGAATCTTTGGTCCCCTCGGCCCTCTCCTGCCCTCCCCACAATCCCTGAGTTACCGCGGCCAGCGCCCAGGCAATGGTCCATTCTGAGCTGTGCTGGCGGACGGAGTGCCTAGGAGTGATGAGGTGGGTACAGATGTGCTGTGTCCTCATGAAGGGCGCTGCCATGCCAGTTAGGGACGTTTCTGGTCCCTTCCGGTTTGCCATGAGTTTGAGGACCGCTGGAATCCAGGGATGGAGTGTCTTAGCTTTCTCTCTGGTGGGGCTGACAGGCACGGCTTGGATGTTCAGGTCTCTGAGGACCCGGGGAGATGATGTGGCTGCTGGTCGGCGGCCATTGGAAGCACTCAAATATTCAGATTAAACCAAAACATTTCAGAGACATTTCTTCCAATCTCAGACAAAAGTGCCAGAATATCAGCCAGTTGGTAACATCCAAGCACAGCTTTAATGCAGGTAGACCTGTAGTAGCCATCAACATCACTGGGCTTCAGGGAAGGGAGTTTATCTCACCAATGCTGCTTTCCTGCCATTCTGCCATGGAAGAGACTCCAGATCCAAAATTTTAAACAGTTTGTCATTGTGTGAAAATCACAGATCTGGTCTCCTAAGGGAGCTCAGAGGATTCCCCGAGTCAACTCTCTCATTGTTCTGGGAACCCAGCTCATCTCCGTGGTGGAAAGGCAGCTTGGTTCCACCTGGGGCCAGAAGCTCTCATCAGGTACCCCATCCACATGCTCCCTCCCTGTTGTCCCAGAAAACAACAGGTGCTCAGCAGACCGGCCCTGAGCCCTTGGAATTAAAGTGCTGGGGTCAGGGGCACACAAGGCGCCTGCACGGGGTCTTCGCCCAAATTGTGTGCTCTTGTGCAGCCATTACTGTGCAGGGGACCACAGGATGGGTCTGACCTCTCCCTCACAGTGGGTCGTACAGGGACTGGGCTGGGGGACAGAAGTGATGGGGAGCACCAGGCTGGTTTCAGATCCCCTTTCTGGGACCCAACCATACGCTGCAGGTTCACTGCTGTCACACCTCCACTGTCCTCATCCGTGAAATGGGCGAACAACGTCTCTCTCCTTCCACCCCCAAGCCCCACACGGACACACACACGTCCTCACACTCACACACACACCACTCACAAGGACATCAGGAGAAATGGACTAGACATTGGTCATGAAACTGCTTGGAAAACCTCAGGTGCTACAAACTCAAAGCTCTTATAGTCACTGTGCGTCACAGACGGTATGTCCTGGGGTCCTCACATCTTTAAGAGGCTTCTCAATACACAGGCGATGCTGTTACCTCTGTGATCAAATAGAATTTTTTTCTAAAACAAACATGTTTTCTTGTCAATTAGAATGTCTATCATATAAGCTAATTACCATTTTCATCATAAAAAGTAGTTATATCAGAATTGGTATAAAATAGCCAATAGAGTGAAAAAGACTGCAGTAGACATTCCAAATAGATGTACTTTCTTTGTGTGTGCATGTGTGTGTGTGTGTGTGTGCGCGCATGTGTGTGCGGTACTCTGTTGAGGGAATGTTTTGTTCACTGCCAGACTTCTAGTACCTGGTCCAGAATAAATGTTTGCTAAATAAATGAATGAAAATATACAATAACTTTCCATCAAACAACTTGCCTCAAACCCACCCATGTTCTCAGCTGTCAGAGAAGTCTCCAGCACGTTTGAACGTTTGTATCCTGAAACACAGCTGGATGTTCCTAAAGTTTACTCATTTCTGGATGGCAGAAACAAAGTCCAGACTGCAACAGAAGACATTCAGACAACGTCTCTGATAGGCTCTGGCGACTGGATAGAAAACAACCCTTTAGATGCTTTAAAAGTGACTATTTTCTATACCCCACTTTTCATTAAGCAAATCATACAAATGAAGAGGGTTAACACGTATTCTAATGAAGGATTAAGTTGAAATCTAAACGAAAAGATGACAAAACACAAAATAATGATTTGGGGTTGAGAGCCAAGAAAGAGGATTCATGCCCAGCACCCCGTGCTGGTTTTCAACCTTCACTTCCTTGTCTCTTAGTCCAGGGCCTTCCAGGGGTGTCTCCTTTAGCAAAGATCAACTTCGCCCCTTTCTTTTCCCAAACGGCCTCTCCATCTTCACATCTGTCCCTCACACAACAGGCACCCTCTTCGGCGGAAAGAGAAGGGAAGTTGCAAATGCTTTTGATATATTTTAATACCTTCTCATATAATGAAAGCCTGAATTAAACAGCACTGAAAAGTACTGCTCTATTGTGAGTAAGGCCTGTTTATCTGTGTCTCTTCACATCATTTAAAATGAATACACCGAATCTCATAGGAAGTAAGACCCTCCATACTTTATCTACCAGTCGTCTTATGTTCCACAGAGAAATAAAATGCTGCCAGTGATTGCTGTACCATGGGTGGCTCGAGGTCTTCCAGTTTTAGAGATATTAAAATATGAAAAAAGTGCATCTTAGAGACAATTAAATATACTAGTATTTCCTTATATATTCTATATGTAGCTTATATTGTTCAGACAGTTGTAGTTATACAAAAATTCCACAAATGATTTCGTTCTTTCTAGACCAGTTTTCCTTCAAAGGTGGACCACGGATCGTCTATAATAGAATCACCTGGGGCGGCTCATTTAAAAGACAGATTTCTGGGACTTCCCTGGCGGTCCAGTGGTTAAGACTCCCTGCTTCCAATGCAGAGGGCACGGGGTCAATCCCTGGTTGGGGAGCTAGGATCCCACATACCGCATATCGTGGCAAAAAAATAAATTAAAAAAAAAAAAGATTTCTGGGCCCCGGTGCAGGCCTAGCAGAGCAGAATCTTGTGGCAGGATCTGGGTAGCACGATTTTTTACAGCTTTTCAGATGATTCTAATAATCAGCCAGAGAGAGAACTTAAAAGTGGTCCCAGACCAATAGCAATGGCGTCACTTGGGTGCTTCTTAGAAATACAGAACCTCAACCGCCAGCCCAGGCACACTGCAGCCAAATATGCATATTACCCACATGCCTAGGTGATCATGGGTGCATTGAAGCCAGAAAAGCCTCACACCCCGGGCTTCTCAAAGAGCGGTTTCTGGTCCCCCAGCAGCATCACCAGGGCCTTGTTAGAAATGCAGATTCTTAAGCCTCCACCCAGACCTCCTCATTCAGAAACTTGGGGGATGGGGCAGGGTGGAGCCCAAGTTACCTGTGTTTTAATAACCCTCCAGTTTATTCTGATGCATGATAAAGTGGGGGACCCCTGCGGTCACCCAGCCTTTCCTTGAACACACCTGATGACAAGCGCTCCAGGTAACTCAAGGCAAAGGGATCAGGCTGGGCGCAGGGACCTGTTTTGCAGTCATGGTGATTAAGAGGCATTAACCAGCATCTCAAGGGCTAAGTAAGCCTTTAATCCCAGATGTTCAAATAATAGCAGATATAACAAACTGGAAAGACGGGTAGTCAAATACTGGTGAATGTCCAGCTCTCATTTTTAAGTGAGTCAGAGCGTGATAAATACGCTCTAAGCCTGAGGAATCTTTCTAGCTTTCATCTTTTGCTTTAGCATTTTTTTCCCCTGACGTTTCAAAGCATCTGTTGACAAAGCCATCTAATTACGAGTTCTCTGTAGAATCTAAAAAGTTCTACTTACAAATGCTGCCAACCTCCAGCTGAAATTCAGGGTGAACGAGCAGGTCCTGAACAGTTCCTTTCCCCGCTTACATAAAGGAGCGCGTTGACGCTGTGAAGGGTCTGGGGAATGGTTCATCATTCAGACCATTCTCAGCATCCGCTAAGAATGGATGCTAAGAATTCAAGATAAAAGGTCAGCTTCTTCCCTCAAGGAGCACACAGTCTATTAGGGAGACAGACACAGCAATAAACAATTTCACTACAATACGATGCACTGTATACTGGAGGCATGAAAGGATCTTTTATTATAACCACTGGCCAAACAGCAGTTTGAAGATTTGAGGATGGTGAGACTAGCAAGGAGAAAGATCAGGAAAAACTACTGTAAGAGTTTAAAGCAGGATGCTGGGCAGTAACAAAATGTGGAAGGGACATTCATACGAGCGTCTTCTAAACACAACGACTTACAACCATTGATGCATCCACTGCGCTTGCAGGGGCTAAGAAGTGACTCAGGTGATTCAAAATCATCCTTTAAAAAATCTGACTTTGGAAGGTTTTATAAACATCATATTTTAAACTCTCCAATAAATGTCTGCTGCTTCTCGACACACCCTTTTTATTGTGTCCAGCATTCTGTGACTACCCTGTTTATGCCAACAGCATGCTTAATTAAGCACCGTGACAATACCAATAAGAATCAGAGAGCTAGACACAGTACATGGCATCCAAAAAATGGAGGGTTTATCCTGGTACACCAAGGATAAACCATACAAGAAAGAGAGATGTTTCCCAGAAACCATTTTCCCTCTGACTAAAAGATCCAAAAGTAAGAGGTTATATTCCAAGGATAAATGACCACAGTGACCGTGTCTCCTGCATTTAGAGATAGCATCAGTGTTCATATTCCACAGCAATGACCTTACGCTACTTCATACATTCGAAGAAGAACGCTCCTAGGCTTGCTTGCTTTCTTTTCATTAAGGACCATGTATTTTATACAGTTGGTGTGTTTCAGCCACTGGGGTCATTGTATTTTAATGCTCAAATTGTCCCCTCTTAGCCCAGCAGGGGCCTCTTCAGCTGGCTCTGTGTCCTTTTGAGATGACCCCACTGTTCTCTGACAGCTTTCCTCCTTTCTGGCACAAAAGATATCCTAAGCTTGACTTGTCCCTTTCCTGCCCCAAGTTTAAAAGCAGTAGTTTCTCCAAAAGGCTTGAGTCCTTCTGTGGCAATTGGTATTCAGAAACCTTAATTTGAGGTGCTGGGGGTGCCTATTACTTTTGGGGTGCCATTGCTTCCAGGCCTTTAAAGTGGACAGAACCAGGAAGTATGGGCAGTTTTGTAAGAGAAAGAATATCGTGAGGCTTTTCCAGTTGAAGCTTCAGTTTATGGAGGTTTAACTTGGCAGACATTTTCTACTGCACAGAAAATCTTGGCTCCTAAGGGCACAATCATTTGTTCTTCCTACAATATAGCACGAATGGTTTCAAGATAACAATGCTAGTATCATTGCTAGCAATAAAACTACTGAATAATAAACAAGACAAAAAGACAACCTCAGAATGGGAGAAAATACTTGTAAACGAAGCAACTGACAAAGGATTAATCTCCAAAATTTACAAGCAGCTCATGCAGCTCAATATCAGAAAAACAAACAGCCCAATCCAAAAATGGGCAGAAGACCTAAGCAGACATTTCTCCAAAGAAGATATACAGATTGCCAACAAACACATGAAAGGATGCTCAACATCGCTAATCATTAGAGAAATGCAAATCAAAACTACAATGAGGTATCACCTCACACCAGTCAGAATGCCCATCATCAAAAAATCTACAAACAATAAATGCTGGAGAGGGTGTGGAGAAAAGGGAACCCTCCTGCACTGTCGGTGGGAATGTAAATCGATACAGCCACTATGGAGAACAGTATGGAGGTTCCTTATAAAACTAAAAATAGAATTACCATACGACCCAGCAATCCCACTACTGGGAATATATCCTGAGAAAACCATAATTCAAAAAGAGTCATGTACCACAATGTTCATTGCAGCTCTATTTACAATAGCCAGGACATGGAAGCAACCTAAGTGTCCATTGACAGGTGAATGGATAAAGAAGATGTGGCACATATATAAAATGGAATATTACTCAGCCATAAAAAGAAATGAAATTGAGTTATTTGTAGTGAGGTGGATGGACCTAGAGTCCGTCATGCAGAGTGAAGTAAGTCAGAAAGAGAAAAGCAAATACCATATGCTAACACATATATATGGAATCTAAAAAAAGAAAATGGTTCTGAAGAACCTAGGGGCAGGACAAGGATAAAGACACAGACGTAGAGAATGGACTTGAGGACACGGGGAGGGGGAAGGGTAAGCTGGGACGAAGTGAGAGAGTGGCATGGACATATATACACTACCAAACGTAAAATAGATAGCTAGTGGGAAGCAGCCGTATAGCACAGGGAGATCAGCTCAGTGCTTTGTGACCACGTAGAGGGGTGGGATAGGGAGGGTGGGAGGGAGACGCAAGAGGGAGGAGATATGGGGACATATGTATATGTATAGCTGATTCACTTTGTTATACAGCAGAAACTAACACACCATAGTAAAGCAATTATACTCCAATAATGATGTTAAAAAAAAAACAACTACTGAATGGAACAAGATTTCTTTGTGACTTTTTTATTGAGGTATCATTGGCATATAACATTATATTAATTTCTGGCATATGACATAATGATTCGATACTTGTATACATTGTGAAATGACCACTACAGTAAGTCCAGTTACCATCCGTCACCTCACCTAGGTACAAATATTTTTTCCCTGTGATGAGAACTTTAAAGTTCTACTGTCTTAGCAACTGTAAAATATATGGACACAGTGCGGTACTGTTAACTACAGTCACATGCTGTACATGACGTCAACTAGAAGTTTATACCTTTTGAGCCCCTCCACCCATTTCTCCTTCCTCCCCCCAAACCCCCCACCTCTGGCAACCACCAACCTGTTCTCTGTATGAATGAGCTTGTTTGTTTGTTTTAGAGTCCACATATAAGTGATACCATTCCGTATTTGTCTTTCTCTGTCTGATTACGGAATAACAGAGCTTAGGCAGAGGGCCTCCTAGAAGCAGGACTTCCCCCAGGACCTTCCTCAGAGCCTCTGTGCACGTGTCCAGCCCCACTCATCCTCTGCACTGCAGTTACTGCTCTGGTGCCCTTCTCCGCACTGAGGACGGCCAGAGGGTGTTCGGGTTACATTCACTTACATGACCCCAGGCTGCTTAGCCATTCACTCATTCACATGGATTTCAGGTGCTGTTTTAGGCACAGGGTACAGCATTGGAGGAGACAGACAGACCCCCAGTCATGAGGGAGCTACAGGTCTAGTGGAGGGAGATGGATAAACTATCCACGGGAAATAAACAATTTCAGATAGCGATGAATGACATGCAATTAGCAAAGCGAGCCATTGAGACGGTTGGACCAGAGTGCTCAGAGCAGGCCTTCCTGACCCGGTCACCTTGAGCTGTGACCTCTGACCATGAGAAGATAAAGGCTTTCAGGAGCATCTCAGGCAGCGGAACTGTAAATGCTCAAGCCCTGAGGTTTCCGGTGCTTGGAAATCTTAAGAAAGGGAAAGAGATGACTTGGGTCAGAGCCCCGCTACTCTAGGAGTGAGACCGCGCAGGAGGGCTGGATGAGGCTGAGAGGGGACGGGCTCCAGCTGGCCTTCCCTGTGACCGTATTAAGGAGAGTCGATTCTCTCCTAAGTGTGGTAAAAAGCCTCTGATGGGTGACAAGCAGGCTGGGGTCAGGATCTGACTTCTATTTTAAAAAGAGCCCTCTGACCATCCCACGGAAAAAGAAAGGGGCGCTGTTGTTTAGGAGGTTCCTGATGATGTCGGGGACCGGATGCCAGTGGCGGGGGTCAGGGTCACGCAGGGAGCGTGCAGATTTGGAGGGGACGCCCACAGGCCGTGCTGATGGGGCGGACGAGGAACAGGAGCCTGACCCCCGGGCTGTGTGGATGGCGAATGCCACCTACTGAGGGGTTGGAAGCAGGCGTCCAAGCAGGTGTTCGTGTGTGGACAAGTGGGTTTGAAGGACCACGACACATCCAGAGCTCCCAGAAGGGCTCTAGAACCAGGACAAACCCAATGGGGGAGAGGCCTCCCGATATTTTCCTGTCACTACACAAACATGGTTAGGATCCCGGCCTTTGGAGGAGACGGACCTGAGTCTGCAGCCCAGATTTCTTAGCGAATCAGACCTGCCACCACGGATCACTACCCTCCTTGAGTCTCTGTTTTCCTATCTGGCAAATACAGACCCTAGGGATTGTGGTGAAGTTGAAACTAGATATCCCACTCCTGGGCACATACATGGAGAAAACCATAATTCCAAAACCTGCATGCACCCCAATGTTCACTGCAGCACTCTTTACAATAAATAGCCAGGACATGGAGGCAACCTAAGTGTCCAACGACAGAGGAATAGATAAAGAAGATGTGGTGCATATATACAGTGGAATATTACTCAGCCATAGAAAAGAATGAAATAATGCCACTTGCAACAACGTGGATGGACCTACAGATTGTCATACTGAGTGAAGTAAGTCAGAAAGAAAAAAACAAATACTGTATAGTATCGATTCCATGTGGAATCTAGAAAAATGGTACATATGAACTTATTTGCAAAGCAGAAATAGAGTCACAGATGTAGGAAACAAACTTATGGTTACCAAGCGGGGAAGGGGAGAGATATACACTATTGATACTATGTATAAAATAGATAACCAATGAGAACCTACAGGGAACTCTACTCAGTGCTCTGTGGTGACCTAAATGGGAAGGAAATCCAAAAAAGAGGGGATACATGTATATGTATAGCTGATTCACTTTGCTGTACAGCAGAAACTAACACAATAATTGTAAAGCAATTATACACCAATAAAAATTAATTTAAAAAAAAGAAACTAGATTGTGTTAGGCGAAGCATGTACTGAGACGTTGGATCCCAGTGAGTGTTGGGCCATGACGCCCCAACCTGAAAACCGGGTCGTGTGGGGTGGACGTGTCACTGGGACAGTGCAGGGGGTGCTTCACTGGCGAGGGGAGGGCTGTGTCCACTGCCCCGGGATCTGCATCCAGCAGGAGGGGAGGCGAGTTCTCGGTGAGCAGGGCCTTCTTCCTGGTGCTTTACATTTCACTATTTTCAGATCTCAAGAGCCTCTTGCCCAAGTGACCTCCTGTTTGTGTAAGCTGTTCTCCTGATCATGAATAAAATGTTCTAGTTTTTTTTTTTTTTTTGTATAAGAGGCTTTTAAAAATTTTACTGTAATATACATAACAAAAAATGTACATTATAACCACACTTAACTATCAGTGCAGTGGCATGAAATGCATTCACGTTGTTGTGGAACCGTCACCACCATCCATTTCTAGAAATACTTTCATCTTCTAAAACTGAGACTCTGTAGCCATTTTACTAGGTCTCACACACCCAGAGACAGGACCCACTACCCTCCTTTCTGCCTCTATGAACTGACTCCCCCAGGGACCTCATATAAGTGGAATCAAACAGGATTTGTCCTTTGTGATTGACATTTCACTGAGTACAACGACTGAAAGATTCATCCGTGTTGCAGCGTGTGTCAGGGTCCAGTTCCTGTAAACTTAACCCTAACCCTAACCCTAACCCCAATCCTAGCACTAGCCCTAACCCTGGCACTAGTCGAACCCTAACCCTAACGCTAACCCTAACCCCAATCCTAGCCACTAGCCCTAAACCTAGTACTAGCTCTAACCCTAACCCTAACCCTAGTACTAGCTCTAACCCTAACCCTAACCCTAACCCTAGTACTAGCTCTAACCCTAAACCTAACCCTAACCCTAGTACTAGCTCTAACCCTAACTCTAACCCTAACCCTAGCCCTAGCCCTAACCCTGGCACTAGCCCTAACCCTAACCCTAACCCTGACCCTAACCCTAGCCCTAGGGATCCTACTCCTTTGCGTGTACTGACCACATCACGTCTGCCTTTTTACCTGCCTGTGGGCACTTGGGTTGCCTCCACCTTTTGGTTACTGTGAGTAAGGCTGCTCTGAAGACAGCTGTGCTGTAATGGAGGATTTATGAGGCGGTATAAATATTCAGTTACCTATTAATTCATTTACTCATTTTCTCTCTCAACAAATATTTTCCAAGTGCTTTGCTCACACTGGCACTGGTGGTGCTTATCCACGAATGTCCATGACTCCATCAGTGTTTGCGGTTTTCTCAAGAGGCAATAGAATTGTCCAGAACATATACTTCTCTCCAGATGTACAATCCACAAAGGAAACTATAAGACCCTTTAGTCCAGCAATCCACTCGGTAAGCAGTTTTTCAAGGCTGCTGTTGTATGTGGCACGAAATTTGCCTCAATCTTGCATTCTGCCGCACAAAACCAGACTTCTACAAATGCTAACAATTGTCGATGCATAACAAGGAGAATAAAGAGAACAGAGTGACACATCTTGTCTAGTTGTCAAAGTCCTGGGTCTACGGAAAGTACCTTTCATTTCTGGAGTCAACTGGAATTCAAATGAAGTCAAGGATTGTCATTCAAATTTTTTCCTTAGATAGACCTTAAACTACTAACTGGTTGAGACGTTATATCAATATTAACCTTGTGTTTATAGTAGCAAACCAACTGTTGAAGTGGGTGAACTTGCTTGATAACTGGGAGATTACGCACAAATGTAGAGAAAAGACAAGTTCTCTTGTTACAGGATGAATCCGGGGAGAGTCTTCCGCTTGGAGTTCACCGGATTCCACGTGGAACAGAGAGATGCTGGGCTGGTGAGAGGAGAGCGCGGGCCACAGGATGAGTGAGGCTGAGGAGAAGGCAGTGGTAAACGGCAGAGGAAGGGAAAGGTGAGAAGGAAGCAGGGAAGACGGGAGGGGCAAGGCCACGGGGAGGGGAGTCCGGGCAAAGGTCTGAGGTCTCTGGGCCTCTTTCTTCAGACCAGAAGCCTGCCAGTATTGTTAACGAAGAGAGCCAAGACCATGCTCCAGAGAACCGCCACCAAGATGACAAAACGGAGCCAGGCAGAAAGCCTAAATAACGCTCCAGAAGGCCTACGCTCTATTCGCCTCCTTCTTGTCCATAAAATGGGATGGGAGGAAAGTTCTCCATCTTGAGGTATGTGGTTGGGAAAGGGCTGACCCATCTTCAGGAATTAAGGAAAGTGTGAACCCAGGACAGAGATGCGTGTGAACAGCTGTGTTCCACAGTCTGACCTCAGGACCTTGGATGTTTAGTACTTCCATAGTATGACTGTAAAAAATATGTCCCACTAGCCTTATTTGCTTTCCTTAATGGATGATGCTTCTGGTTTGGATCCTTGTGTGGCAGAAAGGATCTTTTGTCTCATAAAATGTTACAGATGCTGCTATGGTGACGCACTTTGATTGTATTCGTATCTCAGCAGATAAACATGGAAAAATGCAACTGGCAACTTAATCTACTATTTAAGATTAGGTCCACAGAGCATTTGGGGGTTTGTTTTTAAGGAACATGGGCACTTCTGTTATCCTGCTGTACTCAATTAAGCAGAATCCTCAGCCCTGACTGAAAGGTATTCCGCTGCCAGCTTAAAAAGACCATGGGGCCAAGTTTCAAAACCCACAAGGCAAAGAAAGCACGCTGCTTCTATGACAAAATTCTTAGGTGGCCAGAACGAGTTTGCATTTGTGGGAATCTTCTTCCGGGCTCAAAACAAAACCCACAAACATCTCAGCATTTATAAAGTCGGTATCCATTTGGTTGGAAACAAAACCCGTCAGCTAACTAGAGAGACAGTTACTGAATGTTTTTTCCTACGGTAAACCATGTGACATATGGCATTAAAGCTCGGACGTGAAAGGACGTTGTTTACCTTGCCCTCAGTAAATAACCACGTGACTGCACCTGGAAGAGGTGTCGTGAAGCCCAGAGTCCCTGTCGAGCTGCAGCAACACACCCTGAGGCAGGACAGAGCAGCGCGTGTGCCTGCCAGCATCCTCAAACAAGGTGCAAAGCCCGAGTGGGGGACAGACACAGCGAACAGGGTGGGCGACGTCGGGCGGGATGAAATCAGGGCATTTCCTTTGGAGTGACAAGGACAAACCAGCCCCCAGTGCCTCCTCTCTGACTTCCTCTCCATTTGCCATTTCATGGATTTTCCTCTTCTGCCCCCCACAAGCGACAAAGGACGAGGTCCCTGCGCACACATTTCCAGTGACCATCAGGCTGCCAGCTGCTGCCCGGGGCTCGGAACGAGGTGCCCGGTCTGTTCATTAAGTGATCAGGAGCATTCACTCTGTGTCATTTCAGTCGTTCTAGATCTTTCTAGAATCACAGAAGTTATCACTAGGATGGATTCGCACCCCGGCATTTAGAAATACCCACAAAGAAGAGGCAAGCACCACAGTGCTTTTCAGACGCCACAACAGGGACGAATGCCAGGGACTGCAGTGAGCGCCTACCCAGGCTGCTCTGGAAGCACAGCGTCAGCACTCGCTAATACTTTCCCTTCAGAAAAGTCCCCGAGAATTTACAGTCTGCAGATGAGATCATAGTGTGAAATGGTCAAGATCAGACACGAGGCGAAGGAGGGCAGGGATTGCTCACACCAGCGCTCCTGGAACTGCAAAGCCTCCCGGCACCATGCGGCCGCTCAGTGGTCCCTGGGCGTCAGGAACAATATTTGCCCGTTGCTATGTGGAGAAGGCGGCTGCCGGCTCCTGCACTCAGCCCGAGCCTGGCCTCTGCAGATAAGAGCCCTTACGGCTCCACTGAATGTGTCTGCTGATAAGATGCTCACCCAGGAAGGGGAAAGAGAGACTTTTCTTCTATGCCAAACCATGCAGCTGCTTTGGACATTTCTCTGCCACTGTCTGACTCCGAACAGCTGGTGCAAAAAGTAAGCCAAGGGATGACTTCTTCTTTTCTTTGTTTAATTAGACTTTGCCCTTTCAGGAATGCACAACTGAAAAGATCACACCTAAGTGCTTTCTTACAAAGGACACTACACCTGAAATATATTTAGAAGAATAATTCACCCACCCCAACTCTGAGAACCCATTAAAATATAATTAAATCATTCCATGGTATCTTTATATATGTGTGTGTATATATCTAAATATATACATTATCTATTTATTATTATTATTATTTAGTGGAGGTTTACATTAGGAAAATTTCCCCAAAGTTCAAGGGCAGCAGTTTGGACTTGACAGGTATACACACACACACACCCCCATCCCCAAACCATGTGAGCACACATAATGCACACACATGCGTGCAAGTTTGAGCAACACAGGACTAATGTAAAGCACATGCTAATTTAGGCAGGATTTTAAAAGTTCAAAGGCAGATGTTTTTCTTTTTGCATTTAGAGAAACATCCTACTATTTTTTCAACTTGTACTGAGTGTGAGTGCATTTTTGTGGGATTGTGTGAAGACTGTTTAGACCCTGAATTGAAGTTCATATAATGGACGGAGGCCCAGGAAAACAAGCGCGTTAGAAATTCTTTAACAAATAATCTTCGGTAATGATCTCTGCGTGCCAAATGCTAAGAGGAAAATGGAATCAATTCTTTTTCCTAACAAGCAGGACGCTTTGTGGCCTCAGCTGTAAAACGCCTCAAAAAGATCATTCACTGCGATGTTATCTAAGTACCTCTAATTTGCTCTTTATCACTAGTGAAGTAAAGCACAATGGATTTTTTTTGCTATATATTTGCTTATTGGTTATTAATAGAAATAAAAACTAATAAAATAATAGGTTCATAATAGATTAATAAACTTTCTCATAGAACCAGAAGGGACCGTGGTGCTTTAAGTTCTGCATTAGAATACTGAGGAATTTCAACTTTCATCCTGGGTATTTTTCAAAATTAAAATGAAAGAGTTTTCAGATAATTGAAAAGAACCTTCATGGACAACCCAAAAGGTGAAGTTTCTGGAATAAAAAAAAAACTCTTGAGCTCAAACATATGAGGACTCAGTGAGGCTACTAAAATGTGGCTATTTCTAAAAAGGAACTACAGGGACAGTGACAGGGCAAGCGAGGAACTAATGCTCGTAGCTAGCAAGGAGGCTGTGGGTGTGGCTCCAGCGTTTTCCTGAGTTGCCTCCCCAGTTAGGACTTTTCCAAGGAACATTCTGGTGCATACCCGGCCTCAGTACATTTGCTGACCTCTGGTGAGCCTGGCCAGTGCAAGCTGCGTGGAGATCCTTCATTCTGTGGGCACGAAAAACACACCCAAAATGAACCCAATGTTTCTATCAACATACAACTCTGTTAATAAGGGAGCTTTCCTACACTGTTGGTGGGAATGTAAGTTGGTGCAGCTACTATGGAGAACAGTACAGAGGTTCCTCAAAAAACTAAAAAACATGTGATCCAGCAATCTCAATCCTGGACATATATCCGGACAAAACTCTAACTCGAAAAGACACAGGCACCCCAATGTTCATGGCAGCACTATTCACAATAGCCAGGACATGGAAGCCACCTGAATGTCCATCGACAGAGGAATGGATAAAGAAGACGTGGTACCTATATACAATGGGATATTACTCAGCCATAAAAAAGAATGAAATAATACCATTTGCAGCAACATGGCTAGACTTGGAGATTATCACATTAAGTGAAGTAAGTCAGAAAGAGAAAGACAAATATCATATGATATCACTTATATGTGGAATCTAAAATACAACACAAATCTTATCTACGAAACAGAAACAGACTCACTGACACGGAGAACAGACTTGTGGTTGCCAAGGGTGTGGATGGGGAGGGATGGCCTGGGAGTTTGGGGTTCACAGATGCAAGCTAGTATCTAGAGAATGGATAAGCAAGGTCCTACTGTAGCACACAGGGAACTATATTCAGTATCCTGTGATAAACCACAATGGAAAAGAATATAAAAAAGAATGTATGTGTTGATATATGTATAACTGACTCACTGTGCTGTACAGTAGAAATTAACACAACCTTGTAAACCAACTAGACCTCAATTTAAAAAAATACGACTCAGCATGGCCCCTGCAACACCTGGTTGAGACTAGGGCTAGAAGGAAAGCTCCAGACTGCCATCCTCCTGTGCCCACAGAAAGAACCGTGTTTATTAAACAGAAAATATTTTCATGGATTCATGTGTCAATTCCACTTCCAAAATACAGGTACTTAGATTTGGTCATTATAGGTGTCTCCCTATAAAAACTGGGAAACTTTTACCCTTTATAGCAAAGTCTAAATCTAGAAAAGAGTGTGAGCTGAAGTTGGTGTCTCTAATAATATATTACTTTTTAGTAACTGTTACTCTGGCACTCCCAGAGAAAGTTTTCTGTTGGATGATGGCCAAAGAGATTAGCTAAATGCCAGATCCTTTTTCTTACATTATCTCTGATCTATTTCACACTATTATAATCAAAATACCCCTTCTGTGTCCAGAATTTGGTCACAAGACAGGTCAAAAGTTCTATGGGTATTTCATGAAAGAAAAAAAAAAAAGCACTCTACAAAGTAAACCACACTAATTCTGCAACAGACACCAGCATTATTTGGCTACATTTAGAAGACAAAAGTTTCTCAAAGCTGTAAAATTTCATGCAGCATATAAACACACAGCAAGGAAATCAGCTTTTCGATTATGGCAGCTTTTCCTTTCAATTCAAAACAGATCCTCTTTATGAGTTCTTCCTTTTTTTTTTTTTTTCCACAGCAGGGTGACGGTGACAAGGTAAAATACATGATTCAGTAACAAAGTAGAAATGCTGTGAAACAGCAGACTCTTGCATCCAGGAGTGGTCTTTTCGGAGTGGAAACCTGACCGTGCACTTTCCTGCTTGAAGCCGTGGCTTCCTTGTCCTCCGGCTGACTGTGGAACTGGCTACCCACCCCCTCCAGCCTCACCCTGTCCCTCTCTGGAGCTTGCCTGCTGCAGGCCAGTTGGACTGGTTTTGGAATGAATGCCCGGCATTCCTCCTCACCTCCGGCTTTCACACACGTGACTCCTGTGGCCTGAAGCTGAAACACCTGCCTTCCGTGCTTCTCTCCTTGACTCCTCTCCAGGCCCCCAGGTCTCAGCCGGCGTGTGCACGGCCCCTTGGTCTACGCTGCCGGAGCCCTCAGGGTTTCCTTCTTGTATTGCACAGCACATGCGTCGTTACTTGTACGCGAAGCGCAGGAACGGGCTCTCAGTGTCCCCTGCCGCATCCTTAGAGCCTGGGACAACACCCAGCTGGTGCATGGTAAACCCTCAATAGGTATTTGTTTAAGGAACAAGAGTTTGGACAGGACTAGATGTTATGTTGGTGGCACTGGTCAGAAAAAAACCCCTAAAGGACCAGAGTTTTCTCCTGGGCAATAAAATATTGACTTTAGGGAAACACGTGGCTTCTTTGGGGAGCAAAGGTCATGAGAGTGGATCTGCTTTTGATCAGTCCAGAGCCCTAGGACTTAATTCTAATCTGGAGTGATTTTCTCCAAAAACACGGAGATGCAGACCTCCAGTTAGTACTTATGTAAATCCCCGCGGAATCGTGGAGAGATGTCATAGACAACGTTATCTAGCTTACTGTTCTCATTGTTTCCATTCCTGGGTTCAGCCCCCAAACTTCTAATTCCTCCATGGATTTCTGTGGTTAGCCTTCATCAAGAACGTGACCAGCCGTTGTATATTCTCTCACAGGCCACATACAGATTATATCTTGTTGTGTCTCCGCAACGTGAGATTTCATCTTTTCTAACGAGCCCTTGAACAGCCAAGCACAGTGTTCCGCTATAGACTCCCCAGACCCCCACAAAGCAGACAGACGAATGAATAAAAAGCTGTTACATCTTTACAGAAAGAATTATAAGGAGACTGTTAAAATGCACAGTAGACAAGGTTTGACCAGGTCACCTCACTTGGGACACAGGTTGCATTGGCATCTACTGGCCTTATGGAATCTCACCTTCGTAAGAAACGCCGGCTCTGTTAACTTTGGAACAGGAGGCCTGGGAATGCTCATTCGGTGTCTCGGTAGAAGCGCCCTGAATGCCTGGGAGTCACAACTGGAGACGTGAAGGGCGATGCCGCCCCCGGAAGGACCACACTCATCCTCCTGTCCTGCGAAAGCCACGCAAGCCCACCTGCCAGGTGTGTCTGGAATTGCTGCCATAGGACGCAGACTGGAACTCAGAGCCCTGGCCAAGAGACTGGACCACGGGAGCTGTCTCGATCCCGGGGAGGTCCTGGCTTGTGATTCCCTCACAGGAGGCAACCCTTCCCGCGTGTGATCTATAAACGGGGAGCCCGCGCATCCTCACAGCCATCTTAACTGAGGAAGAACAGGCTCTTCTCGCTAGGACTTCACGCCTTGAAATCTACAGTCGCTTGAAGGACGCACGTGCTAAAAAAACGACTAAACGTAAAGAAAAGCCGAGGGAGAAAATGAACCCACCGCCTTCTACTGGGGGAACCTGGGGGCTCTGAGCCTGCTCGCTTGTGATGAGGTGTGGCTTCCGTCACTGAGATGCGGGTGGACGTCGGCTGACGTCCCGGCGCCTCAGCCTGTGATCAGTGTGTCCCTCAGGACAGACGCCCCCCGGGACATGCAGTTTGTTTCCCAGCATGTGGCCCCCGTGGCTCCAGGGCTCCGAGCGCCTGTATGGCCACCTCCCGACCCTTGGCCCGGCTCCACACCTCGGGCTGAGCTGCAGGCTCTGCTGTCCTGAGTCCCAGGGATCTCGGCCTAAGTCACCAGTAGGAATCCGCCACCCCCCATCTGCACAGAAATCCTGGGCCCCGTTCCCGCCCCCTCGCCAAGCGGCCCGCGTTACCCGCTGCCCCGCGCTCAGCAGGTCCCCCCGGCTCGGCCTGCAGACACCGCAGGGAGCGCTCCTCTCCCGGCCTCCACGGCCACGGCGGGTCCCCACCCTCCCGCACGTCCTCTCGCTCGGCCCGTCCCCAGCCTCTCCGGACAGCGAAACTCAGGTTCCCTTCTGTCTCGGCACCCGCGCGTGGCTTCCCACGGAAACCAAACAAGAGCCCCGGCTCCACGGGGGTCCGGCTCCCTCCCCGCCCCTCTCACCCCAGCCAGGACCCCCTCTCTGCTGAGCCGTGCACCTCGGGACGTCCCCCAGGACCGCACGCACCACGTGAGGGCCCTGCATCCCGGCCGGCTCTGCTCAGCGGCGGGCAGCATCCTTCTCTTCCTCAAGCGTTAGCGCCGTTTGAAATGATGCTCCTTTACTTATGCATTGCTTTGCGGACTCCGTCCTGCCGGAGGACAACTCCTTGAAGGCAGGAACTTGACCTGTCCCGTTCCTCACGACCCCCAGGTGTCCAGGACCCTGGCTTACCCTGCAGCCCCCCCTTAGTGACGATGAAGGAATGAAAGAATCTCAGCCAGTTCTCATCTTTTCCGGCCTCTGGCTCCTACCTTGCGTGTTGCAGGTTCAGAGGTGATGCATTAAATCACCGAGCGCAGCGTCAGGAACGTAAAGCACCCGGAGCGAGGTTTGGTGTGTCTGTAGGAAGATGTCCTTCCCGCACTCAGCACGCACTGGGGGGCGACCTGGCACAGGAAGGGGTGCTTGGAGGTATGGCCTGAGTTCCTGTTTATGTTACTGTCTCCGTGACTCGGGAGCCCGCGTTCAGCTTCCCTAAGGCTTGGTTTCTTCATCTATAAAATAATAACCCGGGGCTTCCCTGGTGGCGCAGTGGTTGAGAGTCCGCCTGCCGATGCAGGGGACACGGGTTCGTGCCCCGGTCCGGGAGGATCCCACATGCCGCGGAGCGGCTGGGCCCGTGAGCCATGGCCGCTGAGCCTGCGCGTCCGGAGCCTGTGCTCCGCAACGGGAGAGGCCACAACGGTGAAGGGCCCACGTACCGCAAAAAAAAAAAAAAAAAAAGGAAAATAATAACCCGGCTGTCAGGAGGACAGAGCTTAGGTGATGTTGGTGAAGCGCTGAGCAGGCTTGGAAGTGAAATATCACGTGGGACAGTCTGTCGATCAGGCCGGGAGGGGCTGAGGTCCCTGGTCTTTCCACTGACTTTTCCCTTGAGATAGTCTGGAATCTCAAAAGCGACCCCACTTCAGATGGACTGGCGCACGCACGCGGATGGCTGGATCTCCTGTCGGTCAAGGGGGGAAGCTTGGGGACCTCCGTGAAGAAGGAGGAGGGATCTGCAAGTGGTGAGTAGGGACGAGTTTTCAGTGACGAAGAGAGAAGCTTATGGAAGTGTTTCGAACGCCCTCTTTCTAACTTAAAAACGACTTTGGAAAATCGGTCACTTGCTCACCTGCCCTGACCCGGTGGCTCACTGTTCCCAAGCCCCTTCCCCAGCTTCCTCCTGGGGAAGCTTTGGGAGCCAGGGTCCCGCATCCCAGCTCCTCCGTGGCTGCACCCCGAGGCCCAGGGGACACAGGCCCGCAGGCCCGGGTCCGCAGATGCTGGACACAGATGCCCCCAGCTGCGTCCTCCGGCTCCCCCACGACAGCCGTCCTCAGCTCCTGCAGGTAACTCTGCTTCCCCAGGCAGACCAGTCATGACAGTCTTAGTCCGACTGGGTGGCTGTAACAAAATACCACAGACTGGGAGGCTTACAGACAACGCACACTGATTCCCCACGGCTCTGGAGCTGGGACGTCCAAGACCAGGGTGCCGGCCTGGTCGGGTGCTGGGGAAGGCCCTCTTCCAGGCTGCAGATGCCGACTTCTCCCTGTGCCCTCACCACGGGAGGGGTGAGGGAGCTCTCGGGGGTGGGGGTGGGGGATGGCGTGGAGGCCCCGTTTCATAAGGGCACTAATCCCACCCAAGGGCTCTGCCTTCATGACCTCATCACCTCCACAGGCCCCACCTGCTCACAGCATCACCTTGCGCATTAGGTTGGCAGCATATGAATGGTGCGGAGACACAAACATTCAGATCACAGCCCTCTGTATATATTCGTCAGAGTCTTCTAGAGAAACAGAGCCAGTAGGCTATAACTGTATCTATCTACCTATGTCTATACCTATCTATCCAGGCCCCATCTATCTATCTATCTATCTCTATATCTATCTATCTAAAGAGGAGATTTATTATGCAAAATGCTTTATGCAATTATGGATGCCGAGACATGCCACCATATGCCAACACCAGCCTGAGGACCACAAGCTCTGATGTCCAAGGATGGGAGAAGATGGACGTCCAGCTCAAGAGGAAAGACAGGGAGAGAGTCCATCCTTCCTTGGCCTTTCTGTTCCGTTCAGGCCTCAAGATTGGAGGTTGCCTCCCACCCTGGGGAGGGTGGGTTTTCCTTACTGAGCCTACGGATTCAGTGCTGGTCTCCTCTGGAAACGCCCTCAGGAGCCACACCCAGAAATGATGTTTTACCAGCTCTCTGGGCCTCCTTTAGCCCGGCCAGGTCGACACAAAAAATTAACCATCACAGCAAGCAACAGCCTAGTTGTGCTGTTATATGTGTGTAAGCGTTTTTCAACAGAATAAAAGCTTTGTCCATTTCTAGCTTGGATATCCAAATGGCGAATGTGCTTTCTGTGAAAAGGTATTTAAGGGTAAAACTCCCTGAGGATAGAATCGGGTCTGCCTTCCTCAAAGCTGACACACCTTGTCTTTACTACACACCTGGCACTTACTAGATGTTCAGTAAATGCTGACTGGATGAAGGTCTGAATGGTTCAGTGAGATTCTCCCTTGATCTCCCGATGGCTAGATCACAGAAACAGGTATCATGGCAACAGACACTCCTCGGGAAGGTACTATGACTGACTTAAACCATTTTAGTGTTTTTCATTTATTTTGATTACTCAGAATAATTTCTGTCCTGCTAATTGTACTCTCTGGCTTGCAGTGTAAGGAAAACCTTTCAGAGGAAGTTTCAAAAGAAATCTGTCTCTTTTGGATTTTGTGTGAATCTGATCCATTCAGGATCCCTCAACCATCCCGCTTCAAAGCAAGCTACACATCTCGTTGCTGGTCTTCGAAAGAATATTCTATGACCTGTTTCAGGTCACCTGTCTGGAAGTTACTGCATTGATAACCACACGCCTTCAAATTCCACCTGACATTATATTTTAAGGGCATCTTGTATCAGCCTCATTAAAATATATGTTGAAATCTGTAAAAGATGCCATTTAAAATTCATATAGACTCAACTATTTTTTTTTTTTTTTGCAGTACGTGGGCCTCTCACTGTTGTGGCCTCTCCCGTCGCGGAGCACAGGCTCCGGACGCGCAGGCTCAGCGACCATGGCACACGGGCCCAGCCGCTCCGCGGCATGTGGGATCCTCCCGGACCGGGGCACGAACCCGTGTCCCCTGCATCGGCAGGCGGACTCTCAACCACTGCGCCACCAGGGAAGCCCCAGAAGGCCCATTTTTAAGAAATGGAAAATGCATGTGGACAGAAGAGGAAAATCCTTCACCTTCTTAGAAGTTCCCTTTTTTAAGAGGCACTCATCATATGAGCACAAGGTACGTGCTGGGAACTGTGTTAAAAGGCTGTAAGTGCTTTCTCTCTAATCTATAGGACTTGGGGACTTGCCTAGTGGTGCAGTGGTTAAGAATCCGCCTGCCAATGCAAGGGACACGGGTTCAAGCCCTGGTCTGGGAAGATCCCACATGCCGCGGAGCAACTAAGCCCGTGCGCCACAACTACTGAGCCTGTGCTCTAGAGCCTGTGAGCCACAACTACTGAGCCCGCGCCTTAGGGCCCACGTGCCACAATTACTGAAGCACACGTGCTTTGAGCCCGTGCTCCGCAATGAGAAACCACCGCAATGAGAAGCCTGCACACCGCAACGAAGAGTAGCCCCCGCTTGCCACAACTAGAGAAAGCCCGTGCACAGCAGCGAAGACCCAACGCAGCCAAAAATTTTAAAAAATAATAAAAATTTTAAAATTACAGGACTGACCTTCACGTTGTTCTATCCACATTCCACAAAAGAGAAAATGAAGTTTGAGAGGATTAAATAACGTCTTGAGTCACAACCCGTTTTCATCTGGGATTGATCCTGTCTTTTCCAGTGGATCCCTACCTCTTAAAGACTAGGCTGGACAAAGCTAAGCTTTGGAATACATGATTACTAAGGCGTCAAGACAGGTCACGGTAATGAATACAAGAGGGATGCAGTCAACGGCCTTGGAATGAACTGCATCTTGTTTCCAAATCCGTTACACTTTGCAGCTCTGCTCAGAAAAGGAGCGGTGGGCCGGCCCCCTCGGGTGGTAATTGACCTCACGCTGGCTTCTCTGTGGGACAGAGAGCGGAGGAGGGGGATAATGGACCTGCTTATATCAAGTCCCTCCTGCTATTCCTCAGATCCAGACATCTAAGCCATGTGGGCGGAGCCTAGCGGCGGATCTGGAACTAACCCAGGGAGAAGCGAGTCATCCCAGCAGGCGGCTCAGCGCTCGGGTCTGAATAAGGGGGCTCCAGCCCTGCGAGCATCCACCCACAGGCAGGTCCCGGCTTCCACCCCCTTAGCTGGGAAGGGCCACAAGCCCGTGGGGCTTCTTCTTGGGACTCAACCTCCTGGAGCAGTTTTGGGTCCATTGTCTATGCTCTCTTCCTATATGACATATATCCATATATCCAGTGATATATACTCACTCAGCAATCCCTGCAGGTGTGCAGAACTTATTAGCAAGTTCAATTCACTGAAAAAAAAAAATGGGGGCAATCCTCAATCACGGTGGCCTTCCATTTCACACACTTATCTTTCACATCTCATTAGAAGACTAGACTCCAGTGAAATAAACTCAATACCTTTATTATTTACATTTTCTGCCTGAGGATAAATGTATCTCATTGCATATAATTTAAAAATTCTGAAACATATACAGAAAAATCATGCTACCCAGAGGCAGAAACTGTTTTCATTTTGATGTATTTTCTTCCACTTGGTGTCAATTATATTTCACTTGACTGAAATCATACGGCATGAATAGGTGATGCCGGTGATAGGTTTGTCCTTTAAATACTGGGTTGGCCAAAAAGTTCGTTCGGGTTTTTGTACCACCGATGGGAAAACCCGAAAGAACTTTTTGGCCAATGCAATAGCACTGAGTTCTTGAGATAGCCTGAGAGTTGATGATTTATTTTGAGAAGCTCAAGGATTAAATTCAGGTACTTTCTGAAACCAAGATAATTATTAGAAAAAACATAAGAGCAAAATATGAAAAAATGTCTTTATGTATGGAATATTGAGGACTGTCAGATTGCTTCATAATACAAATCTTTAAAAAAATTAATTAAGGGCTTAGTCTTAAAGAGCTCACTCTATTTATACTCTTCTCACCCCATACACGTAGAAAAAGTTTTGCAGCAGAACTGTAATCACAGATCATCAAGGCTGCTTTACGGTTTGGTAATTAATAATGGTTATTTTTATTTTAAAAACTTCTGAAGATACAGGTGTCACGCGTTGCTATAAGGCTGAATGTCTGTGTGATAGTGCATCAGGGGACCCAGGGTCTCTGAGGGTTCTGCTGAGGGTTTATAACTCCACAATGTCTCCATGCTGAGCTGGGGACAGTGCCTTTGCCGCATGTTGGTGGATTTCCGCGCTGACTGTAGAAAGCGAAAACCGAGTCAGCTCTCCTCACCACTCGGGCTTCCAGAAGCAACCCTCTCTTGGTACAGAGGAGAAACTCACACAAATAAAAGCAAGGAACACGGCATGACCCAGTAACCATTTTTCGAGTGTCAGATATTTCGTAAAGGACCGTGGCCAGATGGTTCCCGTCCCCTAAAACGGAGCCCGTTGGCCTCCTCTGCGAGCAGAAGGGTTTCTTGCATTGAACGGGGACACTGAGATGGTGCACGTGTGTCAGGCCCTGTGCTGTGGTTGCCGGAACTCACAGGCAGACACGTTTAATGGATAGTTTTAAAAATCACCACGGTCATAGATACCAGAAGGAGCCATACATGCAACAGAGAGTCCTCCCAGAATTTAGGGTTGCCTGGTTTAGCAAGTAAAGGTACAGGATGCCCCGCCCTTCCCAGAACGCCTTTCCCCTGAGTGGTAGTTGGTGGGGAGGAGGGGCCATTCCAGGCAGAGGGAAATGCGCATTCCGGCCCCGCCCTCCCCCCACCTCTCTGGAAGCAGCTTTGGGCACTGAGGGATCTAAGTTAGATATAAGAAAACAAAAACCCAAAGCAAAGGCAGGCCAGGTGGAAACAGTTGAGTAAATTACCTAGTGATTTTTTAAAAAATTTTTATTGGAGTATAGTTGACTTACAATGTTGTGTTAGTTTCTGCTGTACAGCAAAGTCTATCAGTTATACATAAACATATCTCCACTCTTTTTTAGATTCTTTTCCCATATAGGCCATTACAGAGTATTGAGTATTGAGAGTATTGAGTAGAGTCCCCTGTGCTGTAGAGTAGGTTATCTTATTAGTTATATATTTTATGTACAGTAGTGTGTATATGTCAGTCTCAATCTCCCAGTTTATCCCTCCCACACTTTCCTGCCTGGTAACCATAAGATTGTTTTCTATATCTGTGACTCTACTTCTGTTTTGTAAATGAGTTTGTTCGCATCATTTTTTAAGATTCCACACATTTTTAAGAAGCGTAGATGGAGATTCATCGCACAGACTTAGTCTGATGGACCCCAGTCCTTTTTCCTGACAGCTACAGTCAGGGCTCTGCTGCAGGCGGACATAGTCCTCGTTCTTTAGTGCCAAGCCAAGCACAGAAATATTCCCCCAAGTAATCCGCTTTCCTTACTCCACTGACCACAGACATGTTCTTTATCAGTCCAACGGAACATCTGCATATTCTCCTTTTTAAAATTAACTTATATATGTATTTATTTTTGGCTGAGTTGGGTCTTTGTTGCTGTGCACGGGCTTTCTCTAGTTGCAGCGAATGGGGGCTACTCTTCGTTGTGGTGCGCGGGCTTCTCATTGCAGTGGCTTCTCTTGTTGCAGAGCACGGGCTCTAGGCGCGTGGGCTTCAGTAGTTGTGGCACGCAGGTTCAGTAGTTGTGCCTCACGGGCTTCAGTAGTTGTGGTGCGCAGGCTTAGTTGCTCCGCGGCATGTGGGATCTTCCCGGACCAGGCCTTGAACCCATGTCCCCCTGCACTGGCAGGCGGATTCTTAGCCACTGTGCCACCAGGGAAGTGCCCTGAACATTTGCATTTTCAATATCTTCAATGGTTGCATCACTGGCATTAATGACTCCTGTAAGGGATTACCTTCTGCTGGAGTTGGTAACTCTACTGGCTTTAGCTTTATCCGTCTCTACCTCTTGTGGGTTTTCCCAGGAGCCTAGGAGGCTTTCTCTTTCCAGACTGATCTGCCTTCCTCACAGCCGCTCCAGTCCCTTCATGGCTGTGCTTCCTCCTTTGATCATATTTGGAGGCAGGAAAGGGTAGGCTCTCAGTTACACTGGTCTCAATTCCAAACTCCTCACTTACAGGCTGGGTCATCGTGGGTGACTACCTATACCTCTGAGATTTAGTTTTCACATCTTTAAAATGGCATTATGCTAAGTGAAATAAGTCAGACAGAGAAAGGCAAATTCCGTATGGTATCACTCAAATGTGGAATCTAAAAAATACAACAAACTAGTGCATATAACAGAAAATAAGCAGACTCACAGGTGCAGGGGACAAACTAGTGGTAACCAGTGGGGAGAGGGAAGGGGGAGGGACAAGACAGTGATAGGAGAGTAGGAGGTACGAACTACTGGGTATAAAATAAGCTACAAGGACATACTGTACAACACGAGGGACACAGCCAACATTTTACAATAACTATATATGGAGTATAATCTTTAAAAATTGTGAATCACAACTACTGAAGCCCACACACCAGGACCCCGCGCTCAGCAACAACGACAAGCCACCACAATGAGAAGCCTGCACACCGTAACAAAGAGTAGCCCCACTCACCGCAACTAGAGAAAGCCCGCGCATAGCAAGGAAGAGCCAACGTAGCCAAAAATAAATAAATAAATCTACTTTTTAAAAAAAGTATTTTAGTAACTTACTAAAAGGTACGCAATCAGTAAATTTGAGCAAGAATTCAATCCCAAATCTGTCACACTGAAATTTAAGCTAATAATTGAGATTAATAAAAACAGCACTAAATTTTAAAAAAAATTGTGAATCAATATATCGTACACCTGTAACCTATAATATTACTGGACATCAACTATACTGCAATAAAAATTAATTAATTAAATGGGCCAATGGTACCAGAGATTTAGCTCATAAGGTTGTTGTGCTGCTTTAATAAATTCCACACAATTTGCAAGGTTTTAGCATGAGGCCTAACACCTGTTAAATACATAACGAGTGTTAGCTTTTAAAATTTCCCTTAAGATTTCCACAGCTTTCTACTATGGTGTGTTGTGATTTTGTACCAGGTGGGACAACGTTCACCATTGAGTTTCCAAACAGGAAAACTGAGCAGATGAACTGGCTTGATTTCTGCAGGCCAGTAAGTACTCAGAGCTCCTGCACCACATGGGTGGGGTGAGATAGCTCTTGGGTTCCGGGGATTCGTAATCTCCCAATATTAAACTTCTTTAAACATATAATCTCACACTTGTCCACATTTAAATCTGTCTCCCTCTTTTTTGCTAACGTGAAAAACCAAACCGACCAAACTTCCCATCTCTTCCCACCTCAAAAAAGAAAACTCAGGGCAGCTTAATGTTATTTGCACATTGGAAATGTCACTGCCCACTTCCTCTCCAAAGCATCACTGCAGCATTAAAGTCCTCTGTTTCCGGCACTGGTCATGAGGGAACACCACTGCTTAATCTCCTTCATTTAACGTATATCTGTCCTTGGTTTCCTACCTCCAAACCAGTTCACTATCTGTGGAAAGCCTGCTTTAAGCCCACGGTTCATACTGACTGTTTTTCAGCAAGTTACAAAATGTGGCCAACAGCTTCCCAATCCAATTAAAAGACAAGAAAACAAAGCAGTGCAAAGCAAAATACTATCCTTGTTATTCGGAGCTGTAGTCCAGGCTTTTGAAGGTCTTAATAAATTTATCTTCAGTTTTGTACACTTCGTCCCTATAACCAGTTATTCAATCACAGTTACTCTTTCTCAAATTTTCCTACTGGATTTCTCTTAATAACTAATGTACAAAGTACTCAAGAATTCTACTTGTACACAAAAAATTGTGACTCCTGATTTATAGTTTGAGGTATAGTCATGGAACCTTCTTATGAATGAGGCCACATTGCCAGTTAAAAAAAGGTAGTTAACAACTCCCTAATTTTAGCCTTGAGTTTCTTTAAATTACTGACATGACAGGCAAAATCTGAGCAAACAATTCACAAAAGAGAAAAATCAAAAGATGGATAAACATTTTAAAATGTAGTTAATATTCAAAGAATGCAAAGAAAAATAGATTTACTTTTTATCCATTAAATTAACAGACTGAAAAAAAATAGATTCTTCAATTCAGGCAAGAATGCAATGATTCAATTTTCTCCTGAATTGGCTGGTATAAGGATACATTTGAATAACCTTTTGGAAAACAGTGTTTGCAATAAGTTTATGAGAGGTACAAAAATTTATATTATAGAACAAAGTCACAAATTATAGAGCAGAGATAACTCTAAACTTTTGTCACTGAATTTATCAAATGTAAAACTTCTTGAAGCATCTGAGGACTTTGTAGTGGCTACACACCAGCGTTGGCAAATTCTCCAGTAACTCAAAACGTGCACTTCAGCCCTAGAAACAAGATACTTGGTTAGAGAACACTTTTTTTTTTTTTGGCCCACAAAGTAATGGTGGCATGGAAGTGAAACATTACAGGTCAATGAAAGAACATGAATTTGGGAGAGAATATCAAACTGAAAAGCAAAGCTAAATTAATAATTGAAGAATTCATGACATGCACCCCTAAGCAGACACAACTAAATACTGACCTTCTCCTGTAAGAGAGAATAACCTGCAGAGCACAGAATCGATTTTGAGAGCCCAGAATGATTAGCAAACCCACAGACGAGTGAACCGACTAGTGGGTGATGAGTCCAATCTCAGAAGTCTAAGCAAGTGTCTGGTGCAGAGACCCTTAGATGCTCATAAACATCTCCACCTTGAAGTCCACGTTGGTTTTAGGCACTTACTGTGTTTTATCAATTTGCCAAAGAAGTCAATTTTGCTTCAATTCCACATTTGGCTTTCCCAGTGTCTTGAAAAGTTTTTATTCTATTTTATCCCAGAGGAGCTAGAATAACTGAAGATATTTGAGGCTGAGGAAGCTCAGGTGACTTGGGTGTGGGAATTCTCTCCGGTGGGTGGTATGATTGGAGTACTTAGCTCTTTTTTGTTTGTTTTCTATTTTGATGAAGATTTTGTGGTTTGACATTGACTCAGAAACAGGAAAGTCACTCCTCTTAGGTAAGGATTGCTCCTGAGGACCCCCTCGTTCCCATTTATGATCATGCCCTTTTCCCAAGCCTCCTCGAGTCCCAGCCCCACATCTATCCTGGGCATTTAACGGGATGTCTGGGTACCAGGGAAATGCACCATGCTTTGACAGAAATTGGGGACTTTAATCCCCAATGTTTTGTATTCTCTCTGGCTAATGCATAAGTTATTTAATTATTCTGATTTATTTTCTCTCTTTATGAGATGCTTACACAAGGAAGTCGGGAGGAAAAAGTGTGTGAAAGTCTTTTATAAATAGTATAATTCTACATACACGGATTACTATCAGCATCATTGCCACCTTCTTCATTTTGGGGATAGAATTTCTTTGTCTTTTGACAACTGTTACTATAAAATAAGATATTTTAAAACCTCTTGGTTTCCTAAGGGTTAGAGAGTTGGTTTTTAAGTTCCAACTCTCATTTTTCTCCCTTGAACAAATGGCCACAAATGTCTAATGGGTACCTTCTCTAAAACTGAATAACCATTTGATGGACATCTTTAGTTTTGCATCTCTCACCAGAATATTGAAATAAATTGTGGGATATATTTTCCCTAGAAATAGGATACCTCCTTTTTTTTTTTTTAATAGTTGGGTGAAGTCTTAATAACAGGGAGGGATTGGACCAGGTTAAAAATGTCAAGATCCTGTCGTACTAGATGTTGGAAAATTCCATGGGAATAAAGGATAGACGAGGTAAATTAATCAAGTAGTTGATTTTAACAATATGTTTTTTACCTAATTGACATTATCGTTTCGAACAAGCATTTAGATATATAAACTGTTAGCTCCAATCTGTGTTTTGAGACTGTAAAAACACTTATATGGAGACATCTGATTTTTTTAAAAAATGGTTTGCACACCCACCAGGATGCACATCTGTTTTCCATTGACCGCCCTGTGCTTTTGGCTTAGATGCTGTAACACTGACTTTTTAAAAAAGAGGTGTGATATTGCAGTCACTTAACAATTATTACAGGAATATCTTTGTAAAAGAAAATAAATTCTCTCTAAAAGTATAGTACGTGGCAGTTTAATTAAACAGTGGGCGACATTCACGCAGTTTAAATCATCAGGTGGGTGTTTTTGTTTTCTGAGATAGTTATTTTCTCCTTTAGCTTTAATAGTGACTTTCATTTTATTTACCACCTTCTCCAAATTGTATTTAAATAGTTAACTTCAAGAATAGAGATATTTAAGGTAATAATTTCAAAGAACCTTTAAAAGAAGCCAACACGTAGGAGAGTACTTTATAGCGACTTCCCTGTACCTTTAGTATCCAGTATTGTTTCCTAGGGCTCTCCCACACAGAGCTTTCACCTTAGACTTTTGCCAGGCTTTGTCTCTCCTACAGCGACTCCCAACTGGGACCACCCAGTTGGATCCCCCGATGATGCTGGGTCCCACCCAGACCATTGCAATCGGAGTCCGTTGGTTGGGGGCCACACAGCAGCCTCTTCTGAGACTCAACTTGGGGACTCTCGTCAGATCAAACGAATCACTAGAAAGAACGTAGTCTTCAAAAATCCTCTCAAATGATCGCTTCTTTTCTCTGGATACACCAGAAAACAAAGAAGTATAAAAAATAAGATCTGCTGAGAGCATTAGAGTTTTTCCGGGTTTTTTCCCCCTGCGTCAGAAGGAAATGATCCCTTTTCCCATTTTTTATCTGATAAGAGCAGAGAAACATCTCTTTCCCTCTTTGAATCCGAGCAATAATAGTAAATATCAGCTCGTAGCGGTTGAACTCTCCCATCCGCTTTCGTCTTTAAATTTCTCATCAATGGCTGCAGGGAAGACGCGTGTGTCTCGTTAGTTTTTGTACCTCGAGGGCCTGGTGCAGTTGGTCTGGGAGCGAGCAGGTGCTCAGGAAGCAACAGCAGGTGGGGGGAAGCGGTTTCTGGGCCCCTGCAGGGCCTCACTCTCTCTGCGGCCTCATCAGAGCGTTCTCTTGTTCTCCCAGAATAGGGGGTGCTAAGCTTGCTAGTAGTACAGACATTTACAATTTACGTAACAATTATTTTAGCTGAAAAGGCCGATTTCGCAAGTGTGTGTGTGTGTGTGTGTGTGTGTGTGTGTGTACTTGGTTTTCACAATAATCCCAGGCAAATTTACCAGAGGTTGGTTTCTCCATTTCACAAGTGGGGAAACTGGCGCAGGAAGGAGCGGTGAGCGCCCCAGCGCGGGGACACCAGCTCCGGGCCAGCGTGGGTGGACATCCCTGCCTGACAACCCAGTCCCCTCCCTCCTTCACAACACCTACACCCGCTCGCAGGGGGAGGGCCTGTGGATCAAATCTGCAGCTGGCCCAAGGGGTGGTGGAATCAGAACTCTAAAATATCTCAACAGGTTGGAATGATGGACAAGAAAACCCCAAAGATGAAATTTAATGGGGAAAAGATAAGGTCCTAGATTCAGATTATAAAACCAAATTCAAAGGTGCAGATTTGGGAGGGGAAGAGTGCCCGAGCCTGTTCACGTGAAACAAATCTATGACTGTGAGCTAAGCACGTGATGAACGGAAATGCTTAGTCAGGAGGCTTTCATAGCATTGATGGGAATAGAGGTCATTCCAGGGGCGGAGAGGGGTCCCGGTGCTTCTCTGCGCTTCTCTGCGCTGGAGGTTAGCCGTCTGTTTTAGCCACCATATTTGAGAGGACAGTGACCAAACTGGTGTTTGTTTGGAGGAGGGTGACCACTGTCACCCACACATCAAATGGCATCTTCAAAACCCGGGTCCTCCTGGACCACCCGCTCCCATCCCAGCACCTCCGGAAAGTTTAACGACCTTAAGAAACATCTGTGAGTTCGCAGGGGCTTAACTTTCTTGGAAACGTCCGGCTCTGAGCTCCTGTTTCTTTCAAGGTGAATCCCGGGGTCCTGCCGGGCTCTTCCTGGTCTCTTCCCCGCAGACCCAGCGAGCCTGGCTTCTTGTTCCATCTACCACAGGATCCCACTGGCACGAGGCTCTTTCGTGCTAAGATGTTTTGCTGATAGTTTGGGGAGACAAGGTTGATGCAGCAGGAGCAATAAACCTTTTTAAACTGAAAAGCAGACATCCCTCTTCTTAGAACCGTTTATCCGGCCAGCCTGCCTCTGGGAATTCCTCCCGTCTGCGGACTGCTCTCTGTGCTCCCCGCACTTCCCCTCGATTTCCCGCGGGGCCCCATGTGTTTCTCCCATCACCGCCCACGGCGGCCCACCGTCGTCCAGCCCGGCTCCCAGCTCGGCCCCCAGCTCGGCCCCGCCAACCTGTGCACGAACGAGTCTGTTCCCACGCTGGGCGACACCAAAGCGTCCCCCAAGCCCCGCCCGCTCTTCACCTAGCAGGAGCCATTCTCTCTAGAATGGACTTGTGCATTCAAGTGTCACTTTATTCCTCTGTTAAGCCAGGGAAATGAAGGGTTTGGAAATGGCAGCTTCCTAGCATGTATGTTTAACTCATTTCAAGCAATTAGCTCATTTCAAATTGCTGTGTGAGGGAACATTCCCCCTTCCACATCGTAATCACATATGAATAGAAACTGTTCTTCATCCTGATTGTAGAAAATGCATCTTATGTGAACTCGGTTGTTTTGCCATCACAAATGAATACTGGTTGGGGGGTTTACAACAATACAATCTTTGAGATCAGGAAAGAACAGCGCAAGACCGCACCCATGGGATGGATCCGGGTCAGCTGTAGGAACAGGATTCACAAGAGACTCGGGCTGAAATGGGAGGGAAAGGTGAGTGAAAGCTTGTATACGATCGGCTACGTCTGAGCTGGAAGTAGCAGAAGAGAAACAGAGAATCTTGAGTTCAATTAAAAGGAAGTAGATAGTCACTTAGGGCTGGGGACTCAGGCTTTAGACTCCAGGAAAGTAATCTGAGTTTTGGAAACCAGAGAGGACGAAAAAAAGGAAAGAAAAGAAAAAAGCTCCTGGCGAAAACAGTCCGAGCAGTGGGTTGTTTCTGGAGAACACCATTTGCTTCCCTTTCACAGGCTGTTTGTCCAAGGCCTGGAGGGGCCGACCTGCGAGACCAGACTTGCATTTGGCCGGATGACACGGGCCTCTGCCGGGCTGGGTGGCGGCCGTTTATAGGCGTATGTGGGGTGTTTGTGCCCGAACAGCTCCAGAGATGTGAAGTCGCTTTTGCCCTCCAGCCCCCGGGGGTGCCTGAGAGGTGCTGATGTGTCTGCTGAGAGCTGCAGTCCGGGGGGCGTCGGCCATGAAGCACATCTGCAGACTCTGGGTTTGTCACCACGTCTTGAAAGGCTGGAGGGCGCCCGTGGGGTGTGTGCGGCCGGTGTCTTTCCCCAGCTCTCCGGGTGGGGAGACACCCTTCAAATAAGGGCTCACGCTCTCGGGATCGGGTTAGTAGGAGCCATGTATGCCTAAAAGTCATGCTTTAGCTCTACGACAGGTCTCTGGATTTCGCTGTTGGAAATGCTCATCTGAACAATGACAGAAAAGCAAAAACTAGAGAAAAAAGTAGAAACCCAAACAGCAGACACATTGACGACGCTTAATTCCTGCTGAATTTAGGACCGAACCTCTCCATTTACCGCATCCTAAGCAACGAGTCCGCATACCTGCATAAACGCTGCGGTGTGTTTGTGCCACATTTTCCATTGTTTTCAGTGTAAATGTCGTTGAAATGAACTGCACTCATTGGGAGGGAGACCGCGCCATGCATCAGCTTTGCGCCCAGGGAATTCAGAGACAACTACAGTCTCCACGGCAAGTCAACAGCTTCTAGGACAAACGTGCAACGGGGGAGGAGGGCGGGGTGGGGAGAGGAGCAGGGCCGAGGAAAAACTCCAGCTCCTTGCCGCGGATTCCGTGTTATTCCGGGGCCCCTCCCACCGACAGGAAGCTCCTCCCACCCGCGGGAAGCTCAGAGCCCCTGGGGACACAGGCGCATGCGCAGCTCTCCCCGTGCGTCCTGGCGAGGGAGGGGCTATCCCCTTTCAAACTTAAGGAGTCTTTAAAAGGTAGAGCCGGAAGACGTGAAAAAATACAAACACCTCTGTTCTTCTCTGAAACATGCACAACCAAGGGCGGGCTGGAACTCCTTCCAAACCGTTCTTGTATCTCCAGCCGGAATTCTGGACCCGCTCACCCTTGGCCGGGCCCCGGCCTCCCGACGCCCGTGCGGGGCGGGGACACGGTCAGGCCGCCTCCGCGGGGAGGGCGCAGGGCAAGCTGACCCCTGGGGGGAGCGTTTCCCTCGGAGCCGCGCCCGCGCGCGCACAGCTGGGCGCGGGGGGGCGGGGGGCGGCGGAAGCATCCGCGGACGAGGAAAGCCTGGGGCTCAGGTCCGCGTCCCAAGCCTCGGGGGGCCTGGTGGTGACGCTGCCACCGGAAATGCGCCTTCCCGGCCTCAGCCGGCCATCAGATTCTTGGTTGCAGGCGGGTTGCCTCCGCACAAAGGGTGACAGCCCCGAGTCTGTGCAGCCGTGGTGCCTTAGTCCAGAAGAGGCAGCCGGGGCTCGGGAAGGAGCCCGAGCGCCCGCGTCCCGTCCGCTGACTCCCCCGCAGGTTCTCCGATGCCTCCGGACTTAAACTGCGACAGTGAAACAACAGACTTTCGCTTTCCTAGCTGACACATGCTGACAAGTTCCTTCTTTCTCTGAGCCTCGGTTTTCCTCATCGGTAAAAAGGGACAGCACAGCTATTGTGAGGATTAAATGAAATAAATGATGCCAGTAAAATTCACCCCCCATGTAGGGGCTCGGCATGCTTAAGAAATAAATCCCAAATTACAATTCTGGAAGCGAGCTTTGTTGCACATTATACACTCAGCTAGATCTGTGGCAAAAGTCTGTTTTTTTACACTCCATAAGATGAGCCTTTTTTGGTGGGGTTGGAGGGAGGGCTACAGCCTGACCACGGGAGCAAGACGTCACCCCATCTGAAACTCGGGAGACGTTGCAGAGAGAGAGGAGAGACTTAACATTGCGAAGATTTTTTCCCAAAGGACTGGAATTATTCCAGAAGTATTCCCGGTATAATTTGAAATTCCATAGGAAACCAAGATTTATTTTGTGTTCACCTTTGTGTGACAGCCTCTGTTCTGCAGATCAAGAACAAGCTGTGTAACAGGACAGTGCAGGTAGGACTGAAACATGGGCCATTTGAAAGACCGGGTCTAGGTCTAAAATTAATTTAATTTCATAATTTTATTTAAGTTTAAAATAAATTTGACCTGAACTAGGAATGTCATGACTGTCGCTTTTTCTCATTCTGTTAAATCTTCAGATTCTCTTTGTAGGCTCACCTTTTCATTTTAGAGGCGAGGGCTTTAGCACATTTGACTATATTCCAGGTAGAAAAGAGGGAGAGGATTGTTAACTGACTCAGAATAATTGGTTCTATGCTTCCAATCAGGAGGCACATTTCATAATTGTGTACGTTATCCACAATCATTCCCATTTTGCTTCAACCCACATATCTTTATCTTACTTAATACCCTACTTGTTTAAGTAAATACTTCACTAAGTATTTACTTATAATGTCTATAGAACAATTCAAATAAAAGACACAGCTAGCTTGGGTATTGCCACTCTCATGTGTTAAAACATGGAAGGGATCCAAGAATATAAAATATCTTGCAGAAAGTGTCTTGAATGGTTAGTCTCACTTTAAGGGGATTTATGACAATAGAAACGGGTTACGCATGAATGTGGCAATAGGCGTAAGTTATGTTGAACTGGTTTTAAAGAAAACAAACTTTTCCTTCTGGTGAACTTTCACCCATTTTGAAGCTTTGATATATGTGGATAAAATTTTCTCCCCCATTTTCATCTGCCTTTTTAGTCTGAGTTTGAGCCAGGAATTGAAGTAGACATCCTGGGCTCTTGCGAAAAAAGCTTGTTCCCACAAGACTGCCAGCCAAATTCTGCAGACTCAAGATGTTTAGAGTCCGGGTAATCATCACAATTTTTGGACACCTATCTGAGGAGAACAGTAATGCCAAACCTTGAGGGTCTCAGTATTAGTGTCAGCAGGATTTAATAGGTATTTCTGTTCTTGGCTGGTTGATAGAAGATAATTATATGGTTTCTTAATTGAAATTAATTGGAAATACAAAGTGATACGTGTTGGTTTATAAAGCATCTGAGCTAAACAATTTGCTCTGTTAACCAGACAAGCAGAAAGCAAATTAACACGTTCTCAGAACTGCTAAGTGACAATTATGTAGAATAACTGGTCCGGTGTTTGAAAAGATTTTACTGATTGATGGAGTAAAACAGTTGTTGGTTGTCACAGAGATAAAGTCTTGGAAGTGTTTGTCAATGCTAAGCATTTTAAAAGTTAATACAGGGGGGTAGCAATGGAAGAGGAAAAGGGAGATGGGTGGTTTCACGCCTTAAATGCCAAGAGGACTTGATCTGCATGGGGAATAACTTGCCACAAAGTTTGCTGCAACCTGAGGGGGAAAAAAAGCCTCCAGAGCCTGTCATTTCCTTTTCTTTTGTTTTGCTGAAAGGGCAGAGGGCATTCATCTGGGCTAAAGGACAGACAGACAGCAATCAAGGGTGTTTTGTGAAAGTTCTGAGAAGCGGAGGAGAGTCATCGGTTTGGGGAAATTCGAGGATTGAACCTAATATTCAAAAAAAGAGGAGCAGAAACCTTCTACCCTTAAGAAAAGGTTCAGGGCAGTCCTACTCAACTCTCCTTTTTATTAAGACATCTTTATTATTAAAGGTGCTTAGAGGCCTTTAACTCTTGTAAATTACACACACGTTGCTTATGGGATTATTTACCGGATGGTGCAATGGTTATGTTTTTCTGTAGAAAGAACATGAGCCTGGGCTGTGGGCTGAGTCCCTGCCTTTGCTCTGGAACCTCATGTAACTGACTTATATCCTCTGAGACTAGTTTTTGGACACTTGCCTTTCGTATGTTTACTTTCTTTTTAAGAATAACGGCTAAAACAACAAGGTCCTACTGTAGAGCACAGGGAACTATATTCAATATCCTGGGATAAACCATAATGGAAAAGAATGTGCATATATATATATATATATATACACACACACACACACACACACACACACACACACACACACATACCCTCACGTATAACTGAGTCACTTTGCTGTACAGCAGAAATTAACACAACATTGTAATTCAACTATACATCAATTAAGAACGAGAATAATGGCTAAAAGTGTGGAATGATTATTTTGTAGATTTTTGATATAGCTGTCATAAGCGAAGATCATTTATCAGACAGTTGCAAGGTGACTGTAACCCCCTTTGCTTGCCTAGCCTCGTGGAGTCTCTCCATTGATACTCGGGTGGGTTAGTTCTTACTGTCCTGCATCCAGTGCGGCACGCTGTTCCACCCCAAGCACCACAAACATCTGCTCTCCGTTGCGAGATGACCCACAGCGGGATAACCCTCCCCTTTCCACCCGCTGCTTACAGAGGGTATATGCACTCACGCTCCAACACCACCCCACCCCTGCTACCACCCCCTGAGAACCACCGGCCTACGATATGACGTTTAGTTCTCTGAATCCCAATTATTACAGAAAATGAACAGCAGTGCAGATAGTAGAAGGAGAACCCAGTGAAGATTCAAGAAATCGGGATTGAAGTGTTAATACTGAATCTTTTGGGAAAAATATCACTGAATTCCTTGAACCTCAATTTACCCATCTGTTAAATGGTAATAAACTTTCTCTCCTAGTGAAGAAATTCTTATGAAAATCAAGAGCTCTTATGTACATTAAAATGCTTTAAAAATACGTATAGAAATCTATATAGGGAAATACTATGACTATTCCTCAGCAGTCTTTATCTTTGGGTAATGAAGTAGATGATAATCAATTAGCAGGAAAGTACTTACTATGTTTTAGACACTGTTCTAGGGGCCGTAGAGGATTAAAAGGAGAATAAGGCATGGATCATATGTGTGTATCTTATACTCCAGAGGAAAAGATAAATGTATATGGTCAAAAAGATGACAACACAGAGATAGTAAATGATTAGAACCATGTATGTGATGTTAGCAACACGTACTAGAGAAGTTTAATAGAGAAAACTTGTTTAATGGCAGATGGGAAAACCTAAAAATTGAGAAGGAATCACCTCCCCTGTTAGACTGTTTGAGATGCACGGTTCTCTTTCATCATAATAGAAATAGAAAAGTCTCAGTCTTCTCTATATAAATTTTGTATAGGTCGTAGATCTTGGGAATATAAATGATTAAAACTGTCCTCTGTGGGAAATACTAGCGGGTGCCAACTCATTTTAGGAAGACAGAGGATGGCTGTGAGGACTCCTAGGGCAGCAGCTATGACGTCTTCTGACCCCTGGTGCCCTCTCTCTGGCCCTGGTCCTCTCCTGCTGGCTTCGGTCCCTGTGCCCTGGCACCCGGCCCTGCCCTCCCCTTGGACTGGGCACCCTTGGATGTGGTCTGACCTCAACCGGGAACCCTGGAGACCCACCCCTAAGGGTCTGCCTCTGACTGAAATCTGGTGAATGTGCAAGCTGGAAAGAGATTTCTACCTTTGTCTTTCCTAAGATGTTTAAAGACGCTCAGCCATGAAGAGATGCCCATATTCGAACAGCCTGACGAACCATTTAATATAGTACATAAGATTATTTGACCATTCACATATTTATTCATCTGAAATTTCTCATTGTCAGTGGCCCACACTTGCATTTCTATTCTCCTCTTTCTTCTCATGGGGCAAACCCTTCCCCGCTGTTGAGAATGCCCGTCTTTAGCCTTGACATCGAGCTCCCTGTATTCGTCCGCCTTTGACCTCTCCTGGCACTGGCCCCTCGGCCCTAAGTTGGGGGGCATCCCACGAGGCGCAGGCGCCAGGATTTGTGGCCCTGGCCCACCCCTCCCAGGGCCCGGCTGTCTCTCTGTACCCGACACCATCCCCAGCTACCCTGTCAGACTAGGCAAGACCTTTTGGGCAAATGTTCTACCTGGAGCTCAAAGTCAAGCTAAACATATGATTGCCTTGTCCCTAACGTCCACAATAAGTCTGCATAGTCCTTCACCTAGCCATTCAGACTAGGAATTTTAGGAGTCGTCTTCATCGTTTCTGTTTTATTCTTAATTTCAATAACTCACCAAATCATCAAACCTATCTTCAAAATGTTCCCTGAATCCAGCCTCTCCTTCCTATCACGCCAGCTTTTTTCTCCCTCAGTTTCTTGTTGGCAACTCTTGTAATAACCTTCTAATTGATTTAACAGCCTCGAATCTCTTTCCTCAGCAATTAATTCTATTCACTGCTGCCAGAGTGAATGTTTTCTTTTACAATAATGAATTAAAAAGTAATAAAAGATTATTGTAAAAATTAAAACAACAGCAGGGTATAAAGGAAAAAGTGAGTCTTCTCTTGACTTCCCTGAGCTCCCAAAGGTCTGACGGATATTCTTCCAGACATCGTTCTAAAACATATGCACAGAAATACGATTGCCCTCAGGGTTCTGTTGAAAGGCTGGGGGTCAGCCTGAGTCTTCCTTTGGGTAACCGATTTTGATTCTTAAGAAGCTTTCAGCATTTTCCCTTCATCTTGAGATTGCCTCAAGAGCTCTGTCTTTTAACATTCATTCTGCCCAAGTTGTGTCTGAAGACGCCTGTGTTTCTTCAGCAAAGACTAATCTTGTATTATTTCCCTTGGTGTTTTCCTTCCCCTACATCTTTTCTTTCTTCTCCTTAAACTGCTGGAAGGACCTTGGCCTCATGACTCTCCCTCGGGTCTCTATCCTTTTGCCCACATTTATCATCTCTTTTTCTTTGTGATCTACATTCTCAGAACTTTCAAAACTTTTTCTTCCTTACAAGATAATTAGTTTTCTCCTTTGATTCTTCACACGACCCACTGAAATTTTTATTTTTGTAATTCTATTTTAAATTTCACCATGTCTTGTTTTTTTCTTTCCTCCAAACAACACATTTTTATTTTATCAGCGCTATATCTTCTTATTGTTAACTAGGAAAAAAAAAAAAAGAACTCCTTAAAATTTGTTCTTAAGCTGCCTTAGCTGCTTCTTGCGACCATCCTATTTGCTCATCTTGATGAGCAGAGAGAAGTAAAGTGCTTTTGCGCTATTTATTTTCCTATAACACATGGCTATTCTTGGTGGTTACATCATACTAATGAATCAAGGCCTCGGATGGCTGGCACGAGTAATGCGCTGTTTCCCCTGCAGCAGTAAAGACCTTATTTCCCTGTGGGTTCTTTGAAATAAGAGTAGGGCCTATGGAGGGGATGATTCCCCTGGAAGACGCCCTATCCCACCTTCAAAACATCACGGCAGGAAAGGATTTACCCCAAGGATACAGTGCTTTTCTGTTGGACACGCCCTCAGGAGGGCAGCTGTTTCTGTTGACGTGATGCCCACACCATGTCTAGGCAGACAGCGCTGCATCCGCCCTGTATCTGCCTTGCATCAGCAGTAAGCTGAGGGAGGACTTTCCATCAGCGTCTTAAGTTTTCAGTGAGTGCTTCTGAAGTGTGGCTGGGCTCCTTGGGTTCATCTCTAACCCTTACATCCTGAGGCTCTTAGGCCACGTTCACTGGAGCTGAGTCAGAAGGTGGGGGACTGTCACCACCCAGAGTCACACCCACATCACTCCTCACTCTGCGGCTTCGCTCCACGTCACCATGTGGTGCTTTGTCGTTGCTCTGCTCTGGGGGAGTGACATCCACATTCTCTCCAGAGACTTGGAGGCACAGCCTTTATTCCCAGTAACTTGTTCAAGCAAAATAATCATAAGGTCCTGAGCCTAACCATTAATTTCAGATTCATCACCAGCGGCTTAAAAATTATATCTAGTCTTCTTAAGCAATGTTGTTTGTTATTCTAAAACAGTCTTATTACCAAGTATTGCAACAAATGGTAGAAGAAAAAAGTCATCACATAGTCCCCCAATTATACATGTTCATGTATATATATACATATCCATAAATGTAAAATCAATAAATTTCATTACTATAACCAATCACTAATAATAAAATATTTTTTATTACTCATACCTTGAAGTAGGGGTATGTGATAAGATGGAAACTATTTTAAAATACGATTTATAGTTTATACAAGAATTTATTTTAAGTAGAGAATTCTCAGTGGGAAATATCTAGGTGTTAGATATCTGGAAAAGATGAAAACTGTAATTTGAAAAGATACATGCACCCAATGTTCATTGCAGCACTATTTACAATAGTCAAGACATGGAAGCAACCTAAGTGTCCATCAACAGAGGAATGGATAAAGAAGATGTGGTACATATATACAATGGAATACTACTCAGCCATAAAAAAGAATGAAATAATGCCATTTGTAGCAACACGGATGGACCTAGAGATGATCACACTAAGTGAAGTAAGTCAGACAAAGACAAATATCATATGATATCACTTATATGTGGAATCTAAAAACGTGATACAAATGAACTTACTTACAAAACAGAAGCAGATTCACAGACATAGAAAACAAACTTATGGTTACCAAAGGGGAAAGGTGGCGGAGGGATAAATTAGGAGTTTGGGATTGACACACACACGCTGCTATATAAAAAATAACCAACAAGGACCTCCTGTAGAGCACAGGGAACTATAGTCAATCTTTTGTAATAACCTATAAGGGAAAAGAATCTGAAAAAGAACAGATATATGTATAAGTACATATACATATTTATGTATAACTGAATCACTTTGGTGTATAGCAGAAATGAACACAACACTGTACATCAACTATATTCTAGTTAAAAAACAAAGATGGCACCAAAGCTTCAGAGCAGGGGAATGTTGTGCCATGTATTAGAAGAAAATCAATCAGAGCTTCTAATGGTGCCCAAGTGAGGAGGAGGTTGAGCAGTGAGGGTCAGAGAGGTGAGAGCAGGAAGGGGAGGGGCCAGGAGCAGGCACATCCGGTGACGCTTGCGGTGGCGCTTCGTCCCCAGCTTATCCGCCCTCTTAGCTCACATATACTGCGGTATTCCTGTGATCTCTCATCTGTCTGCTTTCACACCAGTTTCGTGAAGATGATCAGGCTCACGGATGAAACCGTTTCAAACGTGGACCTTGGGGAGATGCTGAATTCCCAGCCCTGAGCCCCTGGGAGCCGCAGGTGCAGGGACAGGAGCCTCGGGGGTGAGGAGAGAGACCAAGGAAACCCCAGCGTGCGTTCTGGACTTTCTCAAACGCTGCAATTGGCAAGAGCGGGAGACGGTTATGTCTCCCTCCTGAGAGGCAGGAGCCTCCAATTACAAGTGACTGTGTTGTCTGCCTCCCTCCTGAAATTCCATGTTTCCTGGATGATGGACCACATCCTTGTACCTCTGACGCCGGACAGAATGTGATCCTCGGGGCATGTTTGTCAAGGTTCATCCCCTGAAGAACACATTCCAAATCCATGTGACAGACCTTCAGTAACAACGTGAGTGAAAGGCAGAGGGTCACTTGCAATGAAGTCTTCACTGAGGGAGAAGGTTGAGATTACTGGTGGAAACACTGGACTTCCAGTCTTTGAGTTCTTAGTGAGCTGTCCTTCGTTGCCGACTGCAGTGGATAAATTAGCGTAAACTATTGTTATTCCACTTCTGTCAAAATAGATTTATCTGCTCTTCTGGAGAGTAAATCGTCATCAAGGATGTCCTTCAATTCTTTCAATGTGTTATTATTCTCACACAGAACCTGAGGACCACAGCCCTTGGTGAAATAAAATATTTTAAAAATGGTTGAGAAACATGAACCTACTTTGAAAAGTACACATACTGTATGGAAGTCAGTTTTCATTAAAATGAAAATAAACGTCTGGGCCAATATTTTAGGTGAAGAAGGTATATATTTTGCTTTGATTTCTTTAAACATTTATTTTCATTTATTTAACCGGGCTTTTATTTTGAAAAACAAAAATGTTAATACTCAGTCATTTAGTCTGTAATCCTTTGACTTAAAATTGCACCCACTTCCTTTGGTTTTGTGATGGTCTGTGACCGTGCCCTGAGACCTTCCACCAGAGAAGCTTTGGTTGACCAGGATCTTAGGTAGTTTTTGAACATGAAATGTCTCATTTTTTTTCATATTAAATAAGTCTTTGGTTTTAATAAATCAGATGCAAGTTAAAAGGAGCAATTTATCAGGTTAATTTTCTGGAGGGGAAAGCTAGCTGTGGTCTCTCTATCTGCGTCTTGGTCGCTGGAGTCTGAGGGCCCCTCGTAACTGTGTGTGTCCTGCCCTCCTTCTGGCCTCACACCTGCGCTTGGACTGGGCTTCGACTCACGTAAATGAGGAGAGGTCAAGCTCTGGAGGGCAGAGCACAGAACTCCAAGGCACTCCTGCTTCCCATGCTGGCCACTTCCTCCTTACCCTTGATCTGGACTCGTCTTCCTGGTTCAAACTATAGCCCTGCTGTACCACCCCTCAGCCTCACCCCATGACACCCCGTGTCCTGTACTCACGCTGGAGTCCACTCCGTGCAGGGTAACAGGCATGGAACCAATGTCTAAGATACACCTGTGGTGCAAGTCCTCAAGTGGACTAGAAAGTGGAAGAAGATAATAAATGGTGGCTTCAGGGTACTGAGCTTTGGGGTGGTTTGTTACGCACCATTAGGTATGCAGAAAACCACTTCAAATACATAAACCACCAACGATCAGCAAGGCCGTCCAATAGCCAACCTTTGGCCTTAGTAATCCCTGATACACCATTAACCAGGTTTACAGCTTTGGGTAAGTCCTCACCTCTTTGAGTCTCGGTTTCCTCCGTGTGAAATGGTGATACGAGAATGATGGAACCCACCCCAGGGAGCTCTTGTGAGGACTGGACGGGAGAACGGATGTGAAATCCTTACAGAAGTGCCGGGGGTATATAATGCTCAGTTCGGTGTTACTCATTCTTTTGCTCACTGACAGAGAATGTACAAACAAGGACATTCCGTGAATGACGTCACATGTGTTTTGCACCTTCACATCAATGTGGTTCTTTTTACCAAATATCAGAATTGGAGCTGAAGTTTAATTAAAAAGCCTAAAACATGGGCTTCCCTGGTGGCGCAGTGGTTGAGAGTCCGCCTGCCGATGCAGGGGACACGGGATCGTGCCCCGGTCCGGGAAGATCCCACGTGCCGCGGAGCAGCTGGGCCCGTGAGCCATGGCCGCTGAGCCTGCGCGTCCGGAGCCCGTGCTCCGCAACGGGAGAGGCCACGACAGTGAGAGGTCCGCGTACCGCAAAAAAAAAAAAAAAAAAAAAAAAAAAAAGCCCAAAACAGTGAGACATGAAAGGGAGCAAAGAGCTGAAAAAATAACTTCTGAGCCGTGAGTAGCCCAGCATTCACCTTAGCAATTTCAGGGTAAAGGGCTTCAGGACCCAGTCATGCTGCCACATCTGGGTTACGAGGACTGTGGGTCATCTTCTAACAAAGGAATGGGCGATCAGACGGAGGGCACATCACTGTGGTCCAAGCTAGGAAGAGAGGACGCACCGCATCCCAGAGAACACAAGGTGGGTTTCGTGAAAGGACGGGATCGAAAGATGTCGTCAGGGTTTCAGGAAAGCCCAGGGATGACACGTCACCCGAGGGCTGCAGGGCAGGTGGTCACCACCCCTCTGCTTGCAGGGAGAAGCAGCCTCCTTAACGGGGACCATCACTGGATGGAGGTTAAACTCGTAGCGGGGAAGCCAGGGGTCTAAGCACCTTGAATTCCTCTCCCTCTTTCCTCTGCCAGGGCTCGCCAGGTGGGAGCTGCACCCAGCCAGAGTCTGGAGTCTGTTGTGGTCCAGGCAGGTCACAGGGCAGGAGAGTGGGGTGGGGAGTGGAAGGAAGCCCCGATACCCGGGTGAAGAGCAGACTAACGGCTCCTCTTTTTGAAATACTTGTATTTTTATAACCTCAGTGCAATTTTGTGGCAGCTTGGACCAAAGGGATATTTGCAGGTTTCTTTTCTGATCCGTGAAGGAGACTCTGTGAAGGCACAGGGACCCCAAGGGGGCCCCTCTCAACGTCCCTGGGCCCTGGGCTCTAGGTCATCAGGACCAACCGTGGGCATCGCTCCATCACTTGGGAAGCACTGCGGTCAAGGGCTGTGGGGAGCAGCTCCCGAAGCCACAGCTGGGCAGCAAGGGGGAGGCTTGCTTGTTAATGGACCTGTCTGATCAGCCCCTGTCTTATCTGGAAGCAGCTGGCCTCTGGCTGTCCTGATGGCCCCCAGCACTCCACTCTCTCCAGCGCTGCCTTTTCTTCTTTCTTCTTGGAGCAGCTTCTGATGCCTCTTTCCGATTCTCTTTTTGGAGTCTTCATTTGCCTCTGTAGGTTTTTAACCTGACTTCAAGCTTGCTCACTGCTCTGATAATCTTAAGTTCCATGGACCGTGTCTGGCTGACTACGCAGCCGTGAGTGAGGGTCTGAGGACCACTCTCCAAGCCGGAGCCCCAGGTGGTTTCCAATACACATCCCCCATCACCCTCAGCACAAAGTGGAGGGCATGGGCGCGGGCGTGGGCTGTGTCTGATGCTGAGAGGAAACCAAGTCGTGTTTCTGTAGATCCCCCTGAGGGTCAAGCCGGCCTCCTAGACCAAAGGGAGGCCAGGGGATGAAAGACAGAGCTGATCTGTGAGGTGGGCGTGCGAGGGAAGATGGACCCAACTCCTGCTTCAGCTTGGGTGATAACTTAATGATTCCACTGATGCGAGAAAATAACATTTCAATCCGAGCAAACTGTAATGAAAGACAGGTTTTGCCTGGGTTTGCTCTCTTTCTGATTTGTCACAATCCGAAAGCCAGAAAACCATCAAAAGGAGAAGAGAGACATGTGTGACAGTTGAGAACTTGAGGAAGACCTGTGAAGTCGGGGACCGCTGAGGTCCCCAGGGTGGCCGAGAGGGCAGCTGCGCTCCCAGAAGAGCAGGGCTTGGGGAGCCCAGGGGGTGTGGGCAGCTGGATCCCGAGCTGGCAGGCAATGGGCGGCCTACAGATCTCCTTAGAAGACACACCTTTAAATTCCAAAGGGCTAAAGCCATTTTACACAGCACGCTGGATGAATGCATGCTAAGATCTTAAGATTTACAGATGGGTGAGTAATTTTTAAATTGCCAACGTAAGTATCACGGGTATCCATTGTCTATTATACGGTGTTAGTAAGGGTACTTTGATTTGGGGTGGGAGAGACACACCTTGTTAATGGATTCATCTTTCTACCTGCATTGGCCTGTTAGGAACTGGAAAGAAACACAATCCAAGCACAACAGTTCTCACACCAGAGTGGTTCTACAGGTTGTTTTCCTGTGGTGTAGCCGTCATTTAACTGAGAACAGTGCCATCTCCGATTTGAGGTAGCACGTTGCCTTGTTCCCTTAACAAATAGTGGAACGAATGGGGCACTTAAAACAGATGCTCCAATGCCCTCCAATTAAACTTGTTTTCTCAAATTTTAGGACCTAGGATAGAAGTGCATTGGCCAAGATGTCTGCAGAATGGAGCGTATACAACAAGGTAACCCGTATTTCCTGCAAGTGAAACTGACCCAAACCTGAGGAAAAGTTGGCATTTTCCTGGAGAATTCCCAGCTTCACAGGTATCGCCCACCCCCCTGGGTCCACACACCATACGGCCCCTGGGTTTTTTTTTGCTGGGCTGAGGCGTATCTGCCATCTGACTGTTCACGTGGACCTTTCGTGCTATCACGACGCTCACCCTCTGTGTTGCCCAGAAGCCCATCTAATTTCTTCAGTAAGGATACTTCCCTCTTACTAGCTGCCTGTTCAAAGTTTTATTCTGTAAAAAGGTACCTATTGTGTTTTAAGTTACAGTGGCCTTTTTTAGAAAAGGTCTATCTGAAATCAATTACACTGACAGGCTGGTGTCCCTGGGGCCTGTTCCCCCTTTACCTCAGGCAGCGAAGGTTTGTCCTAGCTCTTGGAGAGGGATGGCTCTGTGTGTCGGATTCTGGCCACCAATACATTCTGAATTAAAGTGCTGGCCACTAAACACACAAATTAAACAGTACCACAGTGGACTACAAAGCATATCTGTATGTTCTGCTTGGGATTACTGCTGTTTACCCGAGAGACCTGGCTAAGCGGCTTTGCCAGTGGGGGTTATGGTCCATCCCTCATACGCTGCATCAGCGCAAAGATGCTGACCCCCTGCCCACATCCACACCGTGATGGGCTGGGAGTGAACACCATGCACTGTTTTCTCAGGAGGACCCGTGATCCTTTCCCTTTCCAGGTGTCCTTAATCTTGTCTGGGGCAATGAAAAGAAGCCATTCACCGGCATTTTGCTTTTAGAGAAATGGTGACTCCTGTGTTGGGCATTTGTAATGGTAAACTGGGGCTCACCTCTCTCTATTGGGGGTGCCATTGTGTAAGAAGGGCTGTACACCCCACTCTGCTTTGTGTGGCAGAATTGTGTAGTGGGCAATTGGGCAATTTTCCTAAACTATTCATGTCTTAGTGTAAGAGGGAAGAACAAATCTGACTCCGCATTGGATCTGTCTCTTTTACTTTCACCTTTGTATTCTATTGCCTTTGCTACAAGCTAATCACTAAAAGAATGCTGCCTATAGCCTGAAATATATAGGAAACCCATTCTCAAGGCTCTGACCTTTAAAGGCATAACACGTTTCCATTCATATAGAGATAAAAAGTTGCAGAACAGAGAATAACATTTGTCTTGTTGGAGGTTTACAGGAACATCACAACCTGACCTGCGTGGATGGACTCAGGAACAAAGGATTCCAACACCAAGAAGTCTGCAACAACCAGCCACGTCCTTCCCCTTTTAGTATAAAAGAAGCCTGAATTCTAACTCAGAGAAGAGGGTTCTTTGGGACACTGGTCCATCTTCTCCATCTGCTGGCTTTCTGAAAAAGTCACTATTCTTTGCCCCAACAACTTGTCTCTCGATTTAATGGCCTGTCCTGCAGCAAGCAGTACGAGCTTGAACTTGGTAACATTAGTTCCTTGTTTTGAAAATGGAGATAATAATACTGCAGTTCATTGGACTTAACATGCCACTCACTGTACGGCACCATTATTTTGTAAACCATGAAGAGAGAAAAAAACAGCATGTAGTAACTATGATGCAAATAACTAAAACAACAGCAAAATAAACAGCTCTGACCAAGTTTGTGTGTGCACATGCAAAGAAACCACATCATGACTGTGGCCTGACAGTGACTGTAAAATGCCCTTTACTGCAAGATGCGTTCCAATTACAGAGACAAGAAAATGTGACAAAATATGCATCTTAGAATCCAAGAGATAAGGTAGCATCTAGGATTAAGTGAGTTTATAAATAAAAACCTCTTAGGAGTGGGCTCCCCTGGTGGCACAGTGGTTGAGAGTCCGCCTGCCGATGTGGGGGACACGGGTTCGAGCCCTGGTCCGGGAAGATCCCACATGCCGCGGAGCAGCTGGGCCCGTGAGCCATGGCCGCTGAGCCTGCGCCTCTGGAGCCTGTGCTCTGCAATGGGAGAGGCCGCAACAGTGAGAGGCCCGCGTACCGCAAAAAAAAAAAAAAAAAAAAAAAAACCCACCTCTGGAGTGTCTGGCACATGCTAAGTACTCAAGAAATGTTGGCTGTTAATGGTAGTATATTTATTATGATTACTGGGGGATGACTACAATTTTCATGAGGTTTCAACGTCAGTAGCTCTGTTAGAAACAAAGAGGAATTATAAGCACATGATAACATGGGGCTGAGAATGATAAGCAAAGGGCTGAGAAGGATAAAGTGACATCGTAGCATCAGCTCCCTACACTTTGGTGGTGTGGTGACTCTGCATAAGGATGCACAGACACACGTGGTGCTGGTCACACGCCAGCCAGTCTCTGTGTTGACTTTCAAAGTCTCCTAATCAGGGGATGGCCAGGCCCTGGACAGGTGTGAGTGGGCCGAGCAAAGCCCTTACCCTTGACCTGGTCCTCGTGTCAGTGCTGTTATTCCAGGAACCTTGCTGGTCCGTATTGGTCCCTTTCATCACCACCAAATTCATGCAATGATGTGGAGAATTCCTAATCTCTGCCAATGGTGGTTTAAAACCCAAAACTGAAACAGAAGCATTTGCTACCTCATCTCCCAGACATCACACCTATCGCCCTTTCTATGCAGAAGCACAAGTGGAACATTCTCTGATAATGCAACTGGTCTGTGATAACTTCTGTGATGGCAAAAATGATTCTGAAGGTCTTTCTGGCTTTTACAGGAAGAACCAACGGCCTCCAAATGTGAATTTTCTTCCCCCCCGCTCCGCCCTCCCTTTTTCTTTCTTCTTCTTCAAAGATTCTCCTCCATTACTTGGAAATCCTTTCCCCACACTTGTTTTCTATTTTTCCGTTAAAAAATACGTCTCCATTCCAGCAATCAAGGCTCAAAGCTGTTACCTTAGGGAAAAAAATCCCGATGTTATTTTATTTAGGGTTTCTGGCCCACATGTGGATTATATAACCAGTGATTGGAAACTCGTTTCTGTGGCCTAGTTTACCATATTCTGGTACACAGAACCAGACTTCACTGTTAGAGCTCATAACCAAGTTTCCACTTGCAACTAGTAATTTTTCTGCCAGGAAACATGTCGATTGGGTTTATCAATGCTCAGGTGACTAGCAGTTTACTCCTATTCCAGCAGATATTAAATAGGACACTACTTGGCTCAAAGAAACTGCAAGTAGGTTCCACTCTTTTTTTTAATCGACGGCTGCTCAGCAGTTAGTTGTGATTTTGGTGTTCTCGTGAGAGGAGGTGAGCTCAGGTCCTTCTATCCACCATCCTGTCTCCAAAATCCCTCACAGAAACTAAAATTAAATAGGAAAGAGTCATGTCTGTTGCTACACACCAACTGGTACGACATTTTTGCACCTTGGTCAGCACGAGAGCCATATCAAGTGGCAGACTTATCATTGTATTTGCTACAGTTGTGTTTATAAAGTAACTTCATCAAAAGAATGCAGCTTCCAAGCAGAGTTGGAGAATTGCTGTGATTATGCCTAAACAGACTCAGGGGTCCACGTGCGGTGTGGCCCCAGGCAAATGAAGAAACTGCAGGGGTCCTTAGAGCAACTCTGCAGAAAGGATTCCAGATGCTGAGCAGTTTTGACGGTGAAAGCATCTGAAACTTGAGTCAAATTCTTTTGAAACAATTATTTCACAGTAGTCTGCATAAGAGTCAATGAAACTTCCAAAAAGCACATTCTTTTCCTTGTGAGAGCTTTGCTGTATGGTAGAATACTCAGTAGGAAGAAAATACAAAGTCAAAGCCAATTTATGTAGCTGGGGGAATAGCCTGCCTTTGTTACCTAAATTGCCTTTGGAGTTTTCTTCCTGCTGAAATTACTGGAATATAAAAACAGGGAGTGGCTGAATTGTAAGGGAACCCTTTTCAACAGGCTTTAGCAAATGTTTAAAAAGAAACCGTGAAGTAAACTCAGGAAAACTGTTAAACAGTTTAAAAAGCAGCAAGAAAACAAGAGTTTTGGAAGGCTTTCCAAGTTGACAGTAATGCGCAGTAAGGCTGCATTTGGAAACAGAGGATGGGGAGATAATCAGCTGTGGGAGGGAGGAGGAGAGAGACACCTGCAAGACGTACTGTATTCCTTAACAATTATCTGCTTAGCCTGTAATGCTGAAATGTTCCCTTCCCATAAACGATACCACTGTGAGTACTTAGTGGTACAAAAGAGAGCTGCAGTATGAAGATTGTGAAGAAATGAAACAGATCCAAAGGTTTTGGAGAAGCCAGCACACAGGGAGTTTACACCCAATCAATGACAATAAACACTAAAGTGAATGCTTTGTAACAATAGTACATAACTTAATAATATCTTAATATTTATTAAGATGCTACTATGTGTCTGGCACAGTTTTAAACTCTTTCCCTGTGTTCATTGACTTAACACTCATAATAACCCCAGAAGTAGGTACTTTTGTTATTCCCATTTTACCAACAAGGAAACTGCGGCACAGAAAGGGTAAATGACTTGCCAAGGTGACCTGAGAGTCACACTCTTGCTCCAGAAGCTGATTGTCAGACACTAGCTCTTTTGCTCTTTGTTTCACAAGTGAATATATATACACACACTTTATGCACAAGCATTTTTTTTTTTTTTTTTTTTTTTTTGCGGTACGTGGGCCTCTCACTGTTGTGGCCTCTCCCGTCGCGGAGCACAGGCTCCGGACACGCAGGCTCAGCAGCCATGGCTCACGGGCCCAGCTGCTCCGCGGCACGTGGGATCTTCCCGGACCGGGGCACGAACCCGTGTCCCCTGCATCGGCAGGCGGACTCTCCACCACTGCACCACCAGGGAAGCCCCACAAACATATTTTTAATTCTAAAGGGATTCTCTGTGACTACCTTTATTTCTTAGGAAAATTTACATTAGTGTTTGTTTATAGATTGCTTTTCTTGTTAAATCCAGAAATTTGGCCATTGAGATGGTCCCTGAAATGATGGAATCAATTCTTTTTTTTTTTTTTTTTTTTGCAGTAGGCGGGCCTCTCACTGCTGTGGCCTCTCCCGTTGCGGAGCACAGGCTCCGGACGCACAGGCCCAGCGGCCATGGCTCACAGGCCCAGCCGCTCCGCGGCATGTGGGATCTTCCCAGACCGGGGCACGAACCCGTTTCCCCTGCATCAGCAGGCGGACTCTCAACCACTGCGCCACCAGGGAAGGCCCTGGAATCAATTCTTTAGAACAAGTGCTACTGTCTAATTTGGCTACTGCTACTTTATGGCTAGAGACTGATGACTTATAATGGATTCAAATTTCTGGCTATCTGGCTAGAGCAACACCCCACGTTTGCCTTGGACATCAAATGTGCTTATTGGTTCATGGAGATATCAGATGTGCAGCAACATCACACGAAGTGCAGTGGGCCTGTCACAGCATTGTGGGTCGTGGGTTGACCAGGGAGTGGTGACAGGCAGCTGCTGTCACTCTGTAATGTTCAAACCATGGAACAGCAGCTTCACACAACAGGGGCAATGTTTCCTGGGCTCAGGAGTTGATACTGGTCCCAATTCTCTCACTGGTCCACAGAAGCATCAGTGCCGATGTCTTTCGGTGGTTGAAGTGTTGTAGAGATAGGACCAACTTTTCAAGTGAGATTTACAAGGGGGCAGATACTGGGGGGAAACAGGGATTGAGAAAGAAGGCAAAGGGTGGGGAAGAGGACAAACATTGTGATTGGTTGTATCCTGTTAATTTATTAACTCCCAGAAAGCAACCTTGTGGAGGAATCAGACATAAGCCTGTATCTTCACTGCAGTGAAAATGAAGGTACCACCCTGTTGCTTCACCTCTTCTGGCTTCTGGTTCATTGGAGGTTTAAGAGAACATTTATTGTAAAATATAAAAGACTCAGTTTTTCAATTCAGTGCAAACATACAGAGAAAGAAAAAAACGTTTTTAATGAATTAAAGGAAATGATACTTGAGTATGAGTAGGAAACTATAAAATTAAGTGGTGTCATTTCCCTTGGATTCTGTCCCATTTGGCTTGCTCTTGTCACCCAGACATGATGATGGGGGTGGGGCTGAGTTGTTTTGGCGAGCTGCTGATATACCACTCTCATTAATCTTGAAACGTTCGCTAATTTTAAAAAGGTACCATGTATGTGTGTGTATTTGCATGTGTGTTACGTCTGTGTGTCTAAATATGCACATTCTTTCTTAAGAATGAGAGGCACACAGACAACTTTTTGTACCCTCGGCAGCCAAGGAACTGGGTAGATGATACCATAAAAGATCTTTGGCACAGGACAAAATACATGTAGTGTTCTAGGAAGAACACCATGATTGTAAAATAAGAACAATTTTAAAAGCTCAAAAAATAAACTCCAAATGGATTAAAGACCTAAATGTAAGGCCAGACACTATAAAACTCTTAGAGGAAAACAGGCAGAACACTCTTTGCCATAAATCACAGCAAGATCCTTTTTGACCCACCTGCTAGAGAAATGGAAATAAAAGCAAAAATAAACAAATGGGACCTAATGAAACAAAAGCTTTTGCACAGCAAAGGAAACTATAAACAAGACGAAAAGACAACCCTCAGAATGGGAGAAAATATTTGCAAACGAAACAACTGACAAAGGATTAATCTCCAAAATATACAAACAACTCATGCAGCTCAATATCAAAAAAACAAACAACCCAATCCAAAAATGGGCAGAAGACCTAAATGGACATTTCTCCAAAGAAGATATACAGATTGCCAATAAACACATGAAAGAATGCTCAACATCACTAATCATTAGAGAAAGGCAAATCAAAACTACAATGAGGGATCACCTCACACCAGTCAGAATGGCCATCATCAAAACAATCCACAAACAATAAATGCTGGAGAGGGTGTGGAGAAAAGGGAACCCTCTTGCACTGTTGGTGGGAATGTAAGTTGATACAGCCACTATGGAGAACAGTATGGAGGTTCCTTAAAAAACTACAAATAGAACTACTATATGAGCCAGCAATCCCACTACTGGGCATATACCCAGAGAAAACCATAATTCAAAAAGAGTCATGTACCACAGTGTTCACTGCAGCTCTATTTACAATAGCCAGGACATGGAAGCAACCTAAGTGTCCACTGCCAGATGAATGGATAAAGATGTGGCACATATATACAATGGAATATTACTCAGCCATAAAAAGAAACAAAATTGAGTTATTTGTAGTCTGTCATACAGAGTGAAGTAAGTCAGAAAGAGAAAAACAAATACCGTATGTTAACACATATATATGGAATCTAAAAACAAATGGTTCTGAAGAATCTAGAGGCAGGACAGGAATAAAGACACAGACATAGAGAATGGACGTGAGGACACGGGGAAGGGGAAGGGTAATAAGCTGGGACGAAGTGAGAGAGTGGCACGGACTTATATATACACTACCAAATGTAAAATAGATAGCTAGTGGGTAGCAGCCACAGAGCATAGGGAGATCAGCTTGGTGCTTTGTGATCACCTAGAGGGGTGGGATGGGGAGGGTGGGAGGGAGACATAAGAGGGAGGAGGTATGGGGATATATGTATATGTATAACTGATTCACTTTGTTATTAAGCAGAAACTAACACACCATTATAAAGCAATTATAGTCCAATAATGAGATTAATAAATAAATAAATAAATAAATAAATAAAAGCTCTGAAATATAACTAAAACAAGCCAGAAAATGGATTAACTTAAAACTCATGAGGGCAAAAGTGTAAGAGCCAACTGAGTTCATTCTCACCATTTAACACTGAGACATTTTCTGGATGTGTTTATGGGTCAAACAGGCCATTCATTAGAAACACTGCTACAGAAAGTACCAAATACATCCTTGGGCTGGTAGAGGGAAATAAAAAGTCAATAATTTTCAATAAGTAAATAATAAGATAATTTACACCTGTGTCTCCACTGCCCATCTTAAGACGTGACACATTGCCAGCACGGTTGCAGCCCCTCTGCCTTCCCTACCGACCACACTCTTTGCAACATGAAGCAGTGTGGAGGTGCCTCAAAAAAGGAAAAAAATAGGACAATGACACAATCCAGCAATCCCACTCCTGGTATTTTTTTTTGGAGTATAGTTGCTTTACAATAGTGTATTAGTTTATACTGTACAGCAAAGTGAATCAGCTATACATATACATATATGCCCTCTTGTTTGGATTTCCTTCCCATTTAGGTCACCACAGAGCACTGAGTAGAGTTCCCTGTGCTATACAGTAGGTTCTCATTAGTTATCTATTTTATACATAGTATCAATAGTGTATAGATGTGAATCCTAATCTCTCAATTCATCCCACCCCCCCCACCTTGATATCCCTACATTTGTTCCCTACATGTGTCTCTTTCTGCTTTGTAGATAAGATAGTCTATACCAATTTTTCCAGGTTCCACATTCATGCGTTAATACACGATATTTGTTCTTCTCTTTCTGAGTTACTTCACCCTGTATGACAGTCTCTAGGCCCACCCATGTTGCTGCAAATGGCAATATTTCATTCTTTTTTATAGCTGAGTAATATTCCATTGTATATATGCACCACATCTTCTTTACCCATTCATCTGTCAGTGGGCACTTAGATTGCTTCCATGTCCTGGCTATTGTAAATAGAGCTGCAATGAACATTGTGGTATATGACTGGTTTTGAATTATGGTTTTCTCTGGGTATATGCCCAGTAGTGGGATTGCTGGGACATATGGTAGTTCTATTTTTAGTTTTTTAAGGAACTTCCATACTGTTCTCCATAGTGGCTGTATCAATTTACATTCCCACCAGCAGTGCAAGAGGGTTCCCTTTTCTCCACACCCTCTCCAGCATTTGTTGTTTGTAGATTTTCTGATGATGCCCATTCTAACTGGTGTAAGGTGATACCTCATTGTAGTTTTGATTTGCATTTCTCTAATAATTAGTGATGTTGGGCATCTTTTCCTGTGTTTTTTGGCCATCTGTATGTCTTCTTTTGGAGAGATGTCTATGTAGGTCTTCCAACCATTTTTGGATTGGGTTGTTTGTTTGGTTGATATTGCCACTCCTGGTATTCATCTGAAAGAAATGAAATCACTCCCTCCTAGAGATGTCCACTTTCTTTCTGATGACCATTTAGGTCCTTTCCAGTGTTTGGAAACAATGTTGCTATGACCATGTGTGTCCATGCGTCCCTGTCCACATGGTTACCTCCTCCAGGTATAAACACACACCTGGGAGCGGGACTCATTCATTCATTTACTCAGCACATGCCTACGGGACACCTGTTACCTGCAGGCACCATTCTAGGCCCAGGGACACAATGGCAAAAATCAGCTGGAGGTCTTGACACCCGAGGGGTTTATATTTTACTGAGGGAGACATAAAATAAATGAAGCAGGTGTGTCAGTAAGTTCCAGGGGAAAACCAGAATGGAGCCTAAAAAATGACATAAATGACCTTATTTACAAGACGGAAATAAACTCACAGACATAGGAAACGAACTTATGGTTCCCAAAGGGGAAACGGGAGGTGGGTTAAATCAGGAGTTTGGGATTGACACACACACGCTACTTTGTATAAAACAGAGAGACAGCAAGTGTTCACTGTATAACACAGAGAACTACACTCAGTATCTTCTAGTAACCTATAATGGAAAAGAATCTGTAAAAGAATAGATACATGTGTATGTATAACTGAATCACTGTACTGCACACCTGAAAGTAACACAACGTTGTAAATCAACTCCACCTCAATTAAAACAAAACAAGAGAGTGCCGTGGGCAGGCCCTATTCTTTTCCGCAGGGCAGTCACGGAAGCCTGGCTCTGACGGGGACATCCAAGGAGAGAGATGGAGGGTCCAGGACTGCGTGGATCTGGGGAAGAGCAGCCCAGGGGGAGGGAACAGCAGGCATGGAGACCTTGGGCATGCAGGGTCCAGCAAGGACATGGCTGTGGCTGCAGTGGCAGGGCTGCGAATCAGGGGCGGCATCAGAGAGACAGGCCCTTCTCACTGTTTACAGGACTACAGGTTTCTCTCTGAGAGCAACCAGCAGGCCCCGGACAGCTTTGCACTGGGCTGTGATCACAATTTCATGGAAAAGAACCGTGCCGGGTGTGGTGTAGACTGTGATGGGCCGGGGTGGAAACAGGGCATGGATTAAGGCAGGTGGTGCAGACACCCAGGGGAAGATGCTGGCGGCGGGGACCAGAGCCGCACTCACGGAGGAGGCGTGAGGCAGTCAGGTCGAGGGAAACAGGGGTCGAGGTTTTGTTCATGAACGGCTGGCAGGAGGGCTGTCGTTTGTTGGCCTGGAGAAGAGTTAGGAAGACAGGGTTTCGGAGGACAAGAGACTCATGGACTCACTTTTGGATACATGACACTAGATGCACCTGTTAGGTACCCAAGCAGAGACCCAAGTAGACAACTGGGTATCACACAAAGTTCAGAGAATGCATGTCTTTAATTTCCTGTGTATCCCAGCACTGTCCCCACGTTGTTTGTACCTACTCACATGTGATGCTGCAGTGACACCTGTGTTGTCATACTGTTCCTCTGAGGCTACTGTCTGCTGTTGGTGTTGACAACCCTCTTCAAGAAAAACAGCCCTGCTGGGCTAAGCCATGTGGATCGTGATTTTACAAGTGCGGAAGCTTCACTACCTACTGGCCACGCTTTCATGAACTGATGCGGCTATAAAACGGGACACACCACACCCTGATTCCCTGAGTGAGAAAAGCGGGTCGGTGGCTTGCTTCGATGTCTGTTTTCTTTTGAAGAGATGGAAATTTCTACCGACGGCATTGCACAGGTCTGATAGGGCTAATCCTCTTGTTTTGGCTTTTGATGGTGATCAAAGCTTCACTAATATAAACTAATTGGAGGCCTTACAGGTGCTGGGGTTTGATTATAAAAAGAAGAAATTTAATTACTTTCAATTACGTGTATTAATTGAAATTTTATTAGGCTAATAATGATGACCTAATAGCCATCTTATGATTATGTGTAGGTATGAGTCATTGTACTAGAAGATTAAAGATACCCGGACCATTGGTGGACTCCACTTTTACTGCAGTAAGTGGGTGTTTAAAAGTGGTTTTTCCACAGCCAACGTCGTTCCCAATGGTGAAAAAGTGAAACCATTTCCACTAAGGTCAGGAACAAGACAAGGTTGTCCACCCTCACCACTATTATTCAACATAGTTTTGGAAGTTTTAGCCACAGCAATCAGGGAAGAAAAAGAAATAAAAGGAATCCAAATCAGAAAAGAAGAAGTGAAGCTGTCACTGTTTGCAGATGACATGATACTATACATAGAGAATCCTAAGATGCTACCAGAAAATTACTAGAGCTAATCAATGAATTTGGTAAAGTAGCAGGATACAAAATTAATGCACAGAAATCTCTTGCATTCCCATACACGAATGCTGAAAAATCTGAAGAGAAATTAAGGAAACACTCCCATTTACCATTGCAACAAAAAGAATAAAATATCTAGGAATAAACCTACCTAAGGAGGCAAAAGACCTGTATGAAGAAAACTATAAGACACTGATGAAAGAAATTAAAGATGATACAAACAGATATACCATGTTCTTGGACTGGAAGAATCAACATTGTGAAAATGACTCTACTACCCAAAGCAATCTACAGATTCAATGCAATCCCTATCAAACTACCACTGGCATTTTTCACAGAACTAGAACAAAAAATTTCACAATTTGTATGGAAACACAAAAGACCCCGAATAGCCAAAGCAATCTTGAGAAAGAAAAATGGAGCTGGAGGAATCAGGCTCCCTGACTTCAGACTCTACTACAAAGCTACAGCAATCAAGGTAGTATGGTACTGGCAAAAAAACAGAAATACAGATCAATGGAACAGGATAGAAAGCCCAGAGATAAACCCACGCACATATGGTCACCTTATCTTTGATAAAGGAGGCAAGGATATACAATGGAGAAAAGACAGCCTCTTCAATAAGTGGTGCTGGGAAAACTGGACAGCTACATATAAAAGACTGAAATTAGAACACTCCCTAACACCATACACAAAAATAAACTCAAAATGGATTAAAGACCTAAATGTAAGGCCAGACACTATCAAATTCTGAGAGGAAAACATAGGCAGAACACTCTATGACATAAATCACAGCAAGATCCTTTTTGACCCACCTCCTAGAGAAATGGAAATAAAAACAAAAATAAAAAAATGGGATGTAATGAAACTCAAAAGCTTTTGCACAGCAAAGGAAACCATAAACAAGACGAAAAGACAACCCTCAGAATGGGAGAAAATATTTGCAAAGGAAGCAAGTGACAAAGGATTAATCTCCAAAATATAAAGGAAGCTCATGCAGCTCAATATCAAAAAAACTAAGAACCCAATCCAAAAATGGGCAGAAGACCTAAACAGACATTTCTCCAAAGAAGATATACACATTGCCAACAAACACATGAAAGGATGCTCAACATCACTACTCATTAGAGAAAGGCAAATCAAAACTACAATTAGGGATCACCTCACACCAGTCAGAATGGCCATCATCAAAAAGTCTACAAACAGTAAATGCTGGAGAGGATGTGGAGGAAAGGGAACCCTCCTACACTGTTGGTGGGAATGTAAATTGGTACAGCCACTACAGAGAATAGTATGGAGGTTCCTTAAAAAACTAATAATAGACCTACCATTCGACCCAGCAATCCCACTACTGGGCATATACCCTGAGAAAACCATAATTCGAAAAGAGTTATGTACCACAATGTTCATTGCAGCTCTATTTATAAGAGCCAGGATATGGAAGCAACCTACGTGTCCATCAACAAATGAATGGATAAAGAAGATGTGGCACATATACACAACGGAATATTACTCACCCATAAAAAGAAATGAAACTGAGTTATTTGTAGTGAGGTGGATGGACCTAGAGTCTGTCATATGGAGTGAAATAAGTCGGAAAGAGAAAAACAAATAATGTATGCTAACACATATATATGGAATCTAAGAAAAAAAAAGGCTCTGAAGAACCTGGAGGCAGGACAGGAATAAAGACGCAGACGTACAGAATGGACTTGAGGACACGGGGAGAGGGAAGGTGAAGCTGGGACGAAGTGAGAGAGTGGCATGGACATATATACACTACCAAATGTAAAAGAGACAGCTAGTGGGTAGCAGCCACATAGCACAGGGAGATCAGCTCGGTGCTTTGTGTCCACCTAGAGGGGTGGGATAGGGAGGGTGGGAGGGAGACGCAAGAGGGAGGAGATATGGGGATATATGTATACGTGTAGCTGATTCACTTTACTATACAGCAGCAACTGACACACCATTGTAAAGCAATTATACTCCAATAAGATGTTAGTGTAAAACTAACATCTAAAACTAGTGTAAAAAAATAAATAAATAAAAGTGGTTTTTTTCTTACGAGTTTGCACACACTTACCTTACAATATAATTTGAATGTGAGGACGGTTTGCACTACTGCTTGTAAACTGGAAATAATCTGCTTTGTTTGTAGCTATTTGATAGAGAATATTGGTGTCCCCCCATCTTTAAACATTTTTTGGTTTATGTTGACTGACTTATTTAGCAGTAGTGAATGCAAAAAAAGAATAACCAGGAACCGTTATGTTTTTTACATATAGAGAAATACTGTGGAACTGCTATGTTTTTTAAATATCGAAAAATACTGTAAAAATTCCATTTTTTTAAAAGATAATTTGGAGTCTGAAGTCCAAAGCAGAAAACTTTCAAGGTGTTGTTTCCACTAGCCTGCATTTCTGGAGCCTGCCCTGTCATCTGAGGAGCCATCACAGGGTGTGGTCCTGAATTGAGGACCTGCATTCTGTTCCCGGCTCTAGGACCAATGAATTCTTTTTCTGTTCCTAGGCGAATAATTTCCTAGTTTTCTTAGTTTCCTTATATTTAAACGGTTTAAAATCTATGGTTGCCATGATAAAATATTTTTAAAGTATAAAGTGAAGATGTGAGGCCTCATTTTTATCATACCAGAGGTACTTCTGTATTAGAATTCTTCATGAATTTTTCACCAACTCCCAAAAGTTGAGAGTGGAGAGAGGGGAGGTGAGGGAGGTGAGGGAATAAATACGTCTTTGTCCTGTGGTCAAGCCGTGCAAGAGAAACAGGGAACATCTGATGTGATCTGGTTTTATGCAATAATTCAAATTGTTAACAAGTAATTTGCATGTAAGTTGTGTTGCAAATTGTATGTAACTTTAATGATTGAACAGAAGCTTTAGTTCCATCAGCTTGTCTCTGCTTTGCTGGAGTTTTGGTGGAATCATGCAAAAGTGAAGAAGGAAAACGGGATTTTTTCAGTCCTGGTTGTGGTTATAACTGGCATTTGTGCCAGTTACACTTGGGCGGGGGGGTGAAGTGACTGGATATAAAGTGGAAATGCCTTGAACCGTGTTCCCATCAGTCCCGCTTCAGCTGGGCTACTTCGTCCGCCTCCTGCCCCGGTCCAGATGGCTGCTACTTGGGCCAAACGTAAGAAGCTCCAGGCCCGCAACTTCGTGGCCCACACGTCAGTCTGGCCATTCGCCCCCGTCTGGACCCCGCGCGAGTTGGTCAGGGACGTGTCCCTCACTCAGCCCCATCTGAGTCTGTCTCCATGACTGGAGTCTTGAATGGCAGATCTGCTCCCTGTGCCCCATCCCTGTATCTGGACCCTGGTACCCGCCATCCTGCTTTCCTGGGGCACATGCCTCGACCTATGCCTGGTCTGCCACCTCCTCACCTCTGGACCCGCTGCCCCCTGCCAGCACCTCGGGTCTCCCGGCCTCTGTCCGTTGCTGGTCCCAGGTCCCCCCGCACCCCTGCTCTCCACGAGTCCTGTCACCTGCTCCCGGGGCCCTGGGAGGTGGCCCATCGAGGACTTCCCAGTCTCGGGTCCTGAGCCTCCCGGACCGACTCGGTGGGAGCGAGGTTCTAAAATGCCCCAGTGCAGGCAACTCTTTACAAAAGGTTTTCTTCCGTATACAAAATTCCCTTTAAAGGTTTCCTCTTTAGCCTCTCCTAGGTCTCACGTGGAAAGGAAGCTCAAAGTTCTTAGGCATTTGGTACATTTACCAACGCATGGCAGAGGGACCAAGATCTTTGGAGCAGATATTAAGAAAAATTGAATGTACATTTATACATTTCCCCCTAAAAAAACCCTCAAAGGATACAAAAACGACAAGCTAACTTTAAACAACGGCACAGTCTCATCAGAAGCTTAATTTCTCTAGAAGAGCACAATTTGTAATGACTAAGGAACATTGCTCATGGACCTTGGTAGACTGGGAGATGACAAGAGAAACTAGTTAATAATCCTGTAGCTACTAACTAAGTTAGTCCTCCCCTCCCGCTGTAAGAAGAATAGAGGCAGAAGCATGAACTTGATGGCCCCCAAGGTACGAAATGGTTAAGTGAACCTTAACACAGGAGTTAGGATCTGCTCACCTGGATTAATCCTTTGATGGTAAATGGGTTAGCTTTTGTGGTTTCTGAAAGGGTGTGGTGCGCACAGAATACATTTGGAACAGGCCTATTTTGGGAGTAAACCTAAGCGGGGCCGTATGTAGTTTGAAAACCTGTGGAACTCTTTTGAGTGACACGTGAATGTATTTCGAACGAAGAATTACTTGTTCCCAAGATTAGTGGGTTAAAAAAAAAATCTAAACAGAATCCAGAAGAAATACTCAATTTCACTTCTATCACAGGCGAAACGATAAGAAAAAATCTTTATGTAAAATATACATAAATGCAGAATTTAGGATGCCACAGTTAATTAAATGAATGCATTAGGAAGTTTCTGACTGCCCTCTGCTGTCAGTTTCTAAAAGAAATATAGCAGACTTACTGTAAAAACGGACTCAAGGTGGATTAGTTGAACAAACTGGTTTGAAAAAAATTTCCTGACCCTAATTCCACCACTTTCCAGCCAGTAATGCTGATTTACTTCATGTCTGTGTGTAGTGATCTGTCAGCCCAAGGAACCAGCTCCAGCAAAGTGTGTGTCAGTGGATGTACGGTGAGTGGTAAAGTTTGTGATTTGGGAGATGCTACATTAATAAGAAATTACCAGCCTTGCAATTCATAGTCAATGATGTCTTCCTTACCTCTGCGCCAAATTTCTTAATTTTGAATTTACTTTTTCATATTTACATAATTTAGGCAAAACACTCTTCATGAATAAAAGTAAAACCTTCCAGATAAATGCTTTAATGGCTTATTTTCTGTAGTATAATCCTGACTTGAACTGTTATTTTCATTTTGCCGTATGAAATTAAGAAATGAGAAATACTAACAATGATAGGTAACAGCAAAGTGGCAGTTACTAGGTGCAAGGCACTGTTTTATTTTTTTCACATATTATTTTATTTAGTCATAAAACAGAATGGGGGCGGTGGGTATTATAATTCCCATTTCACAGGTGAATAAACTGAGTCACAAAATAACTTATCGACGGGTGCATTTGGTGAAAGGTGAAGCTGTGATGGGAAACCCTGAAATCTGACCCCAGGGTCGCTCCTCTTAAGCTCTTTGCACAGAAGGTACAAATGCTGCATTTACGGAGGAAGAATGTAGAGAAATTACAGTGGCTACTGACGGCACACTCCCCGCCTGCTGTTTGTCTGCTGTCTACCCTCTCGTGGCCGGAGCCTGAGCATGGACAACAGGCCTGTCCACGCCCAGCCTGGTATCTATCTCTGTCTTGTGGGAAAGTTCTGCCACATCGAAGGTGTGGTGCACTCAGCATAGGAGCATCTGCCAGGGGAGCCCATGCCTCAGACCAGACACATCCGGGGCTGCCCTTGTGATTGGCCGCACATACCTGGGCTTTTCATCTGCCAGACAACTTCTGGCTTCCAGCACACTTTCAACAATCTCCAGCAGCTCATATTTAAATTAGGCACAGCACTTGAATATATCAGTTGGGCATCCTAAGTTCCCCCCTTAGTCAACAGCACTGGTTCGTGACGACAGACCCAACCCACCAGGGACAACCAGCACAGCTACTACTTGCCATTCCAGGCTGCCTTTGCCTTGCAAGTACTTGAAAATACGACCTCAGGCTCCAGAGGGCTAACCCTACAGGAAATGAAACAGCACGTAAAACACTGATGGGCTTGAATTCGTTTGCCTCCTTAAATAGGCTGTGGACTGATCAAACCTTGAGTTACTTTACAGAGGCAGCACTGCTCATATGTAAGAGGGGAACCCATGTCTCCAGGATGACCTGGAACCAAGAGTCTTCAGTCTGCGGAACTCAAAGAATAGAAATGTTGCCACCAGAGCCCTTTATGAATCAAGGCATCCTTCAATGAGGAAAACCAGGCTCCCAGCACAAGGAGCTGACACCAACTGATTAGCAAGTCAGCTTCAAGTGTGAAATTCCCTGAACCCCTTAAATTATGCCCTGATTCCTGGACCAGGGAGATAGATTTGAGCCGTGCCTCCTGTCTCCTTGCTGGTGGACCTCACAATAATGCACTTTTTTTCCTCAAATGCTGGGGCCATTGTATTGGCTCCTATGTGTGTCCAGCAGCCAGCCCTTGCTCGGTAACAATTTTCGGTGACCACGAAGGGACCCATGTCTTGTGACCAACTGTCCATGGCTCTGAAGCCCCCGGGGTGTGTGGGCCTTCACCACTGAACCTGAGTGGCCACCTAGACTGCCCGTGTCCAGAGGGTGGGGTTTCAGGTTCTTGCTTTCCCACCATGGGACTCCAGGCTCCTCAGGCTATTTTCACCTTTGACAAAAGAAAGTGCCCCTGGATCAGATGTCTTTTGGGTGAGTAACCTTGTTAAAACATGCCTGTGCCTAAATTGTCTAAAAACCTCATCAGGATCATGGGTTAGAGTCCCACCCTGGGGGGAAATATGAAAGGTCCTCAAAAGTTCAGGGTAGACATAAATCGCAGCAGTATCTTTTTTGATCCACCTCCTAGAGTAATGAAAATAAAAACAAAAATAAACAAATGGGACTTAATTAAACTTAAAAGCTTTTGCACAGCAAAGGAAACCATAAACAACAAAAAAAAAGACAACCCACAGAATGGGAGAAAATATTTCCAAATGAAGCAAACACCAAGGAATTAATCTCCAAAATATACAAACAGCTCATGGAGCTCTATGTCAAAAAAACAACGCAGTCAAAAGATGGGCAGAAGACCTAAATAGACATTTCTCCAAAGAAGACATACAGATGGCCAACAAGCACATGAAAAGATGCTCAACATCACTAATTATCAGAGAAATGCAAATCAAAACTACAATGAGGTATCACCTCACACTGGTCAGAATGGCCATCATCAAAAAGTCTACAAACAATAAATGCTGGAGAGGGTGTGGAGAAAAGGAAACCCTCTTGCACTGTTGGTGGGAATGTAAATTGATACAGCCACTATGGAGAACAGTATGGAGGTTCCTTAAAAAACTGAAAATAGAATTACCATATGACCCAGCAATCCCACTACTGGGCACATATCCAGACAAAACTATAATTTGAAAAGATACTTGCACCTCAGTGTTCACAGCAGCACTATTTACAACAGCCAAGACAAGGAAGCAACCTAAATGTCCATCGACAGAGGAATGGATAAAGAAGACATGGTACATATATACAATGGAATTGTATATATTACTCAACCATAAAAAGAACAAAATAATGCAGCAACACCCATTTTCAGCAACATGGATAGACCTAGAGATTATTATGGTAAGTATAATTATTATACAAATTATTATAAGTCTTATTATACTAAAACTTAGAGATTATTATACTATATTATACTAAGATTATTATACCATTTCCAGCAACATGGATAGACCTAGATATTATTATACTAAGTGAAGTAACTCAGAGAAAGACAAATATCATATATCACTCATATGTGGAATCTAATTTTTTAAAATGATACAAATGAACTTATTTACAAAACAGAAATAAACTCACCGATTTCAAAAACAAACTTATGGTTACCAAAGGGAAAATGTGGGTGAGGGAGGGATAAATTAGGAGATTGGGATTGACATATACACGCTACTATATATAGAACAGATAACCAACAGGGACCTACTGTACAGCACAGGGAGCTCTACTCAGTGTTCTGTAGTAACCTATATGGGAAAAGTATCTGATAAAGAATGAATACATGTATATGTATAACTGAATCACTTTGCTGTACACTTGAAACTAACACAACATTGTAAATCAACTTTCCTCCGATAAAATTTTGAAAAAGTAGTTCAAGTTAGAGTCCTGAACCCTGGGTTAAAGTCCCAGAGTCTTGGATTTCTTTGTCTGTCCAGGTTGGTCTAAGTCTGTTGAATTTGTTAGGATTGGCCAATAGGGGGAGGCCCTTGGATGACTGTAGCATAACTTTATTAAACCTGATTTAACGAAGGTCCCCAACTCAGGAGACAGAAGACATTGCTCCCTGACTGGAAACCCTGCCTCATACCCCATGCCTGGGTTAAAGGCATTTCCACCCAGAACACCTCCTTGGTGTCATTTTGCTCTGGTCATCCTGAGAGGATGACCTTTCAAATGAGGAACATTAATAGTATACCTGACTGTAGTCCTTTGGGATGTATTCTTCAAAACTGGTCAATGTTTAGCTATGAGCCGATGGAAAAGAAGAAAATGATTTTCTCTGTAACACTGCCTGGACCCAGTATCTGCTGGAATCAGGGGGAAATGGCCAGAGAATGGGTCTTTGAACTATGATACTATCTTATAATTCGATTTGTTTTGTTAGAGAGAGGAAAACTGGGATGAAATCCCATTGCACAGTCATTTATGTCTTTATATCGGAATAAGAATCTGCAGAAGAGGTGTAAAATTGTGGTTCAGAGGGAAGAACTCAGAAAAAGCCTGTTTCAATTGAGTCAAAGCCTAACCATGATCTTGACCTACTACATCCAGTCCCTCCGTCAGCCCCTCTGTGGTTTCCCTGTCTTATGAAGGAGGTCTGCCTGCTGTCAGTGCAAAGGGTCCTGCCAGCCCTCCGAGGGCTGCCGGTCCAGCTCTGTACTGCCCACACCAGATGGTCACAAAGGAACACTCTTTCCTCCCCATACCCACCGGGGTATTCAGTTTGGCCCAGGGAACACTCTACCTCAGGCAGGGCATTTCCATTAAGACAGGTCCCAGCAGGCTTAGATGACCAAGGCCAACCCAGGGGATTCCCCTGTATCAGCCTTGGATTTATACAACTGGAGAAATAATAAGGCGTCTTATTGAGATGAGCCTCAGAAAATGAAGAATCTCTTTACATCCATTTTGCTACTCATCACCTAACTGGGCTGACATACAGGCCCTCCTGAATACCCTGCTGTGGAAGAGCACAGGAAGGTATTAGAGAAGGCTGCCAGGAAGCTGAAATTTCCCTGAATCACAACCAAATCACCCAATCAGGACTCGGGCGGCACAGGCCACACCTGGAGCTGAACCAGGATGATGGGACCCGAAAGACTCAAGGGAACTGAGCAGGCCTGAATCATCAATAAGGAATGTTTAATAACCAGACTTCAACAGGAGCCCCCAAACAACAGAGTTTAAATAAGATCCAGGAGGTACAGCAAGGACCCCAGGAGAACCCATCCACCTTCCTTGAGGGGGTTTTTGAGGCTTACAGATGCTATACTGATATGGATCTGGAACACCCAGCTGTAACTGCCAAATGCCCTGTTCCCTTTTTGGGAAAATTAAATGCACTCCCACATCAAGCCTCTGCCCCACCAGCTGCCCCATTACGATCAGGAGACCAAGCCTCCCCCAGAAGCCCCTGAAGAAATTCTGCAAAAGGTAAGAGTGCATGTTTGGGCTGATGGGAGGCCAGGAAGAGACAAGACGGCTTACCTAGTAGTAGTAAAACTCCGTCCAGAGGCCAAGGCTCCAAATGTGAAGCAACAGGCATTTAAAGAGGCATTTGAAAGAAGGTATAAAGCCTCTGACGACCACCTTTCTTAAATGCCAATTATTCTGACCTTGTCAATGCTCATATAACACTCCCATCCTGTCGGTGCAAAAACCCGGGACCAGCAATGACTTTTATACAGGATTTGAGGGCTGTTAACCAATCTGTAGAGGATATACATCTGGTGATGCCAAATCTTTATACTTTACTTACAACTTTATCTGGAGACTTTTGCTGGTTTAGAGTTCTGGAGTTAAAAGATGGCTTTTACTGCACACCCCTAAGTCCTGAGACCCAGGGGTTTGCCTTTGAATGGGACGACCCAGAGTCTGACGTAAAACAACGATCCTGCTGGATGGGACTCCCACAAGGATTGAAGCAGGACCCCACCATCTTCGGGGAAGCCTTAGCCACGGATTGAAGGGATCTCCAATTAAATGAGGGAGTCTCACTCTAATATGTGGATGGTATACTAACTGCTCGTAGAACTAAGCAAGTGTTAAGACCAAACTACTGCAAGGGAAAAGCACAAATTTCTCAACCAACTCTAAAATATTTAGGACTTGAGGTATCCAAAGGACAAAGAAACTTACTGCCAGATGGAAGAGAAGCATTAGTTATGGTGACTGTAGCCACTACCAGAAGGCATTCTTGAGGATTCTTAGGAATTGCTGAGTTTTGTCGTATTTGGATTCCTAACTTTGAACTCTGAGACAATATGAGGCTCTTAAAGGAAATGACAATACGCCATTAAGCTGGACTCCGAGATGCCATAATGAATTCCACACCATCAAGGGGAAGCTTTTCACAGCCCAGCACTTGGTCGCCCAGGCATTTTGTGTCTGAAAGACAGGGCGTGAGTCTTGGAACGCTAACTCAATGTTTAGGTACCTCCAGAAGGCCAGTAGTTTACTTTTCTTGAGTCCAACAATCGGGCGTGTACGTCAAGTATGGCCAGTTTGCCTCTGGGCTGTGGCTGCAACCTATGACCTTTCACAGGAGGCTGAAAAATGTACCCTGAGCCAGCCTGCCACTGTGCATGCCCCGCACAGCGTGCTACCTTTACTTGAATGAAACGGCGGATGTAGGCTTACTTCGGGGAGGCTGGGCAAATACCAGGCCACACCACTTGACACCCCAAATGTCACATTACAGGTGGTGTCCACTCTAAACCCAGCCACGCTGCTCCCCAGGACAACAGGAGAGCCTGCTCACGACTGTGTACAAATAACTGAATACAACCTGACTGATCAGCCTTTAGAAAATCTGGAAATGGAAATATTCACGGACGCGAGCAGCTTCACGGATGAGGCGGGGCTTGGAAAGGCCGGGGGTACAGTTGTAGCTCATCAGGAAGCCCTAGAAGCAGAAGCCCCCGTCCAGGTCCGTCTGCCCAGAAGGCCGAGCTCACAGCCCGCACAGACCCCTGAGACTTGGAGCTAAGGAAAAGGTGACTATCTATACCAATTCCAAGTTTGCCTTCTCTGTCCTACATGCACACGGGGCCACCTGGAAAGACTGGTCTACTGACATCAGGAGGAAAGAAATTCAACATGCAGAGGAGATACCAGCCTTATTAGATGCTGTTTTATATATATACACACACATATTTATATGTATAGATGTTGGAATAAATAGCCATAGGACATTGCCTGGGCCACCCAAAGACGGATCATTATATAACGAACGGAAATTAGGCTGATCAGACAGCAAAACAGGCAGCCAGAACCAAAAACCCAGATCCTAAGGCTTCAGCACTCATTCCAAGTGTGGACCTGTCCCTGTTTAAGCCTCAGATCTGGCAATGGATCTCGAGATAGCACATGCATGGGGATTTCACGCTGACTCCCGAGACTTAGACGGTGATCAGGCCCAAACAACCACAGAGGCTGGATTTATACTGAGCTTATACATGAGCATGTGATGCAAGGACCTATTACTTACCTACACCAAGGTACCCATGATGGGAGGGCTGCACAAGTTTATCGTTGGTCTATAAATGCAAACGACCATCCAAAAGGTACTACAAAATTGCCTGATCTGCACCGGAAACAATCCTAAAACTGGGCCACCCCTGATGACAAAAGGGGTGCAAACCCAAGGGACAGAACCAGGGGGTGATTGGTAAACAGACTTCACTGTTAGGCCAAGAATCAGGGAACATTGCAGATATTTGCTGGTGTTGGTGACGCCCCTGCACAGAATGGGGCAAAGCTTCTCCACGCAGGACAGAGAATGCTTCCTAGGTAACAAAGGCCTTCCTCAAAGAAATGATCCCTCGTTTTGGGTCACGTCTTTCAATTCAAAGTGACAACAGAGGAGGTTTCATAGCCAAGGTGACTCAAAGGTGTCTGGGGCCCTCGGAACACGATGGAATTTCATGCTTCCTGGAGACCTCAGTCTACGGGGAGGACTGAAACGATGAATCACTCCTTGAAAGAAACAGTCACCAAAATAGGCCAAGAAACCAACGTGACTTGGGATAAGGTCTTACCAGCTGCCCTGCTGAGGGTCAGAGTGGCCCCTAGAAGCAAGCTTCAACTGAGCCCTGATGCGACGTTCTCTGGGACACCTCCCTTAAGGTCTCATGTGGTAACAGAATTAGATTTGATAAAATGTGTACAGTCTCTCAGTGGTGTCATACCTTCTATACATAAAAAGCATCTAGTCCGTTACTGTTTCCCACGGACATCCCCCCGCATTGCACAAGCCCAGGGGCCGGGTCCTCCTTGGACCTGGACAAACCAACAGCCTGAGGACCAGTGAGGCCCGTGTGGAACGGCTCCTATGACGTCCTTCTGGTTACATATCCTCCAGTAAAGCTAAAAAGAGGCAAGCCTTGGGTCTCCTACTGCCAGAAACCTTAAATCACTTTTCAGAAGGAAACAGAACAGCTAAGACTCCACCTGGCTGTGACGAGAAGACAATGATATCTCGACAGCAGCCTGTTTCTGCCCAAGAGTCTGGACCAGGCCTACGTGAATCCAAATTCAATCACTAAAATGTTAAAACTAACATGTTTTCACGGATTCCCAAAGTCGCAGTTCTGTGTGTCTCAGGACTAAACCCTCTTCACTCATCAAATGTGTCCTCCTTGTCCATCTTGTATATGTAAACAGTCCCCTCCCCCACGCGCAGGATGACTGCCCAAGACTTCAGAGTTCAAGGCGGGACTCGGGAACGCTTACAAGGAAGTGCAAACCAATTTCATTCCTCCTGTAAAGATCCACGCCCCTCATTAGCCGAAAGCAGCTAGCCGGGTCCTCGACCCTACTTCCTTCCCTCCAGACCGAGGAACGCACAAAGGAGACGCAGGTGAAACATCGCCCAGCTTAAACTCGTTTGCCTCCTTAAGTACCTTCATTGCGCAAACCTGAAGTTATTTTACAGAGACAGCCCCGCGCATGTGCAAGACGGGAACGGGCGTCTCCAGGATGACCCCGACGGCACGAGGAGCTTTCTTGGACTGATTAGCAAGGCAGCTTCCAAGCCTGAAATTCCCTAAACCCTTAAATTCCGCCCTGATCCCTGGGTTGGGAGATGGATTTGAGCCGGGCCTCCTGTCTCCTTGCTGGTCGACCTCACAATGAAGCTTTTTCTTTTCACAAAAGCCGGGGCCACCCATCTTAGTTTAGGCATGCGGGATGTAGTTCCCCCACCAGGGATCCAACTGGGTCCCCTGCATTGGGAGCGCGGAGGTTTACCCACTGGACCACCAGGGAAGTCCGCATGCAGCAACTAAGACCCAGCGCAGCCTGAAAGAGTAAAAAAAAAAAAAAAAAAAAAAGCCGGGGCCATAATATTGGCTTCTGTGCGCTTCCGGGAGCCAGCCCTTGCTGGGTAACAGAAATCTCTTCTTTCGCAGTAAAGTAAAACCGAAAGTCCACGCGCATCATCTCATAGCATCTCCACAACCAAGGAGTCGTACCTGACCCGAGGAGGTGGGTTCCCGGCGACTCTGCACTCGAGCTGCACCCGACTTCCTTCTGCCACCTCTTGGCTCCGCAGCTTCTGGATGAACCGGGGGGCGGCCAGCAGGTGGCGGGCGGCCGGGGGAGAGGGTCTCCGGCTGGGCCGGACCACGTCCCGGGCCGCCGCGGGGTGATGCCCGGGCTCCAGGGGCTCGGCCCCGGCTTCCACCTCCAGCTGGTCCCCGGTGGGACTCCGGCTGGCCGAGGCGCTCATCGGGGCTGACAGCTGGTTCTTAGGGGACAGGTACCCGCTGTCCGGGGATGAGGACTCCCCGTTGGGGTTCCTGGTTCTCGGCTTGGAGGTTTCTCTGAAGATGGCCGTCAGCTCCTCAATGAGGGTGGCCGCCTTGTCGCACAGCGGGCTCTGGGGCCCGGCCCTGCCCCCGTGTGCGGCTCTGGGCTTGGCACTGGCGCCGGGGGCTTTGGCACCGTGTTGCCCTGCCCTGCGGAGACTCCGGATGTAGCTGGGCCGGGCCAGCAGGGGCGAGACGCCGGGCTTCCTCCTGGACGCAGGCGAGGAGATGCGCTCAGCTCGCTCTGCTGGCAGCGGCGGGCCAGGTGCGGGCCTGTGGGCGCCAGGCGTCCCCGGGGACGCGTGCTCACCCGGCCTGGCCTCCTGAGGGGGAGGCGACCCCCAGAGGCTCCCAGGAGAGGGGCTGAAAATCTGTGAGTCCTCCCTTTCCGAGTCGCAGTCCTCCGTCTCTGAGTTGGCTATGGCTCTGCGGGCCAGGTCCAGACTCTTGTTTATCTCCTCCTGGCTGAGGAAGGCCGACAGCCCGGGCAAGAAGTCTGCGTTCTCGCCATCTTCCGCCACGTCCGACAGGGAGTCGTAGAAGGAGTCACGGGAGGACATGTCGGACATAGTCGAGAGGCGCTCATGCACTCTGTGTGCTTTGGACAGGAAGGCAGGGGCCTGGAAACCAGCTCTGAAGGACAAGAGACACAACTGCAGTTAGTAGGAGCGATTGGGGTGTGTGTGTGTGTGTGTGTCTGTGTGTGATCACAATACTGCTCATCCACAAGTTGGGAGAAACAGGAAGGCAAGCAAATATGCTTTTTAAGTCATTTCCCCCTATAAATTGGAAGAAACGTCAAGCATACTTGTGTTTATCATTTTAATTTGGTATTCGCCCTGTGAGAGAATACTAATCCTCTCACTACGCATCATTAAATACCTCGGGAGGGCCACGCCTGCCGTGGGTGCTGTGAGTGGACCCGGGCCTCTGCCTCCTGGGCCCCTTCCCTCCCCCCTCACTCCCCCTTACAGCTCTAATTTCATTGATGTTATGAGAACAGGAGTTTGTTGATAGTTTAAGCAAATCTGACTCTGCTTATGTCACCCTAAACCACAAAATGCATTTTGATTCCAATTTTCATTGGTTTTTAGTTTTCGGTGAAATTTTTCAATTTTTCCAGACATGTGTATTCACATTCATTCATTCACTAGTTAATTCAAGGCAGAGTTGAAATCGCTGACTGAATTCCAGGTGCAGAGGGACAGTTGCGCTCTAGACCAGGCGTTGGCAAACTTCCCCACAAATGGGCGGATAACCCCAGACCACTCAGCATGAGGGGGCATTGTGCCAACGGCGCTCTGCAGATTATTTCACTTAAAACCCTCACAACTGCCGGCCCCAGTTTAGAAAGGGGAAAACTGAGCCAGAGGATGTGAGAACAAGAGCCCAGACGACGACACCAGAGCCCACGCCTTCGCCAAATGCTTCCCTACCATCATATTATCGTTTCACAGCCGAGGTCCCAGCAATGGATCCCACTAAGAAAACGTGGGTCAGAAATCAGAGTTCTGCTATTAAGGATATTTAGTGCAAAGTGAAAATAACATGATAGATTTTAAAACCTCACAAAAAGCACTGTCCGAGGAAGCTAGAGAGCATACTTCTGTATGGTGAAACAACTTTAAATTCTTTTTTTTTTTTTTTAATAGGGAGTGTTTGCCGGAGGCAGATTAAATCACCTGTTTATTAATTTATATTTTGGTTTTAAAGAGGCACCATCTGACAGGATCCAGTTGTCCGGATTAGGTGTAGCTTAGAAACCACTTGCACAGTGAAAAGGAAAACAATAGCAGGAAGGCATATATGGTCCGGGTTTAATCTGCAACCCCAACATTGCCGCTAGAACATGCACGTGGGCTAGGGAAAGCGCTCATAACATGGATGAAAGGGGAGGTTTCCACGTGGCCCAAACTCACCAGAAAATTATGCTTCAGAGATTTCCGTGTTATTCAACCTTCACATTAAAAGGTCGTAATCAAAGAGATACAACTGCAAACATTTCTGTTATTGCCCTGAGATTTCATGTGTGATTTCACACAGCGTTTCTGGCAATGCCGTGCTGGTGAGATCCATACAGAAAATGCAACACACCGGCAGCGGCGCAGAGCTAGTGGAGCGCCCGGGGGCTCCGGGCGGCAGACGTCCCGTGGCTCCCACGCGCCCCCGGCCCCCGCCCGCCGCCGCCATGGCCGGGTCGCCGGCGCCCAGCTCGCAGGAAGCGCTTCTGCTGGAGCTCAAGGGGCTGCAGCAGGAGCCGGTGGAGGGCGTCCCGCTGAGCCCGGTGGACGAGGGCCGCCTGTCTACCTGGGCGGTGGCCATCTTCGGCCGACACCTACCACGAGGGCGGCTACTTCAAGGCGCCTCGAGAGCCCCCTCGACGACCGCCGGCCTGTTAGTCCCTGACCAGGATGTGGCACCCCGACACCTACCGGACTGGGGACGTGTGCATCTCCGTCCTCCGCCCCCCCGCCTCCCCAGTCCATCACGCCCTCGCAGCGGCGGAGCCCCGCCCAGAACGTCAGGACGCCGCTCCTGAGCGCCGTGTCCCTCCCCCTCGGACCCAACACCTCTCCCGCCCACGGGGGCGCCTCCGTGATGCACGGGAAGCGGGAAGAGAGCAAAGGCTGGGACCGCGAGTACACGGACAGCAACCGGAAGCAGGTCCCGGGGACCACGGTGCACGCGGAGCGGGGCGGCGTGCAGTGCCCACCACGCCGGCCGGGTCCTGCGTGAAGACCAGGACCCCGGCGCCCACGGAGACGCAGAGCTCTTCCACGAGGACGGCGAGGCCGAGGCCGACCGCTGCTTCTGGGACGACTCGCAGGACTCGGGCACCGAGGAGCCCTGACACCGCATCTTACCTCAGCCACCCGCCTGTCTGCCGCCGCCACCACCTCCGGGCACCGCGCGGCCTGGGGTCCCCGAGCCCACGTTTCCTCTGCCTCCGCCTCCAGGGAGGCCGCCGCCCTTGAGGCCCTGGGCCCCGCGTGGGCCGCAGCCAGAGACTCGGGGTCCCCCCTCGCGAGTGGACGGGTTGACTCGGGGTCATCTCTTCTCTCTACTTTGGTTTGTTTGGAATCTAAACAAAGCAACTTTATGAGAAAAAGAAAAGAAAAGAAAATGCAACACACTAAAGAAGAACTTATGTGTAAAAAGGAGTAAAGAAGGGGTGAGGTCAGTGTCCACTTGCACGAGCAGGGCTGGCGATTGGAAGGTGTGACGCATAAAGTGTCTATAAACCTTTTTGCCCCCTGCCTGTGTCCTCTCTTCTGAACGAAGTCGAATTGCCTGGAAATTCCCTCTTCTCCTCTGCGTCTCCTTCATCGCTTCCTTGTTACTTTGGTTTAGTTGTCGTTTCCCCCAAAACTCCCGTAAGCTGCAACTATTTTCTGTTTTCTTTGGATTCCTGCGGGTCCAGCTTCTTCATGTGGAGAAATGGCCCTTCCCAGTTTAGTCACTCTTCCTTTACCGGAATGATAAATTGACCGTGAATTCCACTTATGTGCAAGGGAAGCTTCCAGGAGGGCGAAGGTGAGCCAGGCATGGTCTCTTCTGTAACCATCTTACAGTCCAGGAGGAGGGATTAGGCAAGAGTCAAGAATGACCCAAAGACAAGGAGGAACGTGATGATTCCTGTTAAAATAGGAGATCGGATGGTGGGAGAAATCACACTTACGAATTTGGCGGTGCCATTCCTTTGCTGCTTTTTTGCCAGTGGTCCCCCGGCTAATAAGAGAAGGTCCAAACGGGGCAGGCAGGTTACCTGTGTGCCCCTGGACGGTCATGGAGATGTGAAGTCTCAGGCCTAGTCCCCCACGATCACTCTGACAGGAGCTGCGCCCATGCCCAGCCACCTGCACCCGCTCTGATCGTCGTCTTCTTTCACGTCCCTGAGCTTGGCACACGTGGTTTCTTTCGCCTTTCCCGTCTGTTCTGTTTTTCCAACTCCAGCTCATCCTTGAAAATTACTTAATTTCACTTCTTGTTGGTACTTTCTATGATCCTCCAGTCAATACAATTCACTCCTTCTTTTGAACATGACACTCTGCAGGTATTTTGTTGTAACATTCATTTTATTGAACTATAAGGATTAGTTAAGAACCCTGTGAAGGCCAGGAAAGCAGGTGTTGCCTGACAGCCTTTCTGTGCTGGACGCCTGGCAGTGTCTGGCTCACGATCATGGCAGGTGAAGGAGAAAACCACACCTAGTGTTTGAACCAGTTTTGAGCCCTGGGTGGGAATTGACAGGAGAGGGAGCCATGCATCCACAGCAGACACGGGACACTCTGCAGGTATCTTGTCCCCTCCTGTCCTGGAGGCCGCTCCTGTCCCTTCCACTCACTCTCAGCCCCAGGCCCCGTAGCACCTCCCTGGGACAGGCTCTCTTCGGTGACGAATCGTTCTGCTCTTTGTCCAGCTTTGTCACCCGTCTTTTCAATGGTCACTCATCGCCGGGGCTCTGCTTTCTGAGAAGAACTTGATAAAGTAATCAGTGCTGCATGTTCATAGCTGTTAATGAATACACATAAAATACACATTACATGTCCTTGTACCAGTACACAATGGTGGTAGTTCTGACACCACGTTAAAAAAAAAAGTAGACAGTGATTTGTATGGTTTTCATTACCCTCAAAGAAAGTTTGTCATGAAAAAATTCAGAACCAGAACGACATTTGTTTTCTGGCATCCCTGCTATTAGATGTCGGGAATTCTCTAAATGTTGACACTCTTCGACGTGTGGATACCTGTGAGCTCAGGGTTAAATTCTGAGTCATAGAAATACTGGGTTGTTCATTCAGGTTTTTCTGTAACCAACTTTTTGGCCCACCCAATACAAATCATGTTTCTGGCTTATGTTCTCTGTTGTCGTATTCATCAGCAACGATTCGTTGAGTGCCGGCTATGCGCTAGGCCCCTTTTCTGCAGGCTGGGGACACAGCCATGAGGAAGATGGGCTTCTCTGCCTTAAGAAGCTGCCATTTTAACAGGAAAAAAGACAAAAGTAGGAAACCAAGGAAATGTCAGGTTCTGATTTTCTTATACTTGGTTTGGTCTCAAATCTTTTGTTAGTTGATTTTGGGAAACTGTACTGTGCTTTTATCCCTCAGATCATCTTTCAGAGTTGTTAGGGTACAAGTGGGATGGGGCGGGATGGACGGATGCTTGCAGGCTCCCATCGGTGTCCGTAGACCGTAGCAGTTCTGGACAGCTCGCTGTGGGTGGGAGGGGCTGACGGTAACAGCAGGAGGACCCTTCAGGCCGGCGGTGCCTCAGACTCTGCGACAGTGCAGGGAAGGAACTGCGGGCGCCCTGGGGGTTCTCTGAAGGCAGACCCTCCAGCAGGTGATGATGCGAAACCCTCAGGCATTAGCAAACGTGTGGTAAAGCACAGGCTTGGGAGGGTCTGCAAATACTGGGAGGCGTTATAGCTGCCCGCCCACCTTGACCTTCCGCAGACCTATCAGCGTCTGGCGTATCCCAAGGAAATTTTGCTATCAGACGTCAGCTCCCATGGTCACCTATGTCGTTACATCCCTGTGCATAGTTCATCCATTCTCAAGGAATTTGATGCCATTTAGTTGATAGATTATTTCTCATGGTTGACTTTACGGTCCTCATCTTCTCCTTAAGTTCACGTTATCTGAATTCTATTGGACCCATATTCCACTATGAAATAGAGAGCGTGTAAGTTTTCACTGAACATTTAATATTTCATATATCACACATTCTGACATAAGCAATTTTATCATCTTAAATTGTCTTGGCATTATGATCTGGGTATTTGGGAAAACATTTATTTTTGAGCTCCTGAATATGTAATAGACATATAAATCTATATGATTCACATACGTATATGAATATACAAATAATAGAAAAAAAAATAGGGCTTCCCTGGTGGCGCAATGGTTGAGAGTCTGCCTGCCGATGCAGGGGACACGGGTTCGTGCCCCGGTCCGGGAAGACCCCACATGCCGCAGAGCGGCTGGGCCCGTGAGCCATGGCCGCTGAGCCTGCACATCCGGAGCCTGTGCTCCGCAACGGGAGAGGCCACAACAGTGAGAGGCCCATGTACCGCAAAAAAAAAAAAATTTAAAATTATGAATAACATTTGTTTTTAGAGTTGCTGACTTTGGAGGATAATTACCTGAAAACAAGATCTGTGCTATCCAGGACAACCTTCTATTTTGTTGGTCAGAAAATACTTGTGGGACACCCCCTGCACCATCCCCAGTGGCAAGGAATATAGGCTGTTGAAATGTCAAAAAATTCCCCGACTTGAGAGGAGGTTGGGGAAGACAAGGCACCTCATGAGAAGCAGCAGAGTCTAGGAGGAAGAATAATTCAGTTGTAAACGACAGAAGCTTGATTTCCAAGTTTTGAGCTGCAGGCTTTCCTATAAAGATGATCCGACTTGCGATGGTTGGACTTTCCTTTGGTTGGACTTTACGATGATGTGAAAGTGATAGGCCTTCGGTAGAATCCGTACTTGGAATTTTGAGCTTTTATCTTTTCCCAGGCCGGTGATGTGCAGTCTGATCCTCTCTCGAGATGCTGGGCAGCGGCCGCAGTGCCCAGCCAGCTCCGTGATCACGAGGATAAACAACTGATGTACTTACAACCCTCTGGACCCAGACAACCACTCTGCTTTTCACTGTCATTATGGTATTCAATCAATTACATGGGATATTCAACATTTTATTAGAAAACAGGCTTTGTGTTAGATGATTTCGCCCAACTGCAGACTGATGGAAGTGTTCTGGGCACCTTGAAGGTGAGACAGGCTGGGACCTGGGACCCTTTGCTGCAGTCCTTGCACCTGAACACACCTCTCCTCAAGCAATAAAATACAAGGAAACTGTAAGGGACTAAAAATAACTGCGTGCATGTGCAGTCAGGGCAAATTCTGGACAAAAGATACAAAAAGACCAAAAAACCCAACTGCCACTTCTGAAGAGCCCGGAGCAAAAGCAGAGTACTGCACATGCCCCCTGCACACACCACCGCCAAAGGGATGGGCAAAACACCTAAGCCACCCCTCCTGACGACCCCTGGACACACTCCTACCCTCACCCCATATAAGGAACCATCCTGCCCCACCATCAGCGAGCGATCAAGGGCACCTGTTCCTTGTTTCACTTCCTCTGTTGCAGCAGGGGCCCCCATAAAACCTTGCCTGAATTTCTCATCTGGCCTCTTATCAATTTCTATTGATTAAGGAGGCCAAGAGCCCTGGTTGGTAACAAAGGTGGGATGGGCTAAGCTGTGACCTTCGGTAGGTAAGTGAGGTGTATTCAGTGCACTTTCAACGTGCCATAGGTCTGCCAGGAGGGAGCCCCATCATGAGCTCAGGAAGATCTGTAGTGAACCATTGGATCCTGAGAATAATAGATGGGGTGAACACTATTTTTCTTTTGATTATTTTGATTACCCAACCTACAGCATAAAAACATTCAATTATTTAGCCAAAGTTGAACCAGGAAATGGTAGACATGGTTGAAATTGGCATGGAACTGCCACATTGTCTTTTCGCAGTGGGTGTGGTATGGGTATTTACTTGAATAATTTAAACAAGGGGAGGACTTTTGCAATAGTTTATGGAACCCTTTGCAGAGACTTTGATGAGCTACTACAATTTTGAAAGGAAAAATCTTTGATGTTAGAAAAAGACTGACAGGCACCAAGAATCACTCAGTATCCCAAACCACACGGGCCAGGTGCTTTAGAGAGTCCAGACAGGGGTAGCAACGTTTCACTAGGCGTTTAAAATGTGTATACAGTTAGAGGTGAATACAGGAGGAAGGTTGGAAGACGGTGCATCAAGCAGTGGGTGCCGATTACGTCTGCGGTGGGCTGAGGATGGGGTTGTTAGGGGAATCTTTGGTTGCTGTTTTCATTCTTTGGGAAGAAAAGTGGAAATTCTGAGTGATTTTAATATTGAATTTAGCATTTTGTTTCTGTTTATTTTCATATTTAAACAATTACTAAAAGTAATAAAAACTATGGGTACAAAGATTCAAGACTAAAAATATTTTAAAATAAAACCCAAACTATGAAAACCAAACTTGAAAAAGCTTTAAAACTTCTTTTTTCCTTGTTCTGGAAGCACATGCAATTCCTAGATGAAATTTCTTCCTTCTGTTGAAATAACCTTAGGTCCAAGATGGAGCTGCTCCTGCCCGGGAGCCAGGTCAGCAACCTGAAGCTTAGGGAACTTTTGTGTCCCTATGAACACTCTGCTTGAACAGAAACTCATGCATCCGGTCAGCCAGCCCCAAGCCAGACCAGCACTGGTTTCCTTACTTACCTCCTTCCTCCATCTCATCCCAGAAAGGTGAGTCTGCAGCCCCAGCCAATCAAGTACTTTCTATTTCTCTCTCCCTTGTTCTTTATCCTATAAAAGCTTCCTGCCTTCCTCTTCATGGTGAGGCTCTTCCAAAAGAGACTGTCCACTTCATGAAGGGTTAAACAAAGTGTGTTTGTATCACCTAAATTGTCTTCTTTAATCATCACTTTAAAATCCTTCCTTCCTTCCTTCCCTCCCTCCCTCCCTCCCTCCTTCCCTCCCTATAGGGCTAAAGTCAAATAAGAAAAATTTATTAAACTCTTTTTGATGCAAAAATATGCACGATAATTTTATAATCTACTTCTTAATAAATACATGTGGATTCCACTCTTTCCTTATCTTTAAGTAAATTATCATTACAGGGAGGCATGGCATATTTTTACTTCAGTTTTTAAATTCTCCCCAGACAGTATATTGTATCTCAATTGCAGAGACATAACATAATAGCTGATTTCATGCCCACAACAGCCATATAAAGTGTTTCCAGAGAGAGTATTTGGAGTTACTGGTGTCCTCTTTGTATACTATCTTTATTCACCATATTGAATCCATTCTAGATTTTACTTCCAGATCATCCACATGCACTGCCACTGTCCTTATTCTGGCCTTCATTCCCTCACCTAAATTCAAGCCTATTTACCAAACCTGTATCTGTGTTCTCTCATATGATATAACACGTCCAAGTTATAGTCAGAGCTGCTCTGCTCAGTCTTTGTTTCCTTTGCTGGAATTTAACCAGGACACAGCCATCGCCTCCATGCCTGAATTCCTGGCTGGAGCTCAGATAACACAATTCCCTTTGATGTCTTATACACACACACACACACACACACACACACACACACATACACACACATTAGCAGAGTGTAGACTCTTGTCGTGGCCTTGGAGATTTCAGGTGGTATCTCTTTAAGAACGTGTCAGATTTATTTTGAAACTTGACTAATGCTACCCTCTGCATTTAAAAAAAATGACGTAAAGAAATCAAAGTGATTGTAATTGTCCCGTGTAATCCATATCCCTATTCTATTGTAAAGTATGCTATGACCCTTTTAATTTTCAGTTTTAGCAACAAATGGCAGCTCAGACAGAGAACTGACACGGGGCCCCTAATCCATATCGGACACAGGAATGCAGAAGGACAGATTTGTATTCTGGGTATATGTAATTATATATTCACAGCATACATATTGCCTTGATAAGTCTCTTAGGCCTTGTCTACTGTTAGCAATAATTTGTCAAATAGACTCTGATTTTTAAAATCTGGATAACGGAGGTGAGCATTCAAGTTCTGTCTTTGAGGAAAAAGTATATTGGAAAGTATATCTATTCTGTAATAAGGATGTAATTTCTGCACATTCATGACTGAACAGACTTGGTCAGTGTTATATTGTCGGGCAATGGGCTCCGGATGTCGACACATTACTCATACTAGAAGGTAATTAGTATTTTTAGCAAATGTTGAAAAAGTAACATGAGCCTGAAGTCATTCTGTATCAACCTCATCTATTGGATTCACGACAATTTCATGTGTAACTTACAGCCATGTGATATGGAATTATACTGTAAGTTTTAAATTTGACTGGACCATAGTTTCCCTTAGTAAGCTTTGTCTTTTAAAAAAATATGCAAACTTTATGCATAGTTAGGATTTTAAATGTCTGCCTTTACTCTCAACTCATTTAAAAAGTTCTTTGAAAGTGTAATTAACAACTTAAAAATGTTAGTAAAACCGAAAGTATATCATTTTAACCCATAGGTATTTAGCTTAAGTATAGGCAAGGTTTGAGTTAGCTGCATTCTTATTTTCTATAAAACAAAACACAGACATGATCTTGACAAATGTGGGCTCCATCAGTACATTTAATCCTTTTGGAATTAATAGCCCCAATTTAGTTTTAAGATTATAATAGAAAAGGCAGCTCTCTGACAGCATAGGTAGAAATAAAACCCTGCAGGTAAATCTCACGTACTTTCTGTTTTGGGAACGACTGCAAAATTCCCATTACTTTTCCTCTCCAAATAAAAGAAAAATCAAGACATCTTCTAAACAGTGTTACATCTTCTAGCAAACTACTATTGTATTTTTTAGCTTTTAATAAAGAGCTTTAAAAATGTTTTACTAGTTAGTATATCAAGATATATTTTACAGACCTTTTCAATCCTTGGTTACTTTGAAGACTCCCAAAAGGTGATGGATTTCAGAGGAGCTTTTCTTCTTTTCTGGGGGAGTGAAGGTGGCCTTGCTTATTCATGACACACTGCTTGGTCTGTGGTCACTTTGAGGCAGCTATGGGCTCAGACCCCATCTGTCCTCTTCCTCCACTCAACTATATTTGGTAACTGAACTCATGTTTCCCCAGACGGCCCTGGCCAGGGATTCCAGAAGCCAGCTCCAAGGGCTGGGTTCTTAGAAATTAAAAGCACTTAGAGTAGAGAGAACTATATTTATGGATCTAATAAACATGGGTTTGACACATGTTCCTCTAGTCTCTGACCTTGTGACTGGAAATCCCCACCTGTCTTTTAAATGTATTCTTAATCAATTAAATGCTCGGTGTGTGACTGAGAAGAAAAAGCCACACTTGTAAAGAAGGCTCTTCTAACTATCATCTTCTGCTCTGTGCATTTAACTTAGTCACATGGTAGATTATCCTAAAATATCCAGTAACTATTTAAAAATTAAGCCACCTGTCAAATTGAGTGGAGAGCCCCACTGGTCTCTCACTTCAATTTGTTAATTAAAAATTATGATATGACTTTGTGTGTGTTGAGGACATTGTCCATCGCGGGATTAAATAGACACGCACACACAGGGCCTGAATCTTCCACACATTGCAATGCCGGGCTCTCAGCCCAAGGCTTAGCACATCCTGACCCTCCAGCAAATATTTGTGGATGAAATAAATAAATGTGGAACGAATACTGTTCAAGACAATATGAACCCTTTTACAGCTGTAAAAAAAAACAATGTCTCACAACCGTCTCATTACTTATTCTGTAGCATCTCGTTATAACATATTCTAATATTTTGAACTTCCAAATAACAAAACACAAAAAGTTCTTCTGTTCCAAGGTCAGGCAGCGGAGCCAAATGTAAGTGGTGGAAAATAATCACGCAAAACTTCCTGGTGTTGGGCTTCCCTGGTGGCGTGGTGGTTGAGAGTCCGCCTGCCGATGCAGGGGACACGGGTTCGTGCCCCGGTCCGGGAAGATCCCACATGCCACAGAGCGGCTGGGCCCGTGAGCCATGGCCGCTGAGCTTGCGCGTCCGGAGCCTGCGCTCCGCAACGGGAGAGGCCACAACAGTGAGAGGCTCGCGTACCGCAAACAAACAAACAAACAAGAAAAAACTTCCTGGTGCAGTAAACTTGGAAATGAAGTGCCTAGTGTTTCTTCGTCTGAATGATATCGTTCTAGTCGATGCAGGTTCTTACCTAAAGGAGTTTTTTCTCATGGTGGACCACTTAGGAAGGGCTCCACTGAAACCTTACAGGCAACGCTGGTCCTTTATAATCGGTCCTTCTTGAAAATATCAGTAGATACATTCGTGGGCCGTTTCACTGCTTATGGGGAGGAGAAACCCCTCTGGCTGGTAAAAAAAAAATGTGCGTATGTCTTCTTACTAAAACCCTTAAGATAATAGTAAAAACCCAAAAGGATAAAAGTTGGGAGAGAAGCAGTAGAAGACTCCAGAAATGGACAAACTGGCTGGGAAACGGTTAATAGAAAGATGAGTGGTCTAATGAAACTGGAAGGTAAGTGGCTGGGGGAGGAGGTGCCCGTGGGAAGCAGTGATCGCCCGAGTCGCAGAAAGGCTGGAATTGGAGGCACCTGGCCTCTTCCTGAAGCTCATTCTACCTGGCAAGTTTCGTGAGGCCGGTGCTGAGACAGGGCATTGGCTGAAAGAGCCCCAGCCGAACAGTCAGAACTGCCGCCCGTTTGCACGTCCTGCACACCACCCGTCACCCTCGCAGAAGACGGGCGCCTTGTTCTCTGGAGTATAAGACAGTTTTCAGGACCAGGGCCATGGACACAGCGGACGGAAAGGGTGAGTCCCGGAAAGACATTTCTGGGAGCTGGGTGGGGGGAGGAAACAGAGGCTCGGACTAGTGCCGTATTTCTAGAACAGAGGAGCGATGGGAATGTGGAAAAACAGTAACATTTGATACAGCTTGGCATCGTTGTGTCTGTGACATTAATATCTGTACCTTTGGCGTTTGAAAATGTCATGATCAAAAGTTAAACAAGGGCTTCCCTGGTGGCGCAGTGGTTGAGAGTCCGCCTGCCGATGCAGGGGACACGGGTTCATGCCCCGGTCTGGGAGGATCCCACATGCCGCGGAGCGGCTGGGCCCGTGGGCCATGGCCGCTGAGCCTGCGCGTCCGGAGCCTGTGCTCCGCAACGGGAGAGGCCACAGCGGTGAGAGGCCCGCGTACCGCAAAAAAAAAAAAAAAAAAAGTTAAACAAAAACCTCTCTTTTGTGTCCTGAGGCAAAGTGCAGGTGGAAGAGATTATAGGAATCAAAATGTGACCGTTCCATGACGTTACCTTAGTTGTTACGTTAGTTAAGGAAAGAGTCGCTGAGAGCAAGGACACAAGTGGTTACAAATGCCACTAGACAATGAATAATCTCCCCCTCCTCCCCCTCCCCTCCTCCTTCTGCGTTTTAAGATAAATGGATGCTAACCATATGACCCAAGCTTCACGTAAATGTTTTAACAGATTTTATTGTTGTATTAATAGTAAATTATGCAGGGGCCACTAGGCATTTTTTCCCTCTGCAGCAGACTGCACCTAGGCAATAACTTTTGTAAATCCCGCGGTTCATTTTTACAAGCCAACCTAAAGTGTGTGTTGAGGACCTGCACACTCATACTAACATCTCCTATGAAGACACTACCAGGAAGGTGTACATCCTTGCAGTTTCTAGAAAGAGATGGGAATGCAACCCGGTGAATGTTCACTGCACAGAGTGACAAAAAAGAATCCTAATGTGTTATTGATAAACTAGGGACTCATCCTTTTCTGTTGTTGTGGAGCCATTCCAAAACCAGTGAAAGGCCACTTCCCGTTCCTCTTTCCAGGAAGAGTAGCCAAGTTATATTATGTTTACTGTGTCTTGGTCACAGGAGAAAATTCACACCTTTTTGTAGAAATAAAAAGTTGAAAGTTGCAGGTGTGAAAACCGTCATAAAGACATTGATTGGTGTGTATGATGGAAACAACGCGGTTGTGTTGTCTACAGGGATATGGGGGCTGGTGCTTCTGGGGGAGATGCTGGTCCCCAGCCCAGGAGAGAGCAGGGTTTTTGGAGCCTGGAGGGACACAGGGGTAGGGGGTTCATGCAGGATAGAACAGGGGCTCATCAGAGCAAGGTCTGACCGTGGATGCCTGGGCACTGAGCCTTAGGCACGGTGGCCTGGGGGGTCTGAGTGACAGCGGTGGGAGCCCCTGTGTGCTAAAGGCCACGGGGCCAGAGCATTGTGTCACCGTGAATCTCGGTGGCGAGCGTGCTGGTTCATGGACCAGAGGGAGGCCTCGCCCTCATGTCCCTGGAGTGCCCAGTTCCCAAAGCCTGGGGTAACACCTGGGAAGTGATGAAGCTTTGAGAAGAATAAAGAAAAAAGAAATAAAAAGGTAGCTGTGGTCCTGAGAAGCCTCAAAGATAGATATGATTTTATTCAAAAAGACAAAGAAAAGTGACTTTCCTTGAATAATACCAACATGCAGCAAACCACGCTTGTTTAACAAGTATTATAAGAATCTGAACACAAAAGTTCTTTTCCTTAGAAGAGATTCTTGACCAAGGCTCTTAAGTTATTACGGGAAGGTTCTGGGGATATTACGGATGAGATCTGTGCATACGCAGGTGTATGGTGTGTGGTCCACTTTTATTTACCCCCAGAGGCCATTTCTGTGAGCACCGAGGTCAGGGTGGGGCTGTGACCCCTCCACTGGATCTTAGTTCATCTTCCAAATGGTTACTTCTTCTTTGTATAAAAATTCCTGGTCTCTGGAAAGCCTGCATTGAGGGGCCCACCCTCCGTCCACATGTTTTCAATTAAGACTTGGGCTCTGGTTGAGCTCCTGCTTCTCTCCACTCCAGGTGCGTCGCATCCCGTGCCGTGGTGACGTCAGCCTGTTTGTCTGTTTCCTCCGCACTTGTGTGTATTCTGTCTGCCTAGCTCTAGCCATCTTCATCTCCGTTCTCTGTACAGGTGACCTGGGGGGACTGCTCCCCCTTTCTCATCCTGCTTCACAGCAAATTATTGAAAAAATTCATGTCTCAGAACAATAAATGTTAATCATCTCACAGCGTTTCTGTGTGCCGGGAATGCAGAAGGGTCTGAGCCTGGTGATTCCGGGTCAGGGTATAGTGACATTGACGTACAGACATTGCCCAAGGCTCCTTTCCTCTGAAAGCAGGACTGGGCTCGGGACTCTGAGGCAGCCGGATTCACCTAGAGTGAGTGACTCAAGAAAGGGCAAAGTCCAAGCCCCCATGTCTTTTATGACCCGGCCTTGAGGTCACATTCCTTCCTGTCTGCAGCATCCCTGGTTACACAAGTCACACTGCTCACTGTGGGAGGGGGCTCCACAGGGGTGTGGCTACGAACGGGCGAGCTCATCCGTGGTCTTGTTGGAGGCTGTCCACCACACCTTTATTCCATTGGCCGCACCTGGACATGCTCCCTTTTCAAAACTGCAAATTCAAGCGTCTCCGTATTTAAGCGGAAACTTCCATCCTTGAGGGCTCTCACTGATGTTTCTTTGTCACCGAGACTTCCAGGCTGTGGTCAGTCTATTTCCATATTCCCCATCTGTCTGCTTTACAGTTTCAGGCTGAGTAACGACATGGCATATTTTGGTGCACAGGTATACAAACTTCCGTTTAGAAGGTGAGAAGCTTGGGTGTTCAGACAAACACTAGGCAAAAGTAATCAAAGCTTCTGTGATGGAAGGGGTGTGGGAAGGAGTGTGCAGATCTGGCCCGTCATCCTTCTTTGATCTCTTCTCGCCCTGGGGGCCCAGGAAGCTCTGAAAATCCTCTGACTCTCCAGGAGCCGGTCCCCTTAACCCCTTTCTGGATACTTTCCTTCCCTCTTCATTCCTGGCATGGGCTACCAGCAAACAGGGATCATAGGGCAGCACGAAAAATAGTTAACTGAGAAACCTGATCAGGAAACAAATAAAATTAGAGGCACAAAATGCTTGCAGAACGGTCCTAATGAGCCACTTATTGGCCCATTTGGTGATTCTGGGAACAAGTGTCCTTCAGACCACGGCCAGCCTTCCTACTTCTTCCTCTTACTTTGTGTGTGGCTTGGACACATGTCACAGAATCAGGAGTGCCCCGAAGCCTTCTTTGATTAAACATGTTATGTTCATCTGTACCTAGCAGTGAACTTCAGATTTGTCCCTCATGAGTTATAGTTTATGAACTGTGTTTAAATCTGCTGCGTACGTGTAGCCTAAGCCTGTGGGTGGTCTTTTGATCATAGGCTTCTGCCACTTGGGATGTTTGCCAATTTCTGTATGTGCACAAAAATGAATAGCATTTTATCACAATAGTAATAAAAGGAGAGTTGACATTGAGAATAGACTTCTTCATGCATGTTATAATTGGATATTGGGGCACAGTTAGTAATTATGATCTTAAGGAGAAATAATCTCATTTTTAGCTTGGTTCTTAGGGCCCGGCTGTAGAGAAGTTTTATTCTTCTGGGCTAAAAAGCCAGTAACATTAATTTCAAGGCATTTTTTATTGAATTCAAGCAAAATATGTTTAACATTTCTTTATAAAGAATAACATGGATATCAAGTTGAATAAAGAGAGAAAAGTGCAGATTGATGTTTGGAATAGTAACATAAAATCTGGAAAAATTATTGGTAATAGAAGAATACACCATGGACAACTGGGTTTTATCCAAGTTATAAAGGTTGGTTTACTTAACACCCAAAGATCTAATACTTAATTCTCCATATTGATAAGTCAAAAGAGAAAAGCTCTGTGGCTATCTCCATAGATTATTCATGAGCCTTTGGACACAATTTAAGATCCATTCTCAGTTAAAAAATACCTTAGTGGGGTGGGGAGGGAAGGAGTCTACTGTAACGTAATACATTAATTATATTAAAGCAAATGTGTATGTGATCCAGTTGTGGTCATACACACATTTATTCACACACACCTAAGATGCAACACGTAGTGACACAAGATAAAACCCCAAGGAACACTAACCATAAAATGCACGTCTTAACCTATTCTGAAGAAAAGGAGGGAACAGAGTACGGGAATAAATGGAATGCTATGGGGAGAACTGATTTTGTAGCATAAACAATTCTCCATAAAAATATTCTACAAATGTTATAGAACCTCAATTGAAAGAGCATTTTTTTTTTTTTTTTGGTGGAACTTGATAAACTGATGTGGGTTTGTCTGGAGGAATTAGCGGGGCAAAATATCCAGGAAGATTGTGAGAAAAGGGACAGGACTGGATGGGGAGCAGCCCTTCGAGACTGCTGGTGTGCACACCAGCTCCTTATGGAAAATAGGGATGGGATGATGGCTTGAATGCGATGACAGATCTTTTCTCATACAAGAAGCACATTACATCAAAATAGCAGCACATATTCAATAACTACATCCATTTCTTGTTCTCACAAAATCCACTGACCTGGCCCTACTGCAGTTTAAAGAGCTGGAGGCCCACTCACTTCCTGCAGCAAAATGAAAGTTCGTTAGGCTCACGCAAATTGGGGGGAAAAAAGGATGTGATGAGTGAATAAGTATGCAGTTACAGGACTATATTCAAGACAGGATTAGGATAAAAATAATGTACATTTCAGTGTTTGTAGGATTATCATTATATATGTATATAATATATGTATGTGTATATATATCTGTAAATCTATACTGATGTCTGTTATTTCTCTCTCTTTTCTGGCACATAAATGACACATTTTTAAGTTTTCCTGGAGGGTGACATTGGTCAACCTGGGAGCAAGTGCCCTCTGACCGGGTGTGAGCAGGGCTGAGCGGGACATGGCCCCAAGGTGGCTGTGCAGTGTTACTTCTAAAAATGGCATCAGAGATTATCTTGACTATAACCGTTCTTCCTCCTTATTCTTTGCCTAATTTATCATAATAATTTTTTGTTGTTGTTGTGGTACGCAGGCCTCTCACTGTTGTGGCCTCTCCCATGCTGGAGCACAGGCTCCGGATGCGCAGGCTCAGCGGCCATGGCTCACGGGCCCAGCCGCTCCGCGGCATGTGGGATCCTCCCGGACCGGGGCACGAACCCGTGTCCCCTGCATCGGCAGGCGGACTCTCAACCACTGCGCCACCAGGGAAGCCCTATCATAATAATTTTTAACACGTACTTTTTAACATACCAAGAAGTGAAACGGAAAAGGTGTCCCAAATGTACTGTTAAGAGAAACAAGCACATTGCATCCTGGTTATTCTATCTGGAGGGTGAGATTAAAGAAAACTTTCAATCCTTTTTTTTTTTCTTTTTATATCTGAAATTTGTGTGCTTGCATTACACTTACCATAAAAAAAAAATGATGCCAAAAAGGTTACCCACACAATGAGCTAAAGTCATTTTAATCTTTCAACATCCTTTCTTGACCGACGAACCTATGAGAGTAAAAAATTTTGAAGTCGTTTGGGTACAAAATAGAGAATAATCAATTCAAGAGATTCTGAATTCAGTATGTTTCAATTCAGAGAATTACAAATAAACTTCACTGATTTTAGTACCTTAAACCAGAGTCCCTCTGCTGCGGGGTGGCCCTGGCCTGCGGATTTGTCTCTCTTGGATCCGAGCACAGTGGGCCGTGTGCTGCTTCTGTGAACCATCCTCTTCGCCTGGCTGACATCAAAATGGCACGTCTTTTGACCCACTCAGTCCCAGGTCTGTTCCGAGGACACAATCTCAACTACAGGAAGAGCTTTACTCAAAAACACGTAGCAATTCCACATCATTTATAGTAGCAGAAAACTGAAGCAACTTTGATACAATTTATGGAACAGTTTACCAAACTCAGGGAATTTTGAAGTGGCCATAAAGAGTGACTTTTTGAAGTGTTTACATTAATTAGAAAAAAGGAAAACAGGAAGGAAACCAATAGTTTTTACAGTTTGAATATAAATTAAAGCTTAAGAATCTTCGCATGGCTGAAAGTTCTGATGGTTGACATGGAAATGGTTTGGTATTTTTTTAAAAAGTAAAGACTTCCCTAAACCGTATGAGGCCATTTGATTTGTTTTTTCTCCATTAGAGGGGAAAGGCAGATCTACCAGGGTAATTTGTTATTTAAAAGTGGCTTCGAGATTTCTTTGACGTAAATCACCACGGACAGCCCCTGTTTCTCCTGAAGTTGGCATTTTCTCTGCCTCAGGGAGTCTCGGGGCGGGGGAGCATCAGACTTGCACAGGGGGCGTTTGCTGCAGGAGAGGCGGGGACAGGGGGACAGCTGCCCCCAGCTTCAGGGGCCGCCCCCCGAGGAGCCTGCCCTGGACCATGCGGCCGTCACTCCCGGGAAAGCAGAAAGGAAGGAAGAATGTGACAAAGGGGGAAACCAGCTGTTGGAGCAAAGAAGGATTTAGACGCTGAAGAAACGCCAGCGTGGAGGACAGTTGCTCTGGCACAGAAATCCCGGGTCTGCCCTCGCCTGCTTCTGCTGGACTCGCTCTTTCTGAGCGCTTGCCGTTCTGGGAAGGAATTTGCTCCGAGCCGGTGTGCCTTCAGCCCCGAGGTTTCTTCTGACGGACGGAGGAGCAGGTGTTGCAGAAGCCTGTGGTAGCAATGGCTCGGACCCGGGGGCTCATCTGACGCCTGTCACTCTTACTGTAGTTTGGCTGGAGCGTATCGTTTCTTATCCAGGAGTCTTTCTGCAGGAGAAAAGCCAAGCCAACTATTTATAACACTTATGGGCATTTGCTTGTCCATAGACACAGCCTATGCTTTTGTTAATACCATGTTTATTTCTGATTTATAAATTGGAAATTATACTCAGGAATGCACAACAGAAGCGTACATGAATGTGATTCAGAATGACCTTTTCAAAGAAAGGGTGTTGACATTTTCATCCTAAAGATATTAAACTCTCTTGACTTAATTTTATCTCACCATCAAATTGTCAGAAAAGCCCTTGGTCGGAAAGCCAATGGTCATATCGGTATTAGAGGGAAAAAAAGGCATCTGTAAAACGTTAGATTGTCAAACACTTGAGGAGTATAATTTCTTATACTATTTTTATACTGTTTCATTTCTTGATTATTTTTAAGGAATTTTTTCCAAAGCAAAAGAAATGTGTATATGAATTATTCACATTTTCAATAAAGACAAGGAAACTTAAATAAGGCCAAAATGTCCAACGTATTTACGAGGCCGTGCCTTCCTATCATGTTCAGAGTGAGAGCCAATGTCCTCCTGTGGTGCCTGGGGTCTGCTTCCTAGCTTTATCTTGGTGGTTTCCCCTGGTTCCACGGTCACCCTGGTCTTTCCGTTCAGGCACACAGACCTTTCTGCTGTCTCTGGACCGTCACGCTGCCTCAGGGCTGGGCTGTCCCTCAGACAGACGTGCACCTCCCAGGGAACAGAATACGCTGGACCCTCCCTTCACATCTTTCGTCAAAAGTCAAGCTCTTAGCTGGCTTTTCTGTCCACCCATCTACAATCTAACCTCCGTTCTTCTTCTGTGCTTTATAACCCCTGGTCCCTGTGCGCTTATTCTCTTGTTTAGCTAACACAATTCTTGCTTCTCTTATTATTATTTATATTCTCCACCAGAACGTAAGTTCTAAAGGAGGGGGTTTTTTATTTTGTTTACTTTTCCATCATCTGTGTATCACAAGTGCCTGGGACATAGTAGGTCCTCAATAAATGCCTAGAAAGGGAGGCCTTGAAAATATGATGTTTGGGTGCAGTTGGTCTGATGCTACTGTTACCACTCAACCCGAGGGGTTTAAGTCTTGCATCTGCCTCACAGCTCAGGGAACGACCCGCAATCCAGTGCCCCATTCAGGTTTCCTGAGGAGAATAATAATAACAACAACAATAATAATGATAATAATAATAATACCTGCATCCTATTGCTTTGTGCTTGGCCTCTTTACAAGAACTAATTCATTCAATCTTTTAAGACCTCCGTGAGTTGGGCCATATTATCTAGATCGATTTCACAGATGAGAAATTGAGGCCAGTTTCCTAACTCACCCGCTCTCTTGGAGCTAACATGAGGGGGGACTGGTATGAGACAGATCATCAGAATCAAAATACTCATTCGTCACTGTGAAGCTATGGTGTTCGGGAGAGCTAAAAAGGGATGAAATGTAAACAGGCAGATCTAATCTGAAAGCAATGAAGAAATGTTAATGGATTTTAAACCAGGGAGTGACATAATTAGGCTTGCATGTTGGAGGAATTACGCAGGCAGCAGAGTGGAAAAAGAAAAGGAGAGAACAGATGACATCAACCAGATGACAGAATACAGAACTCATTCTCATCAGGGGAAGAGGTGATACAAAAGGAGAGTAGAATTCAGCTGTGCGTGAGCCAGAATCCACTGGGGGCTGAGCAGAGCGAGGACCCAGTAGCGGCTTCCAGGTTTCTTACTTAAGCAGCTAGAAATAGATGATGGAGCCATTAATCCCCACTAGGGCTGTAAGAAGAGTAGATTTGGAAGGGGACAGTATAGCTGAAATCAAGGGAGAAGAGGGCCTTTCAAAGAAAAGATGGCATGAAAATCTCAAATATTGCCAAGAGGTCAATAAGTCAAGAACTAAACAGCGCTGTTTGGACTTGGCGATCAGTAGCTCAGAGTTGGTGATGTTTGGCAGAGGGGCTGAAGGCAGACTCTGGCCTAATGGTAGGTCAGCTCATCATCTTTAGGAGTTTGAAGGAGAAGAAGCAGAGGTGGTGCATGAACACCCTACACGTTTCCACACGGAAAGAGAAGTGGTGAAACAGGGCAGGGGCTCATTCTTACTTGTGTTTCAAGGATGGGAGTGACTTGATTATTTTAAAGGAATTGATGGTAAATGCCAGTTGTACTGAATTCTTGTTGCTGTTGTAACGAATCACCACAAACTTATTGGCTTAAAACACACAAATTTGTTCTCTTTCAATTCTGAAAGTCCGAAGTCTAAAATCAAGGCGTTAGCAGGGCTGTGTTACACCTGGGGGCTACGGGAGGGAAATCTGTTTCCTTGTCTTTTCCAGCTTGCAGAGGTGCCTGCATCACCTGTCCTCTGCCCCCTGGCCCCCCATCTATAAGGCAGCAGCATGGCACTTCTCTCCCCTCTGACCTCCTGCCTCTCCCTTATAAAGATTCTTGAAATCACATTGGGCCCCCTGGATAATCCAGGATAATCTCCCATCTCAAAATCACATATGCAAGTGCTTTTTGCCATATAAGGTAACATTCACAGGTTCTGGGGATTAGGACATGGACTTCTTTGGGGGCCATTTATTTGTCTACCACAGTCCACCCTCTGTCCCCAAAGACTCTCATCTATTTTATATGCAAAATACATTCACCCCATTCCAAAGTCTCCCAAAGCCTCAACTCAAGTCCAAAAATTACATCTAAATCTCATCAGCTCAAAAGATCCAAATCCCATCACCTAAATTATTTAAATCAGGTATGGGTGAGACTGCATGTGAACCATCCTCAGACAAAATTCCTCTCCATCAATGTAGCTTGGAAGCTAGAAAGCAAGTTATCAGCTCCCAAAATAGAGTGTTGGGACAGGGATAGGGTACAAGTTATAAACATCCCTGTTCAAAAAGGCAGAAAATGGAAGAAAAAAAGAGGGCACTTGTGGGTCCCAAGAAATTAAAAAATCCAGAAAGGTAAACACCATCAGATTTCAAGGCTTGGAAACAATCCTTTGTGGCTCTTGGCTTGAGGCTCTTCTCTTGGATACATCCTTCCTTTTGAATGAAAGGTAGCACATGTTTGCAGCTGAGTTTAACAGACAGTTGCCTGCCTATAGAATTTTGCGAGTCCTGTAGCCTTTTTCATTCTTTGTCCCTTTCAGCGCAACCTGGCAGTGTTTCTGCTGATCGAATGTTCTTAGGTACCTTGTGGGTCTCCTGTGCACTCATAGGGATTCACTCCATTGAACAAGAGTCTTTCCTGAAAATCCTATGTATATCCTGCCTTTTACTGAGAAGGCTGGAGGGACCCAGGAGTCACATGCCACCCTCTTCAGGAGCACCCTGTGTGCTTGATTCCTCTTTTGGTCTTTTCAAGGCACTAGCCAAAGGTCATCCAGCCAAACTCTTGGCTTTCTTGTCAGAATATGCTTTCTGGACAGTGAATTTCCTAATTTTAATATCTTTTGCAATCTGGACAGACTGAGAATTTCCCAAGTCATCAAGTCCTGGTTCTTTTTTGTTTAACAGTTCTGTCTTCTTATATGGACCCTCGTGATCATGCAGGTCCACCCAGATAATACAAAGTAATCTCCCCATCTCAAGGTTTTTAGCCTAATCACATCTGCAAAGTTCTTCTGCTGTGTAAGGTGACATATTCACAGGTCGGAAGATTAGGTCATGGACATTTCAGGGACCATTATTCAGCCTACCACACCAGTAGACGGGGAGAGGTTAATGATACAGGAAATTAAAGGAGAAGGGGGTGATAATCTTGAAGAAGCTAGAGACAATTAAATCCATGTCAAAGGGGGTTATTTGTGTGTCGTAAGGAGCACCGCACAGTCCCGGGTAGGCTGTAAGTCACTTCCTGCTCTTGTGTACGGAGCCCTGATGGTTGTTTTCCTGACATAACCCTTTGGGGGCCAGCTCATGGTTTATTCGGGAATCCAACTCACTAAGAAACATGTCAACTCCTGAGTTCATTGGCCCTAACTTAGTTCCCTCTACTGGTAACTACATCTGCATCTTTAGTTCCCATGCACCTCTCTCAAATTAGTGGAATCTATCTTAAGTTTATTTGAAAATCTTGCCTGGGAAAACAACATCCTCATCTGACTTCTGCAGTAAGGCTAAGATCTTTTGTTTAACTAAGAATCCTTTATGGGTCTTTGTTGAGCAAGGTTTTTTTTTTTTTTCTTCTCCCCTTCCAGTCTTACCGCTGTTTATTTGGGATACAGAAGTAGTTGCCTTGAGAGACCTTCTTTCTTCTAATTCTTCTTTCAAACCAGCTGGTTCTTTCCTAAGATATTTTTCTTTCCCTCTCTTCTTTGGTAATATCTCCCTAAAAACAGCAAATAAAAGTCAGTGGGCATTGATGAACTGTCCAGTCACTTCCCCTAGAGCATGACTCAGTTGGCATGTGATCGGCTTACTAGTTTTGCAAGAGATAGTTGTTCGTTTTTTTTTTTTTTCGAAGAGTCTGTGCTTTTTTAAAAAATTTATTTTATTTATTTATTATTTTTGGCTGTGTTGGGTCTTTTTTACTGTGCGCGGGCTTCTCATTGCGGTGGCTTCTCTTGCTGCGGAGCATGGGCTCTAGGCGCGTGGGCTTCATTAGTTGTGGCACATGGGCTCAGTAGTTGTGGCTCACAGGCTCTAGAGCACAGGCTCAGTAGTTGTGTCTCATGGGCTTAGTTGCTCTGCGGCATGTGGGATCTTCCCAGACCAGGGCTCGAACCCGTGTCCCCTGCTTTGGCAGGTGGATTCTTAACCACTGCGCCACCAGGGAAGCCCCAAGAGATAGTTTTTACCAAACATTTTGCTTTGAATCACGTGGGTTTCCAGCTTTGGAGTCTGAGATGCCTGGTTCTTCACTGCCTGTCACCTGTCCACCAGCCCAAGATACATACCAGGTTTCATTGATTTTGTAATTCATGTCTTTGTCTTTCAACATCTCTGCAATGAGGATATATATACTAATCTATGGTATGTTGTAGTTTAATGGTCAGTGTTAAAATTTAGTGGTACATAAAATAATGGTACATCTTGGAATTCACAGCTTCTAAGGATTAAAGGAACTGTAGTATTGTGCAATTATGTAATGTCGGCCCCCTCCTTCTGTACCAATTTCTGTGCTAGTTAAGGGAATACTGATTTCTGTAACTGTTAGAACCTCTAATTTCAGTGGTATAACTCAATACAAATCTGTTTCTTGCTCTTCTAAAAGTTCAAAGCAGATGTTCCTAGTTGGTGGGCTACCCTTAACAGTGATTCAGTACCTTGACTTCTTCCATACTCTGGTTCCAACATCTCGCCCCAACATGCCAAGTCTTAATATTCTCTGCACTTAGCTTTTTAGAAGGGAAATAATAATAGAAAAGGCACGCCCACTTCTCAGAAGTGCTGCCGTAACTTTTGCTCACATTCCATGGGTAAGCACTAATTTTATGGCCACCTCCAGATGCAGAAGGGTCTGGAAAATCTAGTCATTGTCCAGACAGCCAACGACCGAGCCATTGGCAGTGACAATTCTGGACCACAGGAGGGAGAGCATGGATTTTCGTGGACTGCTGTATCTGACTCAATATCCCACATATTTTTTTCCCATTTTTATTTCTTTTCTTTCTTATTTTTTATTTTTTTATTAGTTTCTGCTTTATAACAAAGTGAATCAGTTATACATATACATCTGTTCCCATATCCCTTCCCTCTTGTGTCTCCCTCCCTCCCACCACCCTAGGCAGTCACAAAGCACTGAGCTGATCTCCCTGTGCTATGTGGCTGCTTCCCACTATCTATCTACCTTACATTTGGTAGTGTATATATGTCCATGCCTCTCTCTCGCTTTGTCACAGCTTACCCTTCCCCCTCCCCATATCCTCAGGTCCATTCTCAAGTAAGTCTGTGTCTTTTTTTAAAATTCCTGTTTTACCCAAGGTTTTTCATGACATCTTTTTTTCTTAAATTCCATATATATGTGTTAGCTTACGGTATTTGTCTTTCTCTTTCTGACTTACTTCACTCTGTATGACAGACTCTAGGTCTATCCACCTCATTACAAATAGCTCAATTTCGTTTCTTTTTAGGGCTGAGTAATATTCCATTGTATATATGTGCCACATCTTCTTTATCCATTCATCCGATGATGGACACTTAGGTTGTTTCCATCTCCGGGCTATTGTGAATAGAGCTGCAATGAACATTTTGGTATGTGTCTCTTTTTGAATTATGGTTTTCTCAGGGTATATGCCTAGTAGTGGGATTGCGGGGTCATATGGTAGTTCTATTTGTAGTTTTTTAAGGAACCTCCATACTGTTCTCCATAGTGGCTGTACCAATTCACATTCCCACCAGCAGTGCAAGAGTGTTCCCTTTTCTCCACACCCTCTCCAGCATTTATTGTTTCTAGATTTTTTGATGATGGCTATTCTGACTGGTGTGAGATGATATCTCATTGTAGTTTTGATTTGCATTTCTCTAATGATTAATGATGTTGAGCATTCTTTCATGTGTTTGTTGGCAGTCTGTATATCTTCTTTGGAGAAATGTCTATTTAGGTCTTTTGCCCATTTTTGGATTGGGTTGTTTGTTTTTTTGCTATTTAGCTGCATGAGCTGCTTATAAATTTTGGAGATTAATCCTTTGTCAGTTGCTTCATTTGCAAATATTTTCTCCCATTCTGAGGGTTGTCTTTTGGTCTTGTTTATGGTTTCCTTTGCTGTGCAAAAGCTTTGAAGTTTCATTAGGTCCCATGTGTTTATTTTTGTTTTTATTTCCATTTCTGTAGGAGGTGGGTCCAAAAGGATCTTGCTGTGGTTTATGTCATAGAGTGTTCTGCCTATGTTTTCCTTGAGAGTTTGATAGTTTCTGGCCTCACATTTAGGTCTTTAATCCATTTTGAGCTTATTTTTGTGTATGGTATTAGGGAGTGATCTAATCTCATACTTTTACATGTCCCTGTCCAGTTTTCCCAGCACCACTTATTGAAGAGGCTGTCCTTTCTCCACTGTACATTCCTGCCTCCTTTATCAAAGATAAGGTGACCATATGTGCGTGGGTGTATCTCTGGGCTTTCTATCCTGTTCCATTGATCTATATTTCTGTTTTTTTTTTGCCAGTACCATACTGTCTTGATTACTGTAGCTTTGTAGCATAGTCTGAAGTCAGGGAGCCTGATTCCTCCAGCTCCGTTTTTCGTTCTCAAGATTGCTTTGGCTATTCGGGGTCTTTTGTTTTTCCAAACAAATTTTGAAATTTTTTGTTCTAGTTCTGTGAAAAATGCCAGTGGTAGTTTGATAGGGATTGCATTGAATCTGTAGATTGCTTTGGGTAGTAGAGTCATTTTCACAATATTGATTCTTCCAATCCATCAACATGGTATATCTCTCCATCTATTTGTATGATCTTTAATTTCTTTCATCAGTGTCTTATAATTTTCTGCATACAGGTCTTTTGTCTCCTTAGGTAGGTTTATTCCTAGATATTTATTCTTTTTCTTGCAATGGTAAATGGGAGTGTTTTCTTGATTTCACTTTTAGATTTTTCATCATTAGTGTACAGGAATGCCAGAGATTTCTGTGCATTAATTTTGTATCCTGCTACTTTACCAAATTAATTGATCAGCTCTAGTAGTTTTCTGGTAGCATCCTTAGGATTCTCTATATATAGTATCATGTCATCTGCAAACAGTGACAGCTTTACTTCTTCTTTTCCAATTTGGATTCCTTTTATTTCCTTTTCTTCTCTGATTGCTGTGGCTAAAACTTCCAAAACTATGTTGAATAAGAGTGGTGAGAGTGGGCAACCTTGTCTTGTTCCTGATCTTAGTGGAAATGGTTTCAGTTTTTCACCACTGAGGACAATGTTGGCTGTGGGTTTGTCATATATGGCCTTTATTATGTTGAGGAAAGTTCCTTCTATGCCTACTTTCTGCAGGGGTTTTTTTCATAAATGGGTGTTGAATTTTGTCAAAAGCTTTCTCTGCATCTATTGAGATGATCATATGGTTTTTCTCCTTCAATTTGTTAATATGGTGTATCATGTTGATTGATTTGCCTATATTGAAGAATCCTTGTATTCCTGGAATAAACCCCACTATGATCCTTTTAATGTGCTCTTGGATTCTGTTTGCTAGTATTTTGTTGAGGATTTTTGCATCTATGTTCATCAGTGATATTGGCCTGTAGTTTTCTTTCTTTGTGACATCCTTGTCTGGTTTTGGTATCAAGGTGATGGTGGCCTCGTAGAATGAGTTTGGGAGTGTTCCTCCCTCTGTTATATTTTGGAAGGTTTGAGAAGGATAGGTGTTATCTCTTCTCTACATGTTTGATAGAATTCGCCTGTGAAGCCATCTGGTCCTGGGCTTTTGTTTGTTGGAAGATTTGTAATCACAGTTTCAATTTCAGTGCTTGTGATTGGTCTATTCATATTTTCTGTTTCTTCCTGATTCAGTCTTGGCAGGTTGTGCATTTCTAAGAATTTGTCCATTTCTTCCAGGTTGTCCATTTTATTGGCATGGAGTTGCTTGTAGTAATCTCTCATGATCTTTTGTATTTCTGCAGTGTCAGTTGTAACTTCTCCTTTTTCATTTCTAATTCTATTGATTTGAGTCTTCTCCCTTTTTTTCTTGATGAGTCTGGCTAATGGTTTATCAATTTTGTTTATCTTCTCAAAGAACCAGCTTTTAGTTTTATTGATCTTTGCTATCGTTTCCTTCATTTCTTTTTCATTTATTTCTGATCTGATCTTTATGATTTCTTTCCTTCTGCTAACTTTGGGGTTTTTTTGTTCTTCTTTCTCTAATTGCTTTAGGTGCAGGGTCAGGTTGTTTACTCGAGATGTTTCCTGTTTCTTAAGGTGGGATTGTATTGCTATAAACTTCCCCTTTATATTGCTATAAACTTCCCCTTTAGAACTGCTTTTGCCGCATCCCATAGGTTTTGGATAGTCGTGTCTCCATTGTCATTTGTTTCTAGGTATTTTTTTATTTCCTCTTTGATTTCTTCAGTGATCACTTCATTGTTAAGTAGTGTATTGTTTAGCCTCCATATGTTTGTATTTTTTACAGATCTTTTCCTGTAATTGATATCTAGTCTCATAGCATTGTGGTCAGAAAAGATACTTGATACAATTTCAATTTTCTTAAATTTACCAAGGCTTGATTTGTGACCCAAGATATGATCTATCCTGGAGAATGTTCCATGAGCACTTGAGAAAAATATGTATTCTGTTGTTTTTGGATGGAATGTCCTATAAATATCAATTGAGTCCATCTTGTTTAATGTATCACTTAAAGCTTGTGTTTCCTTATTTATTTTCATTTTGGATGATCTGTCCATTGGTGAAAGTGGGGTGTTGAAGTCCCCTACTGTGAGTGTGTTACTGTCGATTTCCCCTTTTATGGCTGTTAGTATTTGCCTTATGTATTGAGGTGCTCCTATGTTGGGTGCATAAATATTTACAATTGTTATATCTTCTTCTTGGATCGATCCCTTGATCATCATGTAGTGTCCTTCTTTGTCTCTTCTAATAGTCTTTATTTTAAAGTCTATTTTGTCTGATATGAGAATTGCTACTCCAGCTTTCTTTTGATTTCCATTTTCATGGAATATTTTTTTCCATCCCCTTACTTTCAATCTGTATCTGTCTCTAGGTCTGAAGTGGGTCTCTTGTAGACAACATATATATGGGTCTTGTTTTTGTATCCATTCAGCCAATCTTGTCTTTTGGTGGGAGCATTTAGTCCATTTACATTTAAGGTAATTATCAATATGTATGTTCCTATTCCCATTTTCTTAATTGTTTTGGGTTCGTTATTGTAGGTATTTTCCTTCTGTTGTGTTTCTTGCCTAGAGAAGTTCCTTAGCATTTGTTGTAAAGCTGGTTTGGTGGTGCTGGACTGTCTCAGCTTTTGCTTGTCTGTAAAGGTTTTAATTTCTCCATCAAATCTGAATGAGATCCTTGCTGGGTAGAGTAATCTTGTTTGCAGGTTTTTCTCCTTCATCACTTTAAATATGTCCTGCCACTCCCTTCTGGCTTGTAGAGTTTCTGCTGAAAGATCAGTTGTTAACCTTATGGGGATTCCCTTGTGTGTTGTTTGTTGTTTTTCCCTTGCTGCTTTTAATATGTTTTCTTTGTGTTTAATTTTTGACAGTTTGATTAACATGTGTCTTGGCCTATTTCTCCTTGGATTTATTCTGTATGGGACTCTCTGTGCCTCCTGGACTTGATTAACTATTTCCTTTCCCATATTAGGGACGTTTTCAACTATAATCTCTTCAAATATTTTCTCAGTCCCTTTCTTTTTCTCTTCTTCTTCTGGAACCCCTATAATTCGAATGTTGGTGTGTTTAATGTTGTCCCAGAGGTCTCTGAGATTGTCCTCAGTTCCCTTCATTGTTTTTTCTTTATTCGGCTCTGCAGCAGTTATTTCCACTATTTTATCTTCCAGGTCACTTATCCGTTCTTCTGCCTCAGTTATTCTGCTATTGATCCCATCTAGAGTATTTTTAATTTCATTTATTGTGTTTCTAATCATTGCTTGATTCATCTTTAGTTCTTCTAGGTCCTTGTTAACTGTTTCTTGCATTTTGTCTATTCTATTTCCAAGATTTTGGATAATCTTTACTATCATTATTCTGAATTCTTTTTCAGGTAGACTGCCTATTTCCTCTTCATTTGTTAGGTCTGGTGGGTTTTTATCTTGCTCCTTCTCCTGCTGTTAGTTTTTCTGTCTTCTCATTTTGCTTATGTTACTGTGTTTGGGGTCTCCTTTTTGTAGGCTGCAAGTTCGTAGTTCCCGTTGTTTTTGGTGTCTGTCCCCAGTGGCTAAGGTTGTTTCAGTGGGTTGTGTAGGCTTCCTGTTGGAGGGGACTGGTGCCTGTGTCCTGGCAGATGAGGCTCGATCTTGTCTTTCTGGTGGACAGGTCCACATCTGGTGGTGTGTTTTGGGGTGTCTGTGGCCTTATTATGTTTTTAGGCAGCCTCTCTGCTAATGGGTGGGGTTGTGTTCCTGTCTTGCTAGTTGTTTGGCATAGGGTGTCCAGCACTGTAGCTTGCTGGTCGTTGAGTGAAGCTGGGTGTTGGTGTTGAGATGGAGATCTCTGGGAGATATTTGCTATTTGATATTATGTGGAGCGGGGGGGTCTCTGGTGGACCAGTGTCCTGAAGTTGGCTCTCCCACCTCAGAGGCACAGCACTGACTCCTGGCTGCAGCACCAAGAGCCTTTCATCCACCCGGCTCAGAATAAAAGGGAGAAAAAGTAGAAAGAAAGAATTAGTAGAAGTAGAAAGAAAGAAAGAAAAAAGAAAGAAAGAAAGGAAGGAGGGAGGAAGGAAGGTAGGAAAAAGAGAAAGAGAGAAGATAAGTAAAATAGAATAAAGTATGATAAAATATAATAGCACTATTAAAATAAAAAAATAATTATTAAAAAATTTAAAAAACAAAAAACAAACAAACAAAATAAAAACGGATGGATAGAACCCTGGGACAAATGGTGGAATCAAAGCTATACAGAGAAAATCTCACACAGAAGCATACACATACACATTCACAAAAAGAGGAAAAGTGGAAAAAATCGTAAATCTTGCTCTCAAAGTCCACCTCCTCAATTTGGGATAATTCGTTGTAAAAAGAGGAAAAGGGGAAAAAATCATAAATCTTGTTCTCAAAGTCCATCTCCTCAATTTGGGATGATTCGTTGTCTATTCACGTATTCCACAGATGCAGGGTACATCAAGTTGATTGCGGAGCTTTAATCCGCTGCTTCTGAGGCTGCTGGGAGAGATTTCCCTTTCTCTTCTTTGTTCTCACAGCTCCCGGGGCTCAGCTTTGGCTTTGGCCCCGCCTCTGCGTGTAGGTCACCTGAGGGCGTCTGTTCTTCGCTCAGACAGGACGGGATTAAAGGAGCCGCTGATTCGGGGGCTCTGGCTCACTCAGGCTGGGGCGGGGGGAGGCAGGGGTGTGGAGGCGGGGCGAGCGTGCGGTGGCAGAGGCCGGCGCGCCGTCGCGCCGGCGTGACGTTGCACCAGCACGAGGCGCACGCGTGCGTTCTCCCGGGGATGTTGTCTGTGGAGCCCGGGACCCTGGCAGTGGCGGGCAGCACAGGCTCCCGGGAGAGGAGGTGTGGAGAGTGACCTGCGCTCACATACAGGCTTCTTGGTGGCGGCAGCAGCAGCCCCAGCGTCCCACGCCCGTCTCTGGGGTCCGCGCTGTTCGCCGCGGCTCGCGCCCGTCTCTGGAGCTCCTTTAAGCAGCGCTCTGAATCCCCTCTCCTCACGCACCAGGAAACAAAGAGGGAAGGAAAAGTCTCTTGCCTCTTCGGCAGCTCCAGACTTTTCCCCGGACTCCCTCCCGGCCAGCCGTGGCGCACTAACCCCCTGCAGGCTGTGTTCACGCCGCCAACCCCAGTCCTCTACCTGCGCTCCGACCGAAGCCCGAGCCTCAGCTCCCAGCCCCGCCCGCCCCGGCGGCCGAGGAGACAAGCCTCTCGGGCTGGTGAGTGCCGGTCGGCACCGATCCTCTGTGCGGGAATCTCTCCGCTTTGCCCTCCGCACCCCTGTGGCTGCGCTCTCCTCTGCGGCTCCGAAGCTTCTCCCTCCGCCACCCGCAGTCTCCGCCCGCGAAGGGGCTCCTAGTGTGTGGACACCTTTCCTCCTTCACGGCTCCTACCCCGAGGTGCAGGTCCCGGCCCTATTCTTTTGTCTCTGTTTATTCTTTTTTCTTTTGCCCTACCCAGGTACGTGGGGAGTTTCTTGCCTTTTGGGGGGGTCTGAGGTCTTCTGCCAGCGTTCAGTAGGTGTTCTGTAGGAGTTGTTGCACGAGTAGGTGAATTTCTGGTGTATCTGTGGGGAGGAAGGTGATCTCTGCGTATTACTCTTCCGCCATCTTCCCCGGTCCCCTCCCATTTTTCTTTCTTACTTTAACCAGAATCTAAATGAAGTCCTTGCATTGCAATTGGTGGATACCTCTCAAGTTTCCTCTCCTTTCTTTCCTTCTGTTACTGTCTCTCTCTTGTTAAAAAAAAGGAATTTAACTGAGTAAGTTTGAAGATCTGATTGGCTTTATTCAATGATTCATGAATCAGGCAGCATGCCATCTAGCAATTAGATGGGTGCTCCAAGGGGCTATCAAAATGGAGGTTTTTCGTTGGAAGAAGGGTGGAGTAAGGGAGCTGTTAGCGAAACAAAAGAAATAATTATTTCCAGTTTTGCGGGGGGACTGCAAGGGTTTCATCTTGCACATGCCTCTTCCCCTGGGGGATGGAGAGGGGACACATG